>NC_081572.1:32304200-32359542 GCF_022355385.1 Mustela nigripes | reverse complement strand
GAAGAAGGAAAGAAAGAAAGAAAGAAAGAAAGAAAGAAAGAAAGAAAGAAAGAAAGAAAGAAAGAAAAGAAAAGAAGAAAAGAAAAGAAAAAAGAAAAGAAAAAAGAAATGAATCTATCTATCTCACCCGAAGGCGGGGAGTGTAATCCATGAGACGTCGGACTAATTGGCGCCCCCTAGCGCACCCTTATCTTAAAGTAGTCCGGAATTGTTAGCCGCAGAAAGACAAGCTTCTCATTGGCTGTCGGTCCGTAATAGGCTAATTAGGAAGTAGAAAGCTTAGTTTTCTTTAAGAAAAAAAGACTCTTAAGAGTATTCAGAGTGTTTTAAAAGGTGGTGAATAAAAAAATACTTTGAAAATATGTTTATGTGATATTTCTAAAATGGAAGAACGTGGGGGAAATGTCGCCATCAAAGAGAAGTGTGCGGCTGCCATAGACCTAGCCGAGGCCAGCTCCTTGAATCTAAGACTATACTTTCATGGATCATTTCTATAGTTTGTTACTAGAGAAGCTTCTCTGAAGTTGTAGGGTACCTAAGGCCACGAGGAGGAGGAGCTCTTGATCATTGATGATCGTTCTTCCTCTGTCTTGCAGAGGTTAGAGGGGAGGAATACCGTCTGAGTGGTTTTGGTACGCTTTCTTGTTGATAAAGAGAGGTAGAATGGTTATTTGGGAATAACCTTGTGGGGTTTCTTTGTTTCTAGTTTTTCTTGTTAGGTTATTTTCTTTTTAGGTGGTTTTTCGTTTTTATTTTTAAGAATAAGAAGAATTTACTTGTAATATTAGGGTGGGGAGCTGGGCATTGTTTTGTTTAAGTAAGAGTGGTTGTCTGTTTTTTGAAAGGAGAGTGGAGGCACTTGGGTGGTTCAGTAGGTTGAGTGTCTTCAGCTCAAGTCTTGATCCCAGTCCCGGGATTGAGTATCCTGTGGGGCTCCTTGCTTAGGTGGGAGCCTGCTTTTTCTCCCATTGCCTGCCGCTCCCCCTGCTTGTTGGGGGTATATGCTCTGTCAAGTACATAAATAAAAACTTTAAAAAAAGTGTGTGGGAGGGGGAATGGTTTTGATCTGCTTTGTGGTTTAAGGTTACTAACAGCTCTGTGGCAGTTAGATTGGAGGGCAGGGTTGAGGTGGCAACTGTAGGGCCTGGTTGGGCACCTACTGCATTCATCTAGACAGTAGAGAAGCTCGTGATGGTGATGAAGAAAGAGAAGCTGACTAGATTTGAAAGAAATTTAATATTGGCAGGATTTGGGGGTTGATTTAGTATGAGTGAGGGATAATTGTCAGGTTTCATGGCTTGAGCAAATGGTTCCTTATGTTAAGATGGGGAGAATGGAGGAGTAACTGAATTACATAGGGCAATGTGGTGGGAAGTGATGGTAGAATTAAGTTTAGGGCACATTTAGGAAAAATTTCTGACCTTTAACAGACAGAACTCCCAAAGCAGACTGAGAAGGGAGAGCCAAACAGGTACGATGGAAACCAGATGAATATGCTTGTTCAAAGCCAAGGAAGGAAAGTGGGATAGAAAAATGTGCAGAGGGCGCCTGGGTGGCTCAGTGGGTTAAGCCTCTGCCTTCGGCTCAGGTCATGATCCCAGGCTCCTGGGATCGAGCCTCGCATCAGGCTCTCTGCTCAGCGGGGAGCCTGCTTCCTCCTCTCTCTCTGCCTGCCTCTCTGCCTACTTGTGATCTCTGTCTATCAAATAAATAAATAAACTCTTCAAAAAAAAAAAAACTTTAAAAAAATGTGCAGAAAGCATATGAGAGATTAAGATACAGCTAGAAAGGTATCCATGGCATTTAGTGGTGACTTTATTGGTCTTGTGGTAGATATAGAAACTGGTTTGGGATGGGCTGATCAATGAAGGGATGTGAGGGCTTGTCACTGAGTGGAGAGTTCCCAGAAGATCAAGCTGTGATGGAAAGTATAGAGGCGGATATGCATTGGAGGGGGGAGGGGATGTAGGATGTGGGTTGTAGATAGGGACATGGGAGAATTAAAGATGGGGGAACATGAGGCACTTGGGTGGCTCAGTCCATTGAGCATCTGCCTTAGGCTCAGGTCGTGATCCTAGGGTCCTGGGATAGAGCCCTGTGTTGGACTCCCTGCTTAGTGGGGAGTCTGATTCTCCCTCCCCACCCCCCATGCACTCGCTCTCCTCTCTCAAATAAATAAATATTTTAAAAAGAAAATAAAGGTGGGAGAACAAGTCTGAGAGCAGATGGAAGGACTGGATAGAGCAGGAGAAACTGAGATTTAGGAGAGAGTGGTTTCCAGGGTCAGGACTTTTGAGTTGGCCAGAGTTGACGGGGAGTACAAAGGTAGGCAGTTCATCTGCGTAATGAGACCATAGTGAGGGTTTTTCAAATGATAGCTTCTAGCTCTGTGCCCAGTGTGAGGCAAAATCTTTGCTGAGGGAGGCTGGTGAGGAAAGGTAGGAGAGATGAGAAGAAAGGAAGAGGGGTGCTGGGCTGACTGGGTCAATAGAGCATGCAACCTTCAATCTCAGAGTTGTGAATTCGAGCCCATGTTGGTTGTAGAGATTACTTAAACCTAAAAGAAATAGAAAGAAAAGAATTAAAAGAAAGAAAGAAAGGGGGGAGAAAAGGAAAAGAAAAAGAAAAAAAGAATGTCGTATCTCCTGAAAGTGCTGAGAGTGTGCCTCCTTTCCTTCCCTGCTGTTGAAGCTTTGAGATTGCTTCCTGGTCTCAGAAGTACCTTCCCAGATCATAGTTAATTTCTCTTTCTTCCACTCTAGCTATGTACCGCGTATTTCCTCCTTGATTTTCTCTTTTGGGATTTACAGTGGCCAAGCTTTCACTTTTGTTATTGGTCATCTTTAAAGGTTGGGGGATGTAAGGGAAGTGTATGCTCTAGAGTTGACACCTTGGTCTGCTATTTACTAGCTGTGAGCTCTGGTGAAATTTCTTTTCTTTTCTTTTCTTTTTTTCTTTTTTAAAAATTTTATTTATTTTTTTGACACAGAGAGAGATCACAAGTAGTCAAGAGGCAGGCAGAGAGAGGGGGAAGCAGGCTCCCTGCTGAGCAGAGAGCTGAATGGAGGGCTTGATCCCAGGATCCTGAGATCATGACCTGAGCCTAAGGCAGATGCTTAACCCACTGAGCCACCCAGGCGCCCCCTGGAGAAATTTCTTAAGTCTGTTCCTCTAACGTAGGTAGCATGTAGTAATAGTAGCATCAACACATGGGATTGTTTTAAGTGTCCAATTAAATAAAGCAAGTATAGTGGTTGACTGCTTCTTTCCCTCATTCTGAAAAAGTCCTTCCCTTGAATGAGAACTCCCTGTCTCTTCCTTAGTCTTCCCTATTAGCAACTCCACCAGGGTTTTTTCCCAGGCACAAACCAGCTTATCACCTTTGAATCCTCTTTCCCTCACCCGCCCTCACCAAGTCCATCAGTGTATCCTATTGACTCGTCTTCCAGAACAGCCCAAGTTTCTCCTTTCTTGCTATGTACACCCAAATGCAAACCACCATGATCTATCCCAAAGACACCTGAGGCAGTGGCCTCAAAACTGGTCCTCACAGCTTTAAACCTATTGGTGGCTTCCCTTCACATTTAAAATCCAGACTCCCCTGACCTCAACCTTGCCTAGAAAACCCTCAGATATCTGGTCCCTGCCTGCACCTCACCTCTCCCTCATACCCTGATACTCATACCCTGAACAGCTCTCTAGCTGTTTTCAAGTTGCTGAAATATACTACTTTGTTTCCTTCTTTGAATCTTTGCATTAATTGTTTTCTCTGTGTAAATGTAACCTCCAAAGAGGGCCTTCTTTGACCACCCAAATCTAAAGTAGACACCAATCTCTCTCAGTTACAGCATTTAAAATCCTTGGCATGCCTCATTATCTAACATTGTCTTGGGTATTTGTTGCTGTTATCTCTCTCCCTCACTAGAATGTAAACTCAGAGTGAGAGTAGGAACCTTTACTCACTTCCATACCTCTGTATGCTCAGTACCTGGAATAGTATTTTAGAACATAACAAAGCGGGATAAAGGTGAAGGTGACTTACCAGCTCTGCTATTTAACAGCTGTGTGACTCTTGGCAAGTTACGTAATCTGTGTCTTAGTTTCTCCATCCATAAAACTAGGACAACTAAGAACTGCGTTTATCTAATATGTAAGGCACTTAGAATGATGCCTGCTACCTGGAAAGCCCTCACTACATAGTAGCTAATAGTGTTAAGAGTTGGCACTAAAGTTATAGCCGACACATAAGGGGTGCAGGAATACCTGGCCCTGGGGTTCCCAAAGGCAGAGAAACAAGTGGTGGTAGAATAAGAAAGGAATTTATTTCAGTGAAGTCACCATTGGGAAGACAGCAAACTAGTGTCTAAGACTAGTGTCTATGATCTCCAAAATGCCCCCCAATACTTCCAGGTTTATATAAAGAAAATGGAGGGCAAAGGTGGGTGGTGGGTACATCCAGACAGCCAGTGAAGGTTAAAAGGATCACTGTCCTGGAGTCAATCCCGGGTGGGTCTTGTTGGCTCAGGGCAATCATGGTTGCTTGAGAGAGTAGTTTTGGTTCCCAACAAGTTATGTTTTTTTCTGCAGGGTCTTTTTGCCCGAGCTAAGAGATAAACTGGAACAAAAACCTTATTTGGAAAGTTTGAAGTCATGGGCACCTGGGTTGGCTCAGGCAGTAGAGCCAGTGACTCTTCATCTCTGGGCTGTAAGTTTGAGAAGGGGAGATTACTTAAAAGTAAAATCTTAAAAAAAAAAAAAAAAAAAAAAAAAAAAAGTTTGAGGTAAAATGGAGGCAGGCAAAGTCCTCTTTCAAATTAATAATGTCAGCTCCACCAAACTAATCTTATATTAGAAACTCAAAAGGTGAGGTAACTGGCTGGTTCAGTCAGTAGAGCAACTCTTAATCTCAGGGTTGCCAGTTTCAAGCCCATGTTGGGCACTGAACTTACTCAAAAAATACATACTTACATACATACTCAAAAAGTGTGAATAGGTAGTGCAGAAAACTGCACTACCCCCAAACCCCAAAGGCTTTGTTTTTCAGCATTGGTTCTCAGCCACCAGGTTCCCCTTCCTGCCACAGTCATGGTACCCTGTCTGTAATTTACCAGCATTTGAAAGTCAAGCTCTTAGGACTGTGATTTCATGCACCTGCTATTGTTTACTGATCTCTTGAATCACCTTGCTGCTGCTTCTTCTTTTTTTACATCTTTATTTTTTTATTTTTTATTTTTTTAAATAAGCATATAATGTGTTTTATCCCCAGGGGTACAGGTCTGTGAATCGCCAGAATCACTTGCTTCTTACTAGCAAAGGCCTGTCATTTCCTTTTGCTTTCAGGGGTGAGGCTGCTTTACTAGATCTGTGGAGGGAATGCCTCCCAGGCTTTAAAGAGGCAGGCTGTTGGGGTGCCTGGGTGGCTCATTGGTTTAAAGCCTCTGCCTTTGGCTCAGGTCATGATCTCAGGGTCCTGGGATTGAGCACCGTGCCGGGTCTCCGCTCACAGGAAACCTGCTTCCTCCTCTCTCTGCCTGCCTCTCTGCCTACTTGTGATCTCTGTTTGTCAAATAAATAAATAAAATCTTCAAAAATGAATAAATAAATAAAGAGGCAGACTGTGACTGGCTGTCATTCAGTATTATGTTAATTAAGCATGGCCCTTAATTTTTAAAAGATTTTATTTATTTATCTATCTATCTATCCATTTGAGAGAGAGAGAGAGAGTGTGCACGCACTAGAGAGAGCACTAGTGTGTGAGTAGGGGAGAAGGACAGAGGGAGAAGCAGACTCCCCTCTGCGCCGGGAGCCACCATGCTGGACTCAATCCTGGGACTACCAGGATATCCCTGCTTGTACTTTCTATCTCTGTCAAATAAACTCTTTTTTTTTTTTTTTAAGATTTTATTTATTTATTTGACAGAGAGATATCACAAGTAGACAGAGAGGCAGGCAGAGAGAGAGAGAGAGAGGAGGAAGCAGGCTCCCTGCTGAGCAGAGAGGAGCCTGATTGGAGGACCCCGGGATCATGACCTGAGCCCAAGGCAGAGGCTTAACCCACTGAGCACCCAGGCGTCCCCCCCCTTTTTTTAAAGAGTTGTTTGCTTAATCACCTGAGCCCCAGACACCACAGAGTTTTTTTTTGTTGTTGTTGTTGTTTTTTACTGTTGAGTGAATGAAAGAAGAGAGGAAGGGATAAGAATTAAAGATGTATTCCTACTGACAGTATTTCCATTCCTTTTCCATCTTTATTTTTACATACTCCAACAAATGCTCAGATGAATCTGAGTATAATCACATACCCAGTTAAATATTTGGTCATTTCCAGGTAAAAACATTTACACCCAAACTCGGCACCATTGTACTTTGTCCACAGCTCCAGGGTTCTCTTGCTGACAGGTCCTATGGTACAGAGCCGAATGCTTTGGTGTAGCACCTCCACTGTTAACATCTGTGAAAGAGGACCCAGGAGTTTCTGCTGTTTTGAGAGATGAGAAGGGTAGTCACAGTTCCTGGGAGCTGAAAGTCTCAGGCTCAAAGGCTGAAAAATCTTTCCTTTAAAAAGCAGACATCTTGGGCGCCTGGGTGGCTCAGTGGGTTAAGCCGCTGCCTTCGGCTCAGGTCATGATCTCAGGGTCCTGGGATCGAGTCCCGCATTGGGCTCTCTGCTCAGCAGGGAGCCTGCTTCCCTTCCTCTCTCTCTCTGCCTGCCTCTTTGCCTACTTGTGATGTCTCTCTGTCAAATAAATAAATAAATAAATAAATCTTTTTAAAAAAAAAAAAAAAAAAAAGCAGACATCTGGGGTGCCTGGGTGGCTCAGTAAGTTAAGCGTCTGCCTTCAGCTCGGGTCATGATTCCCAGGGGCCTGGGATCGAGTCCACTCTCTGCTTGGTTGGAAGCCCGCTTTTCCCTTTCCCACTCTTCCTGCTTGTGTTCTCTCTCTCTCCCTGTGTGTCTCTCTGTCAAGTAAATAAAATCATAAATAAATAAATAAGAGACATTTGAAAGGAGCTGCAAAAAGTTGGCAAATCTAATTCTACATGTGAGTGAAATCATACGGTAGTTGTCTTTTTCTGACTAACTTATTTAGCTTAACATTATGCTCTCTAGCACCACCCATGTTGTTGCAAATGACAATATTTCATTTTTTAAAAAATATTTGACAGACAGAGATAACAAGTAGGCAGTGAGGCAGGTTGGGGGGCTGGGGAGCAGGCTCCCCACTGAGCAGAGAGCCTGATGCTGGGCTCGATCCCAGGACCCTGAGCTGAAGGCAGAGGCTTTACCCACTAGGCCACCCAGGAGCCCCTATTTCATTCCTTTTTATAGGTGAATAATATTCCTTTGTATATGTATACTACATCTTCTTTATCCATTCATGAATCAGTGAGTGCTTGCACTGCTTCCACATCTTGACTAATGTAGATAAGACTGCTATAATCATTGGAGTACATATATCCCTTTGAATCAGTGTTTTTGTATTCTTTGGGTAGATAACCAGGAGTGCGATTGCTGGATTGTAGGGTAGTTCCATTTTAAACTTTTTTTCTTTTAAGATTTTATTTATTTTTTGGCAGAGAGAGAGAGACAGCGAGAGAGGGAATACAGCAGGGCAAGTGGGAGGGGGAGAAGCGGGCTTCCTGCAGAGCAGGGATCCCAATGCAGGGCTCTATCCCAGGACCCAGGGATCATGACCTGAGCCAAAGGTAAATGCTTAATGGACTGAGCCACCCAGGCGTCCCCATTTTTAACTTTTTTTTTTTTTTTTAAGATTTTATGTATTTATTCATGAGAGGCAGAGGAAGAAACAGGCTCCCTACTGAGCAGGGAGCCTGACACAGAACTGGATCCCAGGTCCCCAGAATCATGACCTAAGCTGAAGACAGATGCTTAACCATTTGAGCCACCCAGGCATCATTTTTTTTTTTTTTTTTTAACTTTTTGAAGAACCTCCATACTGTTTTCTAAAGTGTCTGTGCCAGTTTGCATTAACACCAACAGTGCAGGAGGGTCCTTTCTCTTCACATCTTCACCAACTCCTGTTGTTTCTTTCATTGTTGATTTTAGCATTCTGAGGTAGGAGGTGATAGCTCATTGTAGTTTTGATTTGCATTTCCCTGATGGTGAGTGATGATAGTGAACATTTTTTCATGTGTCTGTGGGCCACCTGGATGTCTGGAGAAATGTGTATTCATGTCTACTGCCGATTTCTTTTCTGTTCTTTTTTTTTTTCTAAGATTTTATTTATTTATTTGACAGACAGAGATTACAAGTAGGCAGAGAGGCAGGCAGAGAGAGAGGAAGGGAAGCAGGCTCCCTGCCAAGCAGAGAGCCTGACGTGGGGCTTGATCCCAGGACCCTGAGATCATGACCTGAGCCGAAGGCAGAGGCTTTAACCCACTGAGCCAGCCAGGCACCCCAACTGCTGATTTCTTAGCTGGATTATTTGTTCTTTGGATGTTGAGCTGTTTAAGTTCTTGATATCTTTTGGATACTGACCCTTTATCAGATATGTCATTTGCAAATATCTTCTCCCATTCTCTAGGTTGTCTTTTAGTTTTATTGATTGTTCCCTTCACTATGCAAAAGTTTTATTACTTTAATGAAATTAGTTTATTTTTGCTTTTGTTTCCCTTGCCTCAGGAGACATATCTAGAAAAAAGTTGCTATAGCTGATGTCAAAGAGTTTGCTGCCTGTGATCTCTTCTAGGGTTTTTGTTGTTTCAGGTCTCACTTTTAGATTGGTAATCCATTTTTAATATATTTTTGTTATGGTTTAAGAAAGTAATACTTGGGTGCCTGGGTGGCTCAGTCATTTAAGTGTCTGACTGTTGGTTTTGGCTCAGGTCATGATCTCGGGGTCATGAGATCGAGCCCTGTGTTGGGTTCTGTGCTGGGTGTAGAGCCTGCTTAAGATTCTCTCTCTTCCTTTTCCTCAACACCCTGCCACATTGCTGTAGCTTGTGCACCCTCTCTCTCTCAAAAAAAAAAAAAAAAAAAGTGATCTAATTTTTTTTTCTTTTGCATGTTGCTATCTGGTTTCCCCAATACCATTTGTTGAAGAGACTGTCCTTTTCTCATTGGATATCCTTTCCTGCTTTGATGAAGGTTAATGTACTGTATAGTTATGGGTTTATTTCTGGGTTTTCAATTCTGTTCTGTTGATCTATGTGACTATTTTTGTGCCAGTACCATACTGTTTTGACTAGCTAGTAAACAATAAATGGGTCAGCTAAGACATAAAAGAAGAAATAAAAAAGTATATGGAAACAAACGAAAATGAAACCACAGAAGTCCAAAACCTTTGGGATGCTGCAAAAGTGGTTCTAAGAGTGAAGCTGATAACAATACAGGCCTATCTCAAGAAGCAAGAAAAATCTCAAATAAATAACATAACCTTACACCTAAAGGAGCTAGAAAAAGAAGAAACAAAATCTAAAACCAGCAGATGGAAGGAAATAATATAGAGTAGAAATAAGTGATATAGAAACTAAAAAAATAATAGAGCAATGAAACCAGGAACTTATTTATTTATTTGTCAGAGAGAGAGTGAGAGAGAGAGAGCTAGTGAGCACAAGCAGAGGGAGAAGCAGGCTCCCTGCTGAGCAAGGACCCTGATGTGGGACATGATCCTGGGTTCGTGACCTGAGCCAAAGGCAGATGCCCAACTGACTGAGCCACCCAAGTGTCCCCAGGAGCTAGTTTTTCGAAGAAAAACAAATCGATAAAATGGATAAACCTCTTGCCCAACTTTATAAGAAAAAAAGAGAAAGAACTCAAACAAATAACGTCACAAATGAGAGAAGAGATAACAACACCACAGAAATACAAATAACTGTAAGAGAAATAATTATAAAAAACTATATGCCAACAAATTGGACAACCTCTAAGAAAGGATAAATTCCTAGAAACACATAAACTACCAAAACTGAAACAGGAAGAAATAGAAAATTTGAACAGACTGATAACCAGCAAAGAAATGGAATCAGTAAACAAAAAAACTCCCAACACCAGATGCCTGGGTAGCTTGGCTTGTTAAGTGGCTGCCTTCAGCTTAGGTCATGATCCCACCCCAGTGTGGCCCGGCCTGAAATAAATATTTGTTGAATGAGTGAATTAGTGAATAAATCTTTTCTACTAGGAAATTACCAAAAGACTGTTATGTAAATTGTGGGGACAGTGGTTTTCTACCTATTTTTCTCTGCAGCCTTTTATATCTTCTCAAGAATTGTTGGTCTGCCTCTCTAAGTGCCTCCCTAAGCCTTTGGAGGCCATGGTTGATTTAATTTCTTACTTCATGAGCTCCAGGAATTAACCAGTCTGCTGGTTAAACTGTGGTTTCTTCCTATCAAGAATTATGAATAATCTATGATTTTATAAATTATGCAGCTTCAGGTACATGGAAGCAGGCAGAAGACAGGAGACTCTTGGTTCACAGAATTGAGTGCTAGTTTTTGTTTGTTTGTTTGTTTGTTTTTTAAGATTTTATTTATTTGACAGAGAGATCATAAGTAGGCAGAGGCAGGCACAGAGAGAGAGGGAAGCAGGCTCCCTGCTGAGCAGAGAGCCTGATGCGGGGCTCTATCCCAGGACCCCAGGATCAGGACCTGAGCCGAAGGCAGAGGCTTTAACCCACTGAGCCACCCAGGTGCCCGCATAATTGAGTGATAGTTTATTACTCATAGCAACAACAGTAGTTAGACTTTTAGTTTTTTTGGTGCTGGTTGCTCAAGTCCTAATTCCCACAGAGCCGTGCAAAGAGCTATATAACATTGCACATGTGGTGGGTTGCTGTATGCAGAAGCACCCTGAGCTTATTTTCTCTAATGGATAGTGTACCCTTTGCTCCAAAGGAAACTGTTATCTTTATTATACTGGACAGTGAGCATGCCTGCCTTTGGTCTAAAAGAAGACTGTATTTTCCAAAGTCTGGTATATAAACATCTTCAAAAAGATAGTGTAGGGACGCCTGGGTGGCTCAGTTGGTTAAGTGGCTGCCTTCGGCTCAGGTCATGATCCCAGCATCCTGGGATCGAGTCCCGCATCGGGCTCCTTGCTCGGCAGGGAGCCTGCTTCTCCCTCTGCCTCTGTCTGCCTGTGCTCACTCGCTCGCTCTCCCTCTATGCCTGACAAATAAATAAATAAAATCTTAAAAAAAAAAAAGATAGTGTAGAATACAGAGCAGTTAGTACCTTGCTTTTCTGATTTGGAGACATAGGAGCCATCTGTGGAGAATTGTCTTCCCACATTGTTCTTTGCTGCTCTCCTCTATCTACTCTTAGGCTAGGTAGGTCAAGTACTGGTACTGAAGAGAGAGAAATTTGGCAGTTCTGCCCTGAAGGTTAGGGGAGACAGTCTAGGAGGGAAGAAGACATGCCACACATACTTGTAACATAGTGAGACCTGAGCAGTAAGAAATGTGAACCCCACTAGCACTGCTCTCAGCAAGAACACTGATTCTTCTTCTTTTTTTAAAAAATATTTTTATTTATTTATTTATTTCACACACACACACACACACCACAAGTAGGCAGAGAGGCAGGCAGAGAGAGAGGGGGAAGCAGCTTCCTCACCGAGTAGAGAGCCAGATGTGGGTTCCCGATCCCAGGAGTTCATGGCCTGAGTTCATGACCTGAGCTGAATGGAGAGGCCCAACCCACTGAGCCAGGTGCCCCAAGAACACTGACCCTTCTCACTACATTTCTCCAGTCTGATGCTGTTGACTGATCCTCCTTTTTGAAACTCTTATCTCCTTTGTCACTGTGACCCACTTGTTCAGGTTTTTCTCTTACCTCTTTTGGTTTCCTTCTCTCCCTACTTTTTGGCTTTGTCATTTCAACTTGCCCCTTAAAATATTAGTGGGCTCCAGGACTCCATCCTCAACTGTCTATTTAGGTAAAATGTTTTGTGACTCTCTTCCCCCCATGACTTTAAAATGAAAGATTACAATGTTAAGGACCCCAGTCTTGCCCAGTTCTCTACACTAGACACCTTTGCTTAGATTCATTCTTTTAGTACTAGGTGTTTGGAATATTGTGAGTATACAAGGTCATTTCATAGTCTCTGCCCTTCCCAGACATAGTCTCAAGCAAAGAGCAGGCATTAATCAAATAATCACACAGAGAAGATGTTGGATCTGATGAAGGAGGTCAGGGAACTGTTCCCTGAGACAATGACACTTGGACAGATGTCTTAATGATGAACTGCAGTTAAGCTGGGGAAGGGATTGGGAGAGAACTCCAGTCTGAGGGAAGAGTTTTTGCAAAGGCTCTGTGGCAGAAGGTAATATGGTGAGCAAAAAGCCTGAAGTTCAGTATGACTGAAGTGAAAGGGAATCTGGTGCAAAATAAGGCTGGAGACCTGGTGTGTGGGCCAGACCACTGATGGCCTGGTAAGCTATGTGGAGTTTTGTCTTTAGACCAAGAGCTGAGAGCTCCTGAGTCTTTTTTTTTTTTTTTTTTTTTTTTTTTTTGAGAGAGAGAGAGAGCGCGCGCGCGCGCATGAGAGGGGGAGAGTCAGGGGGAGAAGCAGACTCCCCACCAAGCAGGAAGCCTGATGCGGGACTAGATACTGGGACTCCAGGATCGTGACCTGAGCCGAAGGCAGTTGTATAACCAACTGAGCCACTCACGTTCCCAAGAGCTCCCGAATCTTTAAGCATAATTATGTATTGTTTTGTTTAAGCACGCCTTTTATGTAAATAAAAATTAGTTGATTTGTTTAAAAAAAAAATTCCAAAGACCGCGTATATGGCTGGTAATTAGACGGGATGAAGTTTAAAAACCGGGAGTGCTCTGCAAAACTGTCTTTGGCTTGGGTCATGGGTTTCATCATCCACTTAGGTTTTCCTCGCAGGGCGGAGGGAGGAAAAAGGATTCAGCGGTTCCACTGTCGGTCTAAACTGAGGCCCGTCCTGGAGTTCCGGCGCGCTTTGCAGTCGTCAGCAGTCTACGTAAAACTGACGAGTCGGAACTGCCGGGCAATGGGTGAAAGGGGTGAGTGGGGAAAAATGCCTTGCGATTGGCTGTTTATCAGCTGCATGTTAATTAGTGATAACTTGAGATGTCTTCTGAAACGTATTGTTCGAAAACGCTTTGTCGAACTTTGGTCATGGAACAGTTCTTTGGAAAACACATGCTAGTCTACATTTTGCGGGATGGTAACTTTATTTTGAAAAGTCACCATATGTAAAATGTATATGGTTTTCTTTCACCCCGGAAAGTCGGGCGGTGCAGGGTTAAGACTATACTTTCAGGGATCATTTCTATAGTTCGTTACTAGAGAAGTTTCTCTGAATGTGTAGAGTACCCAAAACCACGAGGAGGAGGCGTGGTGTTCTCTTCTGAGCGTGAAGCCGGCATTTGGTGTTGCGTTTTGTGACTGCCATTTGCCATTGATGATCGTTCTTCTTCCCTTTTTCTGGGGAAGCAAGAGGGAGAGAACGCAGTCTGAGTGGTTTTCCTTATTAGTTAAAGACAGCACTCAAGTCCTTTTTTTTTGTGTAGGTATTGTTTTGGCTAAGTGCTTTTTTTTTTTTTTTTCCTTCTGTTTTTGAGTTCCTTAGCTTGCTTTGTTTTGTTAAGCACGTTTTTAGTCTTGTTTTCAGAAGCTCTCTGATGTTTGTGTTGTTTTTTCAATTTATTTTGCAGGGATTTATGTTGATGCAGTTAATTCTCTTGGTCAGACTGCACTTTTCGTTGCAGCGTTATTAGGTCTTACGAAGGTGGTTGATGTTCTGGTGGATTATGGATCTGATCCAAATCAGTAAGTATAATAATATCACTATCTAGAGAATAGTATGCTTTTAAGATGAGTTGGGGCATTTGGAAAACAGTTTGAGAAGATATTAAAAGAGACTTTGCTAACTTATATCAATGAAATGCAGTTGTATAGCTATGTTGGAACATATTTCTAAGAAGTTTTACTAAGTTCAGTAAAACAATGGGAACTTAATTGTTATTATAGTAGTACAGTTTGCATATTTCCACTCAGGTTATAATTTGTATGATTCTTAATCAGTTCAACATATCCACCAACCAAGTTTATAGTATATTTGGGATCACTTAATCAGAATCACTTGCCTTGCTCTTGTAATTGTGGTCCAGAAGAACCTCAGTTTCATAGTTGGCCCACCTTTTAATGTGGAACAGTGTAGCACTTTTGCTTCTCAGAGGGCTTTCTCAGGCACCAGCTCACTTGATCTTCACAACCACCTTTTAAACCAAGAGGGAGGGGACAGCAGGTACTTTTACAGTTCCTATTGAACAGAACCAGAAACATGATTCTAGCTGATTCCTCCAGGAATTCCAGAATATACTCATAAACATCAGAAAGTAACATTTCTATCTTCTTACACAAGGAAGCCCTGTTTCATGTATTTTAAAAAGGTAAAGTATTGATGTTGGAAGATTTTGGGGGTTTTTGTTTTTTATAGGGTTTCTTGCTTAGTAGGAGAAAATACAGTGAACATTTTGCTGTTTCCTTCTAAGACTCATATACACTCTTCTGTCCTGTGTTAATGTTTAATTTCAAAGCTGAGAAACAAAGGGCTGTCTCACTTGTTTGCAGGTAACAGTGTTATAGGTGGCCACACTGGGAATTCCTGGAGTTCTCAGCAAAAATGCAGCATTTTCCAGTCAATTGCAGTTATGTCAGTTTTGTGGAGGCTTAGAGCTGGATCCCTTAAAGATCAAATCATTCAAAGATTTAATATTCCAGGTTAAGAGTTAAGGCCCAGAAAATTTAAGCGACTAGCCTATAATGGTATGTTAATGGTTAGAGCTGAGACCAGGAGCCCAGGCCTTAAGAACTCATTTTTGACTTTCCTTTTTCAAAAGTCCCCGTGATGGCAGGGGGAGGTAGGAAAGGATATTGTCAAAAAGGGAAAGGCAATTCCCCTCTTTGTATTTTGTGATAGGACTATTTTCATGTGACTTAAAAAAATATCTTTTGATCAAAGTGAAGGAAAATTTCTGGGGGGAAGTTATATTATTAAGTGCTCAAAAGAAATGTTGTGATGACAGGGACCTATTGAACTCATAAAATCAGATGCCTGCGGGTCCAAGTGGAGTCAGTGAGCACAGGCTCTCTCTAAGAAGGGTTAGGCATTTGTTGCTCCTGGGTAGGAAAGGGAGCCAGGAAGGCCAGATCTTCTAAATTTCCAAGAGGCTGAAAATCCCCAATTTTTTTTTTTTTTAATTAAAGATTTTATATATTTGTGGGGCACCTGAGTGGCTCAGTGGGTTAAGTCTCTGCCTTTGCTCAGGTCATGGTCTCAGGGTCCTGGAATCGAGCCCTGCATCAGGCTCTCTGCTCAGTGGGAAGCCTGCTTCTCCTTCTCTCTCTGCCTGCCTCTCTGCCTACTTGTGATCTATGTCTGTCAAATAAATAAATAAAATCTTTTTTAAAAAAAGATTTTAATATATTTGTTTGAGAGAGTGAGCTGGCGGGAAGAGGCAGATGGAGACGGAGAAGGAGGCTGCCCACTGAGCAGGGAGCCCAACATGGGGCTTGATCCCAGGACCCTGAGATCATGACTTGAGCTAAAGGCAGATGCTTAACTGACTGAGCCAGCGTGACCCTGAAAATCCCAATTTTTAGTGAGAAATCTCCCAAATGTTACATATTATCTCTTTTTTTTTTTAAGATTTTATTTATTTATTTGACAGAGAGAGATTACAAGTAGGCAGAGAGGCAGGCAGAGAGAGAGGAAGGGAAGCAGGCTCCCTGCCAAGCAGAGAGCCCGACGTGGGGCTCGATCCCAGTACCCTGAGATCATGACCTGAGCCGAAAGCAGCGGCTTTAACCCACTGAGCCACCCAGGCGTCCCATTATCTCTTAATTAATTAATTTTTAAAACTTTTTTTTCTTTTTTTTTGGACACAGAGTGAGAGATCAGAGGTAGGCAGAGAGTGAGAGAGGGAGAAACAGGCCCCCCGCTGAGCAGAGAGTTCGATGGAGGGCTCGATCCCATGACCCTGAGATCACGCGTGACCTGAGCCGAATGCAGAGGCTTAACCCACTGAGCCATTCAGGCGCCCCCAATTTTTTTTTAAAGTAGGCTCTACTCCCAGCACAGCTCTTGAACTTACAACCCCAAGATCAGGGGTCATGTGCTCTACTGACTGAGTCAATCAGGCACCCCTGAGTTGTAGATTCTTCTTCTTTTTTTTTTTTTTAAGATTTTATTTATTTATTTGACAGAGATCACAAGTAGGCAGAGTCAGGCAGAGAGAGAGGAGGAAGCAGGCTCCCCGCTGAGCAGAGAGCCCCATGCAGGGCTCGATCCCAGGACCCTGAGATCATGACCCGAGCCGAAGGCAGCAGCCCAAACCACTGAGCCACCCAGGCGCCCCTTAATAAGATTTTATTTATTTGAGAGAAAGCACAAGCAGGGGGAGTGGGAGAGGGAGAATCAGACTCCCCCATTGAACAGGGAGTTCCCGTGCAAGGCTCCATCCCAGGACCCTGGGATCATAACCTGAGCTGAAGGCAGACGCTTAACCGACTAAGCCACCCATGCATCCCTGTGTTGTAGATTCTTAATCAGATTGCTGGCATTAGGGTTTTGCAGGCCTCTACCATAGGATTGGGAGATAGAGATATTCTCACTTGAGAGGGTTGATCTCTGGTTAGGATATGCATCACCACCCTGACTGCAGGACACTACAGACATGAAGAAAATTGTTTCAGAGCAGCTAATACCAAGGGACAATGGGAAAAGGAACACCAGATTTAGAACGAGACCCATACCTGGGTATGTATCTCAGCTTTGCCCTTTTGTTTTCTTATCTATTATTTGGAACATGATACCACCTCGAAGGGTAGAAAGGTAAGGGTGGAAAAAGGGGGTGTGTATAAAGCTCCTATTGGCATAGCCTCGCAAATGGTATTATAATCCTCCTCCCAAAGGTTGCCTTTGGAGAAAGGGAGCCTTGTGTCAGCCATCGAATCCCTCACCCCGTTCTGTGGAAGGGAGGAGATTACAGACACTGATACAAGGACCTCCCCTTCCAGCCGCTGCTTTGATGGAAGTACTCCTGTTCACGCAGCAGCATTTTCAGGCAATCAGTGGATCCTCAGCAAACTGCTGGATGCAGGGGGTGATCTTCGATTCCATGATGAGAAGGGTCGAAACCCGCAGACTTGGGCTCTGACATCCGGGAAGGAGCGCAGCACCGCGGTGAGATCCGCTCTGTAACCACAGCCAAGGCAGAGCACTGAGCTAGGAATCGGGAGCCCAGGGAGCGGGGAGGAGCTGATCCTGGGGACAGGACAGGGCTTACAGTGGCCTTGCCTAATGGCACTGGATACACAGGCCTGGATTGAAGCAAGTTAACCAGCTATAAACTCTCAGGTAAATCTAGTGAATCTTTTTGATCATCCATTCAGTGAGGAGGGAGAACTTTTTGAGGAACCAGGGAGTTGGAGGAAATTATTGCCAAATCCCCTCCCTGGAAACATTCCATTCCTGTAAAAAATCACCTGGGCCCTAATTTCCCTGTCAGGGACTCCTGGCTCCTCAGATCATTCAGGTCAGACTGTCCCAGGTCCACTGAAGGCCAGGATAGCTCTTAGTTCGCTCCAGCATTGAACATCTTCACGGCGTATTGCAGATGGTGGAGTTCATGCAGCGCTGTGCCTCGCACATGCAAGCCATCATACAGGGTTTCTCCTGTGACCTCCTGAAGAAGATCGACTCCCCGCAGCGGCTCATCTGCGGCCCGTCCCGGTTTGGTGGTCTCATACAGGGGTGAGTGCTGCCTTGAAAAGTGTGCGATATTTGGTGTCACCCCAGCCTTCCTTGTAGGAGCCCTGCAATGTGGACCACCAAGTTTCCCTCCATATGGGGTCTTGTCTGGCATCTGGCCCACTCTAAGTGGTGAGCTCCGGCAGAGAGGCCTTGGCCCCTGCAATAGCATCCAGAGGAGCACCTTCTGCTGCCCTGCCCCCATGCAGGAATGTGGGGTCGGGGGAGAGTGGTCTGGGCTCTAGTGGGAGCCACCCTGTGGTTAGTGGCTAGCAAAAAAAGAAATTTGCAGGTCTGAGGAGCCCAGCAGAAAATTCCTTCTCAGCAGAGCAGCCAACTGGCTTTTGTGTCATCTCCCAAATCATGGAAATAATGCTCCTTTATTCCTAAGATAGGAAAAGAACACGAATGCTTAACTTACCTTCCTCAAGCTGTTTTAAGCCAGTGTGAGAGATCTGATGCTAGTGGGGTGGGCAGCCTCCATGCCCCCATCACAGCTGCAGGGGGAGGGCCTCAGGCTTCTTTCCATGCTCAACTACCTAGTTCTTTTAAATTCTTAGGGCTTTGTTGACTTAGGGTTTGTACTCATGGAATCCTTTCCATTTTGATTTTCTCTGATGACATTACTTTCTGTAATCAGGGTTGCTAGACTTGTCACACCTTCACAGGCTCTCTCTTCCTGTCCTTCCCTGAGCAAGTCTGGTTTTCTTCCTATGAGCTGGATATTGCTTCTCAGGAAAGATAAGTTAATTCCCTTGAGGCGTAGTTACTCCTAACTGCTCCTCTTGGTGCCACTCTTGTGGGTCACCTTCTAGAACAACCTTTTAAAAATGGAAATGGAGTTGTGCCACTCTCTGCTAAAAACACTTTAAGGCATTCTCTGTACCTATCAGGATAAACTCCCAAATCCCTTATCTGATCCTGGAGGCCCTACTGGGTCCAACTCCTGCCACCTCTTTGCCGGCCCTTGCTCCTCCCCTTTGTGTGGAGCTCCCTCATTCAGAGTTTGGAGAGACTTGTCCCAGTTTGTAATGATTTTATTTCTATATGTTCTTGCTCGTTTCTAATAAGACTGAACACTGCCAACTAAGAAAAGGAGGTGAAACTGAACAAGAGACAAAGGCCTTTTATTTAGGGGTATCAGAATTGCACAGGAAGCACAGATTCTGGTAGCAAGCAGAAAAATGGGGGAAAGTGAGCCTTATTTATGAGAAAGAACAAGTAGGTAGTAATTATATAACAGATAAAGAAGAGGGAAAAAAACCCTGTTAACTGGTGCTAACTGCTTGAGCTGTTTCTGATTACTCTCTGTTTTATTGATATTGTCAAATGAAACTGCCCTTTATAGGCATTTGTTAACTATTTTGTGTTAAAGTTCATACCAACAGTTTTATGGCGTGAATGCCATTTGTTCTGTTGAGTCTTACTGGCAACTGCTTGTAAAACCATTGTTGCTCCTGGAGTTCATTAGTTAGAAAGGAAGATGGAGCTTCAAAACAGTCTCTCATGACCAGAAATTTTATACAGTTCTACAACACCAAGAGGGCAAGACCCATGTCTGTGTTACTCACTACCAGCCCTTCACTGCTTGTTGGAATGTGCGCCAGCCTCAAGGAAAATCAAAATAAAGTATTGAGAAACAACTTCAGTCACTAATCTAAATGTAGCATCTACTTTATAGTTAGATGAAATATTCTTTTTATGGGGTTGGACCTCAGAGTGCCTAATGGGAGTGGAAGTACACACATTCCCCCTTTTTTAATGTAAAGAAACCACCTGAGTCAGTGAGATAAGAAATGGCCTCTCAGATCTGAGTGGGGCCATGTCAGGTAAGATTCCTCACAGGTACGTGTTTACACAGAGCCTGGTTGGGGCAAAGAAAAACACGAATTGAGAAGGACAGGTGGTTGGATGTTTGTGAATAACCGGAGTCGTCCCCCCCCCCCCCCGCCCCAGCTGAGTTCACTTACATAGACATGGCCTGAGGAATTTAGGTAAAAGAGCAAGAAATGGGGTTGGTCTGAGTGCAGTTGTTGCCTGAGTTGCCACCGGGGAACTGCCAGCTCCTCTACTTCAGTAGAGCTCATACCCTCTGAAGAGCCACTCACACAGCCAGGGGGCCCCAGCTGGGCAGAGGGAGCCATGTCAGTGGGGTGTCCTGCCCTTCTGCCACCTCAAAATCTGTGCCCCTGCGCAGGAGGCAGTTGGCTGTCCCCTGGATCTTCACTTAAACTTTATAGCAGCTTAAAGTGCAGAAGGTATAGCTCATGAAAAGTGAGCTATCATGAAAAGCACATGGAGCCTCACAGAGCTCGCGTGGGGTGAGGATGAGTACACGCTGTCACCCGCAGCTCCTTTGTCATTTGCTCCAGCAGTAGCAGAATGTTTTGTCCTTCAGTCTGAGCCCGAACTGCTGCATCAGAAAGCATTAACTGAGCAAGTGCTGCATGCATGGCTCTGTGTCAGCCTCTGGGAGTGAAAGAAATGTAAGCCACTCCTCTTAAGACACCTTTAGTTCATGGGGGTCCCAGTGTGCAGGTGTGGTTTGGGTGTGATATGCGGGAAGAGCAGTGGCTGGAATGAGCAGCATCAGGGTCTCGTCCCTCCTGCTTCTCTGTGACCCCAGACCAGCAGGTTCCCCCTTCTCTGGGCTTCATTTGTCCCACCTATAAAAATAAAAGTTGGATAAGATATCTTTTTTTTTTTTTTTTTTGGCTGGGTACAGTATACTTTATTGATGGTACATGACAAGGTAGGGCTCCCCAAGCCCCTCCCCTTCTTCAGGGGGTCTGGGATGGAAACAGTGGAGGTTGGGAGATTCTCAGTGTTTTAGGGGATAAGTTGGGGCAGGGATTCCCTAGCAGCTGAGGGCCTCTCTCTTCCTCTTGCTCTGGCTGGGGCTGGTGGTTCAGGGGGCTCTTATTCCTTGGAGGCCATGTGGACCATAAGGTCCACCACCCAGTTGCTGTAGCCAAATTCATTGTCATACCAGGAAATGAGCTTGACAAAGTGGTCATTGAGAGCAATGCCAGCCTCAGCATCGAAGGTAGAGGAGTGGGTGTCACTGTTGAAGTCGCAGGAGACAACCTGGTCCTCAGTATACCCCAGGATGCCCTTAAGGGGGCCCTCTGATGCCTGCTTCACCACCTTCTTGATGTGATCATATTTGGCAGCTTTCTCCAGGCGGCAGGTCAGATCCACAACAGACACATTGGGGGTGGGGACACGGAAGGCCATGCCAGTGAGCTTCCCATTCAGCTCAGGGATGACCTTGCCTACAGCCTTGGCCGCACCAGTGGAAGCAGGGATGATGTTCTGGGCAGCCCCTCGGCCGTCATGCCACAGCTTCCCAGAGGGGCCGTCCACAGTCTTCTGGGTGGCAGTGATGGCATGGACGGTGGTCATGAGTCCCTCCACAATGCCAAAGTTGTCATGGATGACCTTGGCCAGAGGAGCCAAGCAGTTGGTGGTACAGGAGGCATTGCTGACAATCTTGAGGGAGTTGTCATACTTCTCATGGTTCACACCCATCACGAACATGGGGGCATCAGCAGAAGGAGCAGAGATGATGACTCTCTTGGCCCCGCCCTTCAAGTGAGCCCCAGCCTTCTCCATGGTGGTGAAGACCCCAGTGGACTCCACAACATACTCAGCACCAGCATCGCCCCATTTGATGTTGGCGGGATCTCGCTCCTGGAAGATGGAGATGGACTTCCCATTGATGACAAGCTTCCCGTTCTCAGCCTTGACTGTGCCGTTGAATTTACCGTGGGTAGAATCATACTGGAACATGTAGACCATGTAGTTGAGATCAATGAAAGGGTCATTGATGGCAACAATATCCATTTTACCAGAGTTAAAAGCAGCCCTGGTGACCAGGCGCCCAATACAGCCAAATCCGTTCACTCCGACCTTCACCATCGTGTCTCGGGCACGCGGCTGGCACTGCACCTGAAGATGCGGCTGTCTGTCGAACGGGGAAGAGCAGAGAGCCTGGATAAGATATCTTTTGATTTTTTCCAGCTTTGACTATCTGAATTCATTATCTACTGCTGCATAATGAATCCACCCCAACCTCCTCAAACTTAGCAGTTTCAAATAGCAATAAACATTTGTATCTCGTGTACTTTCTGTGGGTCAGGACTCAGGGAATGCCTTAGCTGTATGGATCTGGCTCAGGATTTTTTTTTTTGTTTGTTTAAAGATTTTATTTATTTATCAGACAGAGAGCGAGCACAGGCAGACAGAATGGCAGGCAGAGGGAGAAGCAGGCTCCCCGCCGAGCAAGGAGCCCGATGTGGGACTCGAACCCAGGATGCTGGGATCATGACCTGAGCCGAAGGCAGCTGCTCAACCAACTGAGCCACCCAGGCGTCCCTGGCTCAGGATTTCTTACAAAGTTGTAGTCAAGATATCAGGTGGGGCTTTATCATCTGAAGGTTTGACTGGGTCTGGAGGATCCAGTTCCAAGAAGGCATAGTCACACGGCTGACAGATTGGGCCAGAGTGTTGGGCTTCTCCACAGGCTACTGGAATGTCCTCACAACATGGCAGCTGGTCTCCTGTAGAGCAAGTAATCAGAGCATCTTTAGAACAGAAGCCCGGATGGATTTCGTCTTGGAATTCAACCAGTCTGTCATTTCTTTTTTTCCTTCTTTTTTTTTTTTCTTAAAGATTTTATTTATGTATTTGACAGACAGAGATCACAAGTAGGCAGAGAGGCAAGCAGAGAGAGAGAGGAGAAAGCAGGCTCCCCGCTGAGCAGAGAGCCCGATGTGGGGCTCGATCCCAGGACCCTGAGATCACGACCCGAGCCGAAGACAGAGGCTCAACCCTCTGAGCCACCCAGGTGTCCCCAGTCTGTCATTTCTTCAGTGTCTAGTTGGGCTAATGGGTCTGCCCTATTTGACCATAAAGGCAGGATTACCAGGAGGTAGAAATCACAGGGCCCGCTCACAGACTGGCTATTATATCATCTGTAGTTCCAGGATAAAAAGTCAAGTAGTCAAGACAAAATCAACTACACATTTTCATAGCTTGGTTCAGCTTTTTCCTCTGGATATATAGGTGCTTAACTCTTAAATTTTCTTCCATTTAAAACTATTTCTAGAAACCCTAATGGCTCTCCTAATCGACTGCTTAAAGCTGGAGTCATTTCTGCACAGAATATCTACAGCTTTGGCTTTGGGAAGGTAAGAGGTTGCTGTGGACACCCAGCATTTTGGGGGTCAACTGGAGAGCCACCTGGCCCTGGCTCTGGCCCCCTTTCCCCCCTTTGTGCAGCTCTTCCATATCCCCTCTGGAGAAGTCGTTCTCTTCTGCAGGACAGTGACCCCTCAGTGTTCCTGTCTGACTGAAAAATGGAGAAAGCCCTGAAAATTTCCCTTGAATGACCTTGGGTTACATTGGGAGAGTTTAGAAAATGTTCCTTTAATTCCCAGTGAGGGCCCCAGACTTGTCTCCTTGAAGAGGAGCAGAGACCTCTACTGACCCCTGGGGTCTTGTGTGTGTGTGTGTGTGTGTGTGTGTTGAAGTTTATTTATGTATTTAAGTAATCTCTACACCCAGTGTGGGGCTTGAACTCAGGAGCCCGAGAGCAAGAGATCAAGATTCCAAGAGAGTCAGGAGCTCTTCCGACTGAGCCAGCTAGGTGCCCTGCTCAACACCCCTCCACACCGCCCCACCCCCAGTCTTCTTTGTGATTGACCCTCCATAGACTGGCCCTCCATAAGTTTTTGTTGGAATGCCTTTAAGGAATTGAGATTTTAAACTGAGAAATATTTTGAGGGAAAATCGTATCTTTTGGGTTCTTGGTTCTGCTCAACAAAGAGAGACATTTGGGCATGTGGCTGGGGGTCTTGGGTGCTGCTTGCTGACATTTTAGTCTCTAGCCCTGCATCTCTTGGTTGTGCTAAGGAAGCCTTGGTGGGGAGGGGAAGGAGGAGTGTCAGCTTTTGTTGTGTTTTGGCCTGGGTTCTGTGGGGGCCTGAACCTCAACCTAGAACTTCAGGCGGGTGTCTGACCTCTTTTCATGAGCTTTGGTTTCCTCACTAATGAAAGACAAGGAATATTACAACCTTGCAGGGGTTCTAGGCAGATTAAAGAGAGCACAAATTAAAGAATAGTGTCCAGGGCATGGGGGAGTTCAGCAGGTTGGTCAGTAGCAGATATTGTTACTTTTGGCTGGCTGACAAGATTCTTGGGGCATTTTACTTTTCCTCTCCTCTCCCCTTGATTTGAACCTGTGCTCTGCTTTCAGTTTTATCTCACAGGGGGAGCACAGCTGGCCTACCTAGGATCTCTCCCAGTAATCGGAGAAAAGGAAGTGATTCAAGCTGATGATGAGCCTACTTTCTCTTTCTTCAGTGGCCCCTACATGGTCATGACCAAGTGAGCAGCAGCTGGCCTGTGGGAGGTCTGACGTAGTCCCACAGGAAGGGTGGGCTTCACGTGACTCCTTTAAGTGTGGAGGCTTTCTCCTCCAACACAAGGAAACATGAAGAACAGATGTCTAAATCAGGGTTTCTCAACCTGGACACTACTGATGTAATTTTAGCCGGTACCCTTTGTCATTGGGGGCTGTCCTGTGCCTTGTAGGAGATTTAAGAGCATCTCTGGTTTCTACTCATTAGATGCCAGCAGCAACCTCCAGTGACCCCCTTCCCTCGCAGTTAGGACTGTGACAACCAGAGTGTCTAGAGACATTGCTAGATTCCACCCCCTCTCCATTGAGAACAGCTACTCTAAAGGATTACTCATGATGCTGTTCTAAACTTTCTGTTTTCTAAAGAGTTTGAGGCAGTTTAATGGTGACTATCTGGCCTCTGATATAGGCCAGAGGATTGACTGCAGGGGCAGCAGTAATGGGATTTGGCTATGACAGAAGTCCCTGGGGTGTTTTCAGTCCCCAGAGACCTGGCCCCTGCAGGGTCCTAAGAGTTGTCATGCCCCAGGTCTGTTGCCCTCCTTGAACCTGGATGGTTCCTCCATGCCTCAAAGAAACACCCTTCTGAAAAGGCCTCTGCTGGCCTCCTGAGGCCCTCTGTCCCCTACACCCTTTGTTTCCTGCCTTTGCCCCAGATTTGTAGCCAGGTCCCTTCATTTCTGTCCTATTGCTGTGGTCTTTGTCCAAGTCATCAGCACCCTTCATCCAGACTGGCCTCCTAGCCAGTCCCTCCATTCCCTGACACCCCTTCCTACCATTCCCCACACTGCTGGTGCTGTTGGCTTTCTAAGATGCAGACCTGATCGAGTCATTCCTGCCCTTGAATCCTTCAATGACTTCTTGTCACCTATACTAAGTTCCCCCAGGTTATGGGGGTTGGAGTATGAGAGGATGGGGAGGGAGGACTCAAGAGCGCGGGGGTGGGGGCTGATTTATAGATTCTGTGTAACACCACTTCTCTGGTCTTTGGCTGGGAGAGCAGCTCACTCCCTGCTGCTCACGCTTTCCCTTGTCCTTGCAGCCTGGTGTGGAATGGGAGCAGGGTCACAGTGAAGGAGCTGAATCTCCCCACCCACCCTCACTGCAGCAGGCTTAGGCTGGCTGATTTGTTAATTGCGGAGCAGGAGCATAGCAGGTGAGAAGGAAGTCCAGGGGCCTGATGCATTACAGTCCAGGTCTCTCTTTACAGACCCAAGTTCAGGGCTATACAGTACTGTCCCTGGGGTGTGGAGATCAGCCCCCCTCAGCCTCAGTATTTCCTAACTGTTGGAATGGGTTATTTGATTGCAAAGGCTACCGAGAGAGAGAAGGTGGAATTAAGGGGTAGCCTGAGTGGTGGGGATAGTGGTAGTGAGTGGCTTAATTCTGTTAACTGATTCACTTCCATAACCTGTGTCTCTGATGGTCCAGCCTCCCATCCAGCAGCCCCCCAAGGCCCTTCCCCTTTCTGGCCTTGTGCTCATCACGATAGCATGCACAGTCCTGTCTTCATAGACCATGGCTGTGCATGAGATCTACACAACGGAGGAACTGAGTCTCTGCCATTGAGAACATGCTCGGGGGTGTACCCTAGTGCCCTGTGCTTCCTGTGGCTTCGGGGTTAGCCCTTTAGCTCTTGCTGAGGCAGGATCTTGGTTCATGGTTTCAGTCCAGGACTGCTGAGTGAATGGATCTGGTTCCTTGAGTAGGCCACTCAACCCCTGCGAGTGGTGTGTCAGAGGCTAACCTCTTCCTTTTGGGGAAGTCACTGTAAGGAAGCTGGAAAAACACATGTACACTGTGTGGACTTTGCCATGAGACTGAGGGGTCTGTGACCTAGGGGAAGTCCCTGACAGCTCTCTGACCTAGGTTTCTTTATCTCAAAAATGAGTATAATGATCTGTTTCTTACAGAGGGTTGCTAGGATGTGAATGATGTCCATGGGGTGCCTTGGTCAGTAGCTCTTGGTGACATTGGCATTGTCGTTACCGATGAGAGGCCGTAGATCCCCCTACTCCCATCCCCCCACCATCCTGTTTTCTTAGAAAGACATAATGTACAAATGCTGTGTGTTTAGAATGTGTTCAAGGGGCCTAGAAGGAAGGAAAACCCTCATTTTTCCTTTTTCAGCCACATCTGAAGCTGCTTTTGTTTTGTAGCAAGCTCCGACACCCCCACCTGCTGCAGCTGATGGCCGTGTGCCTGTCCCAGGACCTGGAGAAGACCCGCCTTGTGTATGAGCGCGTCACGGTCGGCACACTGTTCAGTGTCCTCCATGAACGGGTAAGCGGCTGTTTCTGAGCGTTTCCTCCCCTTGATGCCCTCCCCACTTCTCCCCGCTGCCCTCTTCCCCCTACCCCAGCAGTGAAGTTTCCATTTTTGTTTGCAGGGAAGATAAATGTCCTAATTCTTTACTTTCTAGGGCTATATATCCACCATTTACGGCTGATAAGCACCTGGTTGGAACTAGTGTTTTATTGTTGTCTGTCCTGTTTTTTCATCGGACCTCTAAGAGCTCAGTGGACCCAGGAAACAAACAGATGCATTTCTAGCTAACTGTAATCAAGTGGCCTGTGGCTGGCTGGCTGGCTTTCTTTCTTTCAGATATTATTTATTTATTTGACAGAAAGAGAGTACATGTGCACAAGCAGAGGGAGCAGCACGCAGAGGGAGAAGAAGCAGGCTTACCACATTGACCTGAGCAGAAGGCAGCAGCTTAATCAACTGAGCCACCAAAGATGCGCCAACCCCTGGTTTAATTCCCTGTATTTTCACTTGTGCCTTTCCTGACCTTTACTGTAGAAAGGGGTTTGTTTATATACACATCTGAGTCACTCCCTTTCACTTTTCAAATTTTCTTGTGGGAACATCATTCAGGGCCTACAGACTCTCTAGGAAGTGTGCTTTGGCCTGAGGTGGGCTTCAGAGAGGTCCTGAAGCATTTGCTTTTCTTTCTCCATCACTTTGTTCTACAGATGGTGGGCAGGAGTGAGAAGAGACCCTCCAGGAAAGGCCTTACCCCAAAATGGCTAGCCATTCCTCCTGCCTGAGCACTTCCTATTAGTGTTATCTCTCCTTCCCTCCCGTCCCTTTTTGTCTCTTGTCATTTGATGAAGGCATTACCTGAAAATGCCATTTCTCTGGGGAGCAGTATAGAGAGTCCAGAAATAAACCCATGCTTATCTGGTCAGTTAATGTACATCAAAGGAGGCAGCAACATACAATGGGGAAAAGGCAGTCTCTTTATCAAATGTTGTTGGGAAAATTGGACAGCCGTATACAGAGGAATGGAACTGGACCACTTTGTTATGCCATACACAAAAATAAACTCAAAATGGATTACAGACCTAAATGTGAGCCTTGAAACCGTCAAACTCCTAAAAGAAATGATGGGTAGTAATCTCTTGGGTATGGGCCTTAGCAACATATTTAAGGATATTTCTCCTCAGGCAAGGAAAGCCAAAGCAAAAATAAACTATTGGAACTACACCAAAATAAAAAGGTTTTGTACAGCCACGGAAACCATCAGCAAAACAAAAAGGCATCTGACTAAATGGAAGAATATATTTGCAAAGGAAATATCTGATAAGGAGTTAATATCCAAAATACATAAAGAACTTAACACAACTGACTAGAAAAAGAGCTAAATAATCCCATTAAAATGGACAGAGGACCTCAATAGACATTTTTCCGAAGAAGACATACAGCTGGCAGACGTGAGAGGATGTTCAACATCTCTTATCATTAGGGAAATTCACATTAAAACCACAGTGAGATACCACCTCACACCAGACAGAATGGCTAGAATCGGAAAGACAATAAGTAAGTGTTGGCGAGGATATGGAGAAAAAGGAACCCTTCTGCACTGTTGGTGGGCATGTAAATGGTGGAACCACTGGAAAATAGAATTGAAGTTTCTGAGGAAATTAAAAATAGGAGTGCTATATGATCTAGCAATTCCATTACTAGGTACTTATGCAAAGAAAACGAAAATGCCAGGGTATCTGGGTGACAGTTATTTAGGCAACTTCCTTTGCCTCAGGTCATGATCACAGGGTGCTGCGATTGAGTTCCATGTAAGGCTCCCTGCTCAGCGGGGAGTCTGCTTCTCCCTCTGCCTGCCCCTTCCCCTGCTTGGGCTCTCTCTCTCTCAAATAAATAAATAAAATCTTTTTTTTTTTTTTTTTTTTTTTTTTAAAGATTTTATTTATTTATTTGACAGACAGAAATCACAAGTAGGCAGAGAGGCAGGCAGAGAGAGAGGAGGAAGCAGGCCCCCCGCTGAGCAGAGAGCCCGATGTGGGGCTCGATCCCAGGACCTTGGGATCATGACCTGAGCTGAAGGCAGAGGCTTTAACCCACTGAGCCACCCAGGCGCCCCAAATAAATAAAATCTTTAACAAAAAAAGAAAATGAAAATACCAGTTCAGAGGTGTTTCGGTGGCTCAGTGGGTTAGGCCTCTGCCTTTGGCCCAGGTCATGGACTCAGGGTCCTGGGATCGAGCCCCACAACAGGCTCTCTGCTCAGCAGGAAGCCTGCTTCCCCCTCTCTGCCTGCTGCTCTGCCTACTTGTGATCTCTGTCAAATAAATAAAATCTTAAAAAAAAAAAAAAAACAGACTCATAAATACAGAAACCAAACTCATGGTTGCCAGAAGGGCAGAAGGTAGGGAATGGGCAAAATAGGTGAAGGGGATTAAGAGGTACAAGCTTAACAGTTATAAAATAAGTCAAAAAGTATAGTGTAGGGAATATAGTCAATAATATTATAATAATGTGTGGTGACGGGCGGTGACTATAGTTATTGCGGTGAGCATTATGTAACGTACGGAATTGTTGAATTACTGTGTTGTACACCTGAAAATAATACAACATTGTATGCCAATTATACTTCAATAATAAGTTTTTTTTTTCCCCCCAAAAGAATGCCATTTCTCTGGGGAGAGACCAACATGACTTTAATCAACCAGATATGTTGGTGTGAGTGAATTTCTTTCCTCTTAGTATCAGTCATCTCACTGGGGTAGGGGCTGGACTGGTCCTTTAAACTTCCGGTTCTCCCAGCAGCACAGGCTTGAACGGGGTGAGGTGCAGGACAGGTTCATTTGTGGTGGTGTGGTGGTGGTGAGCCCACCCTGGATACACATACTAGGCTTTGAGAACTTTCTTCTCATTTTTTGTGGTGTGAAGCAGCTCAGTTCAGGGAAAGGGCCCAGCTTTGGAGCCAGAGGGGCCCTGGGTCAGTGGGACTTTAGGTCAGTCATTTAACCTCCCTGAGCTTCACGTTCCCCATGTGTAAAATGGGGACTCTAGGTAGCTGTGAGGAACAATTGAAAAGGCTTTGGAAACCTCAAAGAATTCTGCAGCATCCGGGGCCCAGGCCCTGTTGTTCCTGGCTGTTTTTTCCCTTGATTCCAGCGCTCCCAGTTCCCCGTGCTGCACATGGAGGTGATCGTGCACCTGCTGCTCCAGATTTCTGACGCCCTGAGATATTTGCATTCCCGGGGGTTTATCCACCGCTCCCTCAGCTCCTACGCCATCCACATCGTTTCCACAGGAGAAGCAAGGCTCACCAACCTGGAGTATATGATGGAAAGGTGGGTGCTGTAGAGAAAGAATCTGATCTGGGTCGGCCTCTTCCTCATTGGTGAGAAAGAGGTTTCCCAAATGCCTTGCCCTGTCTGCCAAGGTTAGGACTTTGGGGAAGTTACTTCTGTTCAAGACATTCTCATTTTAATAAACATTTAACAAGCAAGGGCCCCTATTAGCCAATGGTGTAAATGCTCTATCTACTTCAAAATTTTCAACCGAGGTATGTTTCTTACTCCCATTGCTGTGTAATATGTATGTTGGAGAGGGACACTGACTGTATTCCAAGTTCCCCTATCCATAATTCTGCTCTCCCTAAGTTTCAGCCCCCCACTGTGTTCTGTGGTTGCTGGTCGGTGAGGAGGGAGCACGCAGGGCCACGTGGTATTTAGGGGCCAGCCTGAAGTAGCTATATCGTTGCTTCCTCCTTTGTAGTCCCTTCCTCACTGCAGGGAGGCTGGGAAATGTGTCATAGCCGTGCATCCTGGAAGGAGAGAGAAGATGATAGGTGCTGGAGAGCCTTACAGTTGGTCATGCCTCCTACTCCTGGGCCAGGTACTTGGCTGGGTGGGCTCTAAGGGCATTCCTGGCCCTTGAGGCCATCAGGGCAGTGAGGGGGCAGAGAGAAAAACAACCCCTTCATTCAAGGGTTGGTGGATGGACTTCATTTCCCATTTGGCAGGTGTCAAAGTCCTCTTAAGAGTTGGGGGTACCTGCTGTCTCCATCTGTAGGCTCTAGAAGGCAGAGGATCTCTCCTGTGCTTCCTTGCTGCCTTCCACAGCTCTGAGCCCTCAGCCCATTGTTGGTTCTGCTCTGCTGTGAAGCTTCTTGCTCAACCCTGCCTACCTCAGCTTGCCTTTGCCCCCACCTACCCCCGCAGACACTGAGGCTTTGTTTTAGTCTCTTGGTCGCTGGTTGTTGCTTTAGTGTATTTTTTCCTCTTGCATAGTCTTGCATAGTCTTTAGTGTATTTTTTCTCATGAAGTGAAAAGCTCTGTGAGGGCAGGGATTTCTGTTTATCCACTGCTGGATCTCAAATGCCTAAAACAAACCTTTACACATTAAGCACTCAGCATATGTTTTTTGATTGAATAAAACAGAAAGGCTTACTTCCCAGACTGCACATGCCCCTAGTCCTTCTGCCTGCAGAGGAGAGTCAGGGGACTTTGTTATATTTGGACCCTGTGGGCCTTGGCAAAGAATTTGAATTTTTTATCCCAAGAATACTGGGGTGATACAAAGGGCTGTTTTTTTGTTTTGTTTTGTTTTGTTTGTTTGTTTTGAGCACTGTGGTGTCATGGATGATTGACAGGCTAAGAAGGTCCCTCTGGCTCCTGGATGTGAAGAAGGGGCTGATAGGGGACAAGAGAGAGGCAGGGAAGCAGTTAGGGTGTGACTGCAACAGTTCTCCAGGTGAGTACTGTCTCCATTCAAGCTGCTCAGCCTCAGATCTGGGCCATTCTCAGTTCCAGTTTAAAACTTCCAGTGTCTCTCCATTGCCTACAAGATTAAGACCTGGCACTTTGCAGGGTGTGGAAGCCTTCCAAGATGGGGCTTCGCCCACAGTGCCAGCCTTGTCACTTCCCTGGCATCTGAAGCCACTTTCAGTCTAGGCCATCTCTGGGTACTGCTGCCTCCATCTGGAATAGTTGGTACTCACCTAGTTACCCTTTAAACTCACCTCAGGCACAATCTCCCACCACACCTATGAAGCCCTGATCCCCACAGCACTTTGGATAATTCCATTCTTCTGCAGCCAAGTACGTCTGCCCCACCAGAGGGGGACCTCTGAGAGGGCAGGGACTGTGCTTGTTCCTTGTCAGCTAGGGGCCTGCCACATTATAAGTGCTCAGTCAAACATCAATTAAGTGAACAGAAGAGTCTGGATGATGGGAAAACTTTAAATGGTTCAGAATGGGATTGACCACTTTAGCTATCTATGCAGGAGCTATAGAAGCTAAGGGATTTGGACATTTTTGCCTTTGAAAACAGCAGGGGTTTTTAAGGAAGGCTGCAGCAGTCCAAGATATTTGCTGGTGATGGAGCAACATCTGTTGTTGACATGGAGGCATGACCGTTTCTTCTGCCTGAGCTCTCCTATAGAAATGTGAAGCCTAGAGTGAAATCGATCTTTGGAGGTGGCTCAGCCTCACCTTGTCTTTCACAGATGAGGAAACTGAGGCTGAGAAAGGGAAAGAGATGATCTCAAGTAAGGTGGTAAAGATGTTTCCTGTCTATTGGGGCAGAATGGATTGGAGGTTAAGGGTAGGAAGCTCAGCTAGGAGGCCATATTTCCCGGTCTGCTGGTGATTAAGGAAACAGAATAGAAGCAAAAAATGAGATGTACTGAGGAGCTAGGATCCACAGATTGGTCAAGTAAGGGGCTGGGAGGTAAATGAGTAAGAAGGTGTAAGTTTTCTTTTGGATTTGTTGACCTCAGAATGGAACTTCAGGCTGAAACGTCAGTCGTGAAGCAGTTTCAGCCACAACAGCATACCCTTCTTTGACAACTGATAATATGAGCTGAGATCCAAGAATCCAAAATAACTTTCCAATTTCACATTTATTTTTGGTAACATTCTATTTGGGCTGGTTGGTTTGTTGAATGTCATTGTCAAGGGTAACACTCCATCTCGTGGTATAAAAATGATACAGCAGTTTTTCTTACTCTTCAGATTCTTCTTAAAGGAATCTTTAGAACTAGCATTGACCTTGCAAGTGGTATCACATAGCTATAGCCAAATATAATTTTAATGATGTCAGAGCTGAAGCCTAGAAAAATAACTGCCCTAGAATGACATCCAGAAAAGAAGCTCCCCTACTCCCCAACTAGATTTAACCAAGAAAGAAGGGGGATTATAAGAGAAGAAGTTGAGTAGAAATAAAACAGAAAAAATATAAATGCTGGTTTGTGAGTGACTTGTCTCTCACAGACTCTTAGACAAGTCTGAGAGACCTGAGAAAGTAGGTGAGTATTTTCCTTGAAGAATCACCCCACAAGGTAAAGAGCCAAGCATTTTACATCCTCACAATATATCTCTGATAGTAAAACACTCCATTGCTTTACCTATGATATAAATATGATATTGGCATGTCTCTAGGCTGTTCATACTATACCGGTCCACACCTCTCTATTCAGTAATACAACCAAAAAGTCAATACCAACTTTTCTAACTTGATGGCTTCCTGAACTCACTACCATCTACCAAAAGGTCAAAGAAATATTATTTCTGGAAGAAATATTATTTAGGGAACTTTGATTAAAGTCTGAGATGTCCAGCCTATCCTCAAATCTACCTTTTGCCAGACCAGCAAAGAACTTCTGGCCACTTGCTTTTTAAAAATTTAATTACTGGGGACCAGGATGGCTCAATCAGTTAAAGGTCTGACTCTTGATTTTGGCTCAGATCATGATGTCAGGATTATGAGATGGAGCCCTACATCAGACTCCACACTTAGCAGGAAGTCTGCTCAAGATCTGCCTCCCCCCACCCCCCAAAGCATACACTCTCTCTCTAAAATAAATAAATCTTTAAAAAATTGATCGACTAGCATTCACAGTTTTTACCAAATGCCTACCATAACATTCATATTAATAACTTACTTGTATAGTGCTTTATGGCTCAAACTCTTGCTGCACACAAGATCTCATCAGATGCTCATGAAAGTTTAGATATACATGATATAAAAGACAGATAAGGTGTCTCTTCTCATGGAGTTGACTCTAGTAGAGGGGAGAAGAAAATAAATGAACAAACCTTCAGAAAATAAGTATTCTGGAGCCAATAAAAAGGACTATGGGTGGTCAGGGAGATCTCTGAGGTAATTTTTGAGCTAATACCTTTGTTAAACAAGAAGCAGCCAGTCACCCTGGGATCTCTGGGTAGCCCATGCCATGCAGAAGCAGCCAGTTTACAGTGCGAACACCTGAAGTGATGACATCTTGGAGAAACTCAAAGCGGTCCCCCATGACTTGAATGAATGAACAAGAGAGAATGGTCAGATGCAGTGGAGGGTGGGCAGGGCCCACTCTGGTAGATTTGAACAGCAGGCGGTGAGCGTTAGCTCAGGGACTAGCTGGGTTTCTAGAAGCTCAAGGAGATTGCCTGTCTTCAGAGGCAGATGTTTCACAAATGTACTATATGATGGTCATGATGATCCTTTAAGGCATGAACCTGACCTTATTTTTCCTTCTGTAGCCAAGATGGACGTATACACAAGGACCTGACTGGAGTGCCCCTCCCAACCCAGCTGTACAACTGGGCTGCCCCAGAGGTGATTTTACAGAAGGCAGCCACAGTGAAATCGGATGTTTACAGCTTTTCTGTGATCATACAGGAGATTTTAACAGGTAGATCCAAGAGCATATTGACTGTGACCAGAGTCTCTACTCTTAGATTAGATTTTTTCCCTCAAGAGTTACTTAGTTTTATGAAAATGCAGGACATAGAAAATCTCTTTAAGGAAACTTCTTTGTGCTTATGGAAGATATGAGATGATCTCCCAGAAATCTTTCTCTTTTAACCTGTTCTTTGAAACTTAACAAGGTCCTCCTATCATCCTGTCATCGGCAATACATTTAACCTGAGAAAAGTTTTTAAACTGAGTATTGCTGTCAATGCTTAGGGGTCTCTGTGAGATGCCCCTTAAGAACCTGTAAATGAGGGGCACCTGGATGGCTCAGTCGGTTCAGCTTAGGTCATGATCGTGAGTCTTGGGATCAAGTCCCACATTGGCAGACTCCCTGCTCAAGGAGGGGGGGCTGCTTCTCCCTCTCCCTCTTCCCCTTCCATTGCCTGTGCTCTGTCTCTCGCTCCCAGTCTCTGTTTCTCAAATAAATAAAACCTTAAAAAAAAAAAAAAAAAACTTGTAAACAAGGAGGAAAGACTGGCCTTGGAGAAGTAAAGTATGAAATCAAACATACCTAGGGTTCAGTGTGTATATAAGCAGTGTCACTTGAAAGACACAAAAGCGTTTCCAAATCTGCAAGACCCTAATGTGAAGGAAGTGATCACATATCAGAAGACACGGAATTTTTCAGGAGAGGGGAGCACACGTACACACACACAGTAAAACCACATTCACTGAGGGGGGTGAGAGTCCCTTCCTATTTAGCAGTGTTTACAGTCTGAGAGGCAAAACCATACCTTCCATGAGAGAAATGCATTGGCTTTTGGATCCTGAAGCCATGAAATATTCCTTGTGGTGCCCAGGTCTGCCAGCAGGGAGCCCATGCACGCATGATTCTAGCACTGTCTCTGCAGCAGGGATTGCCCTCATAAATGGGTAAAGTGGCTTCTTGTTTATATGAATGGACTTCCAGGTAGCTTTTTCTATAAAGAGAAATTACTATTTAACAGGGTTGAGCGACTTGACTAAGGTTACCCTATTTTACCTGATTTCTTTTTTTTTTTAAACATTTTTTAAAGCATTCTTTTTAAAAAAATTTTATTTATTTATTTTACAGAGAGAGAGAGAGTGAGAGCAAGAGCAAGCACAAGCAGAGGGAGCAGCAGGCAGAGGGAGAGGGAGAAGGAGACTCCCCATTGATCAGAGAGCCCAATGTGGGGCTTGGTCCCAGGACCCCAGGATCATTACCTGAGCCAAAGGCAGATGCTCAACCGACTGAGCCACCTAGGTGCCCCTTAAATTATTAATGCTACTCTTTCCTATGATTTCTTCCTTAACAGATAACATACCCTGGAATGATTTAGATGGCTCAGTTATCAAAGAAGCCATAGTCTTGGGAAATTATTTAGAAGCTGATGTCAGGCTTCCAAAACCTTACTACGATATTGTTAAGTCAGGCATCCAGGTCAAGCAGAAAAACCGAACTATGAACCTTCAAGATATCCGGTACCTTCTGAAGAATGACTTAAAGGTAAGCTCTGAAGCCATTAGTTTATTTCAGCTTGCTCATCACAGTCGTTTAGGGAGCTTAGAGACCAGGAAGAGGCTAGAGATCAAGTTGTAGGAAGATGGGGAAATCCTCATTTCATCACACTCTTTCTGGGCTCCCAAGAAAAGGACCTTCTAGCTGCTTCACTTGGTGAGGACAGCCGGGAATTGATAAAGGAAGCTGGGGAAATTCAGCACATAGAGGGGCATAGGCACAGCATGTGATTCAGTGACTGAGAGCTATTGTTATTATTTAATTTAATTTAATTTTTTAAGAATTTTATTTATTTGAGAGAGAAAGAGAGAAAGAGAACACTAGCAAGGAGAGGCAGAGGGAGACAAGCAGACAACCCAACATAGGGCTTGGTCCTGGAACTCCAGGATCATGATCTGAGCCGAATGAAGGCAGATGCTTAACTGACTGAGCTATCCAGACTCCCCCTATTATTATTATTTTTAAAATATTGGTAATAATAATGAGTTAACTAATTTGAGTTATAGTCAGTCTGCCCAACAGGAAGAAGAGGGAATTTATTTGATACCTAGATCTGTTTCAAAAACATCAAAAAACTGGCTGGCTCAGATGGAAGAACATGAGATTCTTAATCTCAGAGTTGTAAATTTGAGACCCATGTTGTGTATAGAGATCACTTAAATAAAGAAACCTTAAAAAAAGTGACATTCAGATGATTATAAATTATATCCTTAATGATATTTTGCTTGTTAAAGGATTTTCTTGGAACCCAGAGAACTCCGCCAACTGAGAGCCCCACGGTACAGAGATATGAACTCCATCCTGATGTCAATGTCTATCTAGGACTGACCTCAGATCAGCTGAAAGAGACCCCTAACTTGGAAATAAAAGAGCTGAAAGAAACGGGTATGGCCTTAACCCACAGGTTAAGCATTATTTGACATGAATGTCTTACGACAGTTGTAAGCTACAACTAATCAACTCCACAAACTGTACACATCACTTACACTTGGAAATGGTGGATGCTTTAGGGAAAAATCAAGATCCTTGAAATTACTAAGTTAAAATTTTTTGGCTTCATATATACCTTGGTTCAATCCAGAACTAAGCAGTAACAACTAGTTTATTTCTAGCATGATTGTTCTTAGGACTTGATTTAATTGCTTTACAAATGAAAATGGTGATATTTAAATTCAAAGCTATTATCTGTTCATTATAGAAAACTTGAAATCATACAAGGAAGAAAATGACTTACTATTTTAATTCTGCCACTTAGAAATAACTTGTTAATGTTTTGGTATTTCCCTCCAACCTTTAGTACCTTTAGAAATCTTAGAATTCAGAGCTAAAAAGGACCTTGTAATCATTCAGCATAATATCCTCATATTCCAGATGAGAAAGCTAAGGGCCAGAGAACGTGTGGCTTGCTTAGGACTCCAGAGCTTATTATAGAGCTGGGATCCAGGCCAAGTGACTATCCTCTCTATCTCTTTGGATAGGGCTGGAAGCCTCTAGAATGGTGTCGTTCCCCCACCCCCTCCTAGCCAAGTGCTCATTACTTTCGCTTCTCCATCCTGTTCTCTGCAAGTTATACACCATCAGCCACGGGTGATGGGATGTCCATTCTGGGGTTATTTTTTGAATTATGATTCTTCCCATGATGAATTGCATTCTCAGACACTGTTTTGGTTACTTCTATCAGATACTCACCAAGAGCATGACTTTAACTGACATGAGTATTCAAACTCCTATGTATGTTTAAAAAAAAAAAAAAAAGCTATGAATTTAGTCATTAAGATTTAGGGGTCTGTAATTTCCATGTCCTGACAGTTATGTGTGTTTTGAACGCACTATAACTTAAGCTTACAACATTTTCCCCAGGGTTTGATCTGTCCCCAGTTTTCTACCTCAACTCATGTCAAAATGGAAATTTTCGTCTGTTAGAAATACCCTTGCACGCTCTGTGAGTGTATCTGGTAGTCTTCCACACCTGTGAAGGGACTGGGAAAATAAAAAGCTGCTTTCTCTATTCTCACACCACTTGAGCAACATTCCAGGGCTGCTTAGCTGCTGCATGTGATCACTTTAATCAGTTGCACGTTGCCATTCTTTCCAACAGGTAGTCGGCTTCATTCACCCAGGGGTCCCCCTTCTTCCCCCGAGAAAGCAACACCAGATCCTCAGGTCCTAGATCCAAGTATGATGACCAAGGAGATTCAGAATCAAGACACTGCTTCTCCTGCTGGCCCGGTGGCAGAAGAGGCTAGGAGCCCCAGCCCAGGTCAGGCAAGCCTCTGTAGCTTTGAAATCAATGAAATCTACTCAGGCTGTCTGGACAGGGGAGATGGCAAAGAGGAGCCCCCAGAAGCGGGTTTATCCTTTGAGGGGGCTGGACCAAGCCAGGCAGATGAACTAAAGTCCATGGAAGAAGAGCTCGAAATTATGGAGAGAGAGGCATGCTGTTTTTGTGAAGAGGACGAGAGCTCTTCAGGAGCTAGCACAGAGCTCTCCTTTGAGGATTGGGATTGGCAAAATGGTTCTCTTAGTTCACCCAGCCTGCCTGAGCCAACCAGAGGAGCCAAGGACCATGTGAGCAATAGGTGTGTGACCGAGGAGTACATCAGTAAGTGTGTGCTGAATCTGAAGATTTCACAGACATTAATGCACCAGAATGCCGATTTGCTCAGGAATATCCAACAGAAAATCGATAAACTTGAGATGATACAGAAGGAGCAGGAGGAGTGCAGGTCTTTGTGGGCTTCTTCAAGAGAGTTCGCGAACATCTATGACTCCCGTTCAGCCTTGGGCCCCCCAGCTTCCAGCTATATACCGCCTGTCATACAGCTGCCAGGAGGCCAGCAGCTGGACACCAGTGGCAATTGCCTAACCCTGACAAGGTCTTCCATAGTGAGAGACTTCCAAGGGGGACATTTTGGCAAAAGGTCCAGGAAAAGAAGTGGCTGTGACCGGAAAGCTGTCACCCAAGTCTCTGAAGAAAGCACTGGAGATCAGTCAGAGAAGAGCCATCAGGTACAGCTAAGAAGTGGGAGGCAGGGCTGTGTGAGCAGGATCTAGAACATGGTTCAACATTGCCCCTAAGCCCTGTACAAGGACTAACATAAATAAAACCAGCTCATAGTGGGGTCCTTGGCTTCAGGAAATAAGGCCTCTAGGATGGGACTCCAAGGTAGATACTCTTCGTCTGTCATTCCAAACCCAACATACAGCCCGTGTTCTTTATAAATCCTGTGCATCAGGTTGGACCATACGAAACTGCTGTTTTATAGGTCAGAATATTCAAGTATTAACAATTTAGCATGATTCACTTACTAAATATGGTCCATTGGGCAAGTATTAATTTCCATCCTCAATTGCTTATTCATTTACTCACTCATTCAATAAACATTTCTAGAGCCAGAGGCTCTATAGTTAAACCCTGGGATACGGTGATGATTGAGTCACAGGCTTTACTTATGAGTAGCTCCAGTGTGGTACAGAGGGCCCTGGTCATCAAAGAAGACACCTCAAAGGAGGCGAGAAGACACAATGGGAACTGGTCTAGGAGGTGTAGCTTGAAGCTTAGTGAGGTTTCAGAGTGGCTCCTGCATCAGCTCCTTAAGGGCAGGGCCTGGGTCTTACACATTCTGTGCCTTAGCAAGGGTACCTGGCACAGAGAAGGTACTTGATAAATGGTCATTGAGGGAATGAATAAATGAACAAGTTCACATATAGAGAGCTGGCTGTCTCTTGAATCCGAATTTTAGAGATGGATCAGCCCCATCATTTTCCATCATTTACCCCATACTCATCATTACTGAGTATGAAGCTCAAGCTCAGTGACTTGAACTTCCTGAAGTCCAGGTGTTACTGAGATGATGTTAGGATAGGAGAGGTGAGCCTCCTTGGAAGAAGGATTTTATTACTGAAGTTACTTAGAGTTGCTGGCCTATGGTGGTAAAAAGCTTGTCAGCTTTTAGTGGTTTTAGTTTTAAAATTCTCCACCTCAAGTGCATCCCTTTATGGCCTGCACGGGCTGGACAACAGGGTGGACAACTCCCACCGCCCGCACTCCTTACTGTGCCTCCCTGCCAAGGGCCGCAGCTGATTACAGGCACGTTTCTTCACTCCTAGTCTGGTATTCTTTCACGGTCCCCTGCTGAGTTTCAGTGAGACTGCAGTCCTCACTTAAAACGTTTGGGAAGCACTGGCATTTGTTTCTGTATAAAGAGAAGGCAAAAAGAATGTACTTAGACTCTAATTCTTTTTCTTTTGAAAATTCAGATTTCCTAGAAAACTATTAGAAATAACTTTTCTTATATATTATGTTTTGGTTATCTATTTCTGTGGAGTAACAGCAACAACAAAACCCCAAACTTAGTGGCTTAAAATAACAGTGATTTATTACTTTTCACAATTCTATGGGTCAGGAATATGTTAGGGCTAACCAGTATGATAATTTTCACTCCATGTGGCATAGGCTGGGATCACTCCCTTGACTGTATTCAGCTGGAGACTGGGCTGGGCCAGAAGGTCCAAGGCCTCATTTATATGCCTGGTGCCTTGGATTAGTCCTTTAGTTTCTCAGTTCCTAAATTTTTAATTGCACCAAAGGAAACATTACAAACGTCCCATTATTCTAAATACCTATTTTGAATATATTTCTTAGTATATTCTAAGCTCTCCTTGGTGACCATGACATTTTTCGGAACTGTGTTATTTGATGCTCCATAATAAAGTTGTTGCCTTCAGGCCCTGCTAAGGAATCTTTGCCCCCACGCAAAGGCCTCAGTAGCTCATACTTTAGGGAGCTTATGACCATTTTGTTTTATAGCATTTTAAAATTATTTATTATTTTTCTTAACATATTATGTATCCTTTGCTCCAGGGGTACAGGTCTGTGAATCATCAGGCTGACACATTTCACAGCACTCACCATATCACATACCCTCCCCAATGTCCATAACCCAACCACCCTCTCCATACCCCTCCCTGCCCAGCAACCCTCAGTTTGTTTTGTGAGATTAAGAGTCTCTTATGGTTTGTCTTCCTCCTGATCCCATCTTGTTTCATTTTTTTCCTTCCCTAACCCCCAAAACCCCCACCCTACCCCTCAAATTCCTCATATCGGGGAGATCATATGATAATTTATCTTTCTCTGATTGACTTATTTCGCTCAGCATAATACCCTCTAGTTCTATCCATGTTGTTGCAAATGGCAAGTTTTCATTTCTTTTGATGGCTGCATAGTATTCCATTGTATGTATGTGTGTACATCTTCTTTATCCATTCACCTGTGGATGGACTTCTAGGTTCTTTCCATAGTTTGGCTATTGTGGGCATTGCTGCTATGAACATTCGGGTGCACGTGCCCTTTCAGATCACTACATTTGTATCTTTAGCATAAATAGCCAGTAATGTGATTGCTAGGTCAGAGGGTAGCTCTATTTTCAACTTTTTGAGGAATCTCCATGCTGTTTTCCAGAGTGGCTGCACTAACTTGCATTCTCACCAGCAGTGTAGGAGGGTTCCCCTTCCTCCGCATCTTTACCAACATCTGTCATTTCCTGACTTGTTAATTTTAGCTGTTCTGACTGGTGTGAGGTGGTATCTAATTGTGGTTTTGATCTGTATTTCTCTGATGCCGAGTGACATGGAGCACTTTTTCATGTGTCTGTTGGCTGTCTGGATGTCTTCTTTGCAGAAGTGTCTGTTCATGTCTTCTGCCCATTTCTTGATTGGATTATTTGTTCTTTGGGTGTTGAGTTTGATAAGGTCTTTATAGATTTTGGATACTAGGCCTTTATCTGATGTCATTTGCAAACATCTCCTTCCATTCTGTCAGTTGTCTTTTGTTTTTGTTGACTGTTTCCTTTGCTGTGTAAAAGCTCTTGATCTTGATGAAGTCCCAATAGTTCATTTTTGCTCTTGCTTCCCTTGCCTTTAGCGATATTTCTAGGAGCTTATGACCATTTTTATGCACCCTCTTACCTTTGCACATCTTACTACCATCCCAGTGCAACACATTTGTTGCCTTAACTTGCTGCAGGCTAGAAAATATAATGAAGTTTGTTAAAATTAGAATAAGCAGATCCAGGATTTTCTCTTTGGAATAAAATACCCAGGCTTTAATTTAATTTACTTCTATTTCCAAAGTATTGTAGCTTTTATTTTATTGTGTCTTATTTTCATAGCATCCCCACTGATGGATTCAGGGAGATACTATTTTCCCTGTTTTATGGATGAGGAAGCTGAAGCAGAAGACTCTCTCAGGTTATTTCTGAGTAAGGATTAGACTAGAAGCCAGGGTCCAAGGCTCCTGCCACAAAGCTTGCTACCTTAATAATAATACAGGGGAAAATTATTGGACTTTTTAAAAAAGATTTTATTTATTTCACAGAGCATAAGCAGGGAGAGTAGGAGAGGGAGAGGCAGGCTCCCCACTGAGCAGGGAGCCTGACACGGGGTTTGATCCCAGGACTAGAGGGTCATGACCTGAGCCAAAGGCAGACGCTTAAACACTGAGCCACCCTAAAAGTTACTGGATTTTTTTTTTTTTTAAGATTTTATTTATTTATTTGACAGACAGAGATCACAAGTAGGCAGAGAGACAGGCAGAGAGAGGAGGAAGCAGGCTCCCTGCTGAGCAGAGAGGCCTATGCGGGACTCGATCCCAGGATCCTGGGATCATGACCTGAGCTGAAGGGAGAGGCTTTAACCCACTGAGCCACCCAGGCACCCCAGGTTACTGGATTTTTGAAGTCTGTTTTTTCTGCTCATCCTTCACTTGCTCCCAGTCTAGACTGCATTTCTGGGGGCCAACATTGCTGTGTAATGTTGTAAAGACCTCCAGCTGAGAGATGAGTTACTAGATATAAAATACGCACAGGGAAATCATCTTAGTAGGTTTGGTTATTTCTACACATTTAGTAAGAATGGCTTGAAAAATAGAATGTGAAAGTGAAGAGGAATTCCTTCATCAAAGCACTGAAACATGTTTACTGCTTTTTAAGCTACCAACTTTTTGTGGACCTGGAAAACAGAGCACAAGTGAACAATCACAGCCCACTCAAGGAGCCAAGCACAGTCTGGAAAGAAACAGGAGCCCAAATACCAGCAGGTGGGTTAACGTTTTGTTCTCTGTGTCACCGTGCCTTTAGACTCCCACGTGACCCCAGAGGCACTTAATGATCTTCATGTGTCTTGTGACAAAGAGACTGTGGGTGATGAAGAACACTAACACAGAAACAGATCTTGGCAGGTTTTCTCCTTCAGGTGAGCAGAAAGAGTCATGTAACGGAAACCTGTAGGAAAAAACATCGAAGATAAAGGAGCTGGCAGGTTAATCAGGTGGAACTCAACATTTGTCAAAAGCAAAGCACCTTGCTCTTCCAAAGCTGCCCAGATTGTTTTTCTTAAAAAAGGAATGCCAGGTATTCCATCTGTCAGTGCTCCAGAAACCAAACTATTTAGAAACAAGGGTTCCTCAAAATAAGCATCCCTGACTCCAGAGCAGGGGCTGAGTGGTTTAACTGTTACCATGCAGCCTCTGATTTCCAGCTAAATCTATGAAATGAATTGGCTTCAGCACTGATCATGGGAAGAAGAGCGTATGTGTACACTGAGTTCTTAAGAATTTAGGTAAAACAAATTTTATTTTGCATAGGGGTAATTATTAAAGGCCCATAAATGTGTTTCAAGATAGACTAGTCTGTCAATTTCAGTTTTCCTTTCCTGTGGTTAAATGGTAGCTTTAATCCATGCCTTTGGAATCAGTTCTTCTGGAAAAAAGTAACTTTTTGTTTCTCTCCCAGTGGTGACTGAGACTAATGACAAGAGTTTGCTTTTCCTTTCACATCGGTAAAGGTGTTCATTAGGGAGAATCAAGGAAAATAGCCCAGACATTTTAGTTCAGTGTATTTTACCTTTACAAAGGGAATTATTAGAGAACCAACTAACTGGCATCAAAGGGGTTAGAGCTCACATCATTGAGAGAAGCAGATGGGGTGACAGTATGGCCATTAGATAACAAAGCAAAGCCGTAGTTGTGGAATCCGATACACCCATTCACCATGTTCCCCCAAAAGAACAAAAAATGGACTAAAGAAAAGTTTAACATTTTGCTACCAATCCACTAAGTCTTTTTGTATGTTTTCCAAAGACGCTTAGCCAACTGAGTCACCTAGGTACCCCCATGTAGGTACTTTTATATCCTGACTTTTCATCTTACATTAGAACAAGAGCATTATCCCACTTTATTAAAAAATATCCAGGTTGTGCGCCTGACTGGCTCAGTCAGAAGAGTATGCCACTCTTGATCTCAGGGTTGTGAGTTTGAGCCCCAGTTGGGTATAAAGATTACTTAGATAAATATTACAAAAAGAAAACATCCTGCAAATGTGAACTTGTTGGATTTCCCCCATTGTTGAATTTTAGGTAGTTTCATGCTTTGATCCATTTTAAATAGGGTCGCAGTGACTTGTCTTTGCAAATTTTTCTGCACTTTGGATTATGTCCTTGGTGGATTGCCAGAAGCAGAGTTACTAGGTCAAAGGGTTTAAACATTTTAAAGATACTTGATAGCTGCTGCCAAATTGCTCTTTAAATAAGCCAGTCAAATCTGACCTTTCCAGGTCAGCAGTCTCTTGTGTTCTGGTCCAGTGGGGAAGCAGGGCATTCAAGATAATGAGTAATTCATACATATGCCACAGGTCCCGTGTTTTTGAGGAGTTATTTTAATAGACGATGAGATGTATATATAATCAAGGATATGTAGAGGAAGAAAGACTCCCTTGCTTTTCAGATGAGGAAACTTGATCCACAAAGACTGAAGTATGCCAGAGGCAGGCAGCTGGTTAGTGGAAGGTAAGGTCTAGAACTCAGTTAGACTAGGCTGAAGAGCTCTGAATGTGCTTCAGGATCCCTGGTGTCTTAAGGCCGTGTTTGAGAATGTTAGTTACTGTGCTCTCACTGACTCACTGGTGTGTCTGTTACTGGAGAATTCTGTGTTCTGTGGCATTGTTGGGGTGGGGGGTTCTGCTAGACCTCAGAAGTCTGTCTAGTGAAACTCGATTTCAATTGTGAGTTTCTTCCTGTGAAAATTTCTCAAGAGTATTTTTAGAATCATGAAATCTGAAATTTGGAAACTGAAAATAATCTTAGAGGTCTTCTAACCCAGTCCCTTCATTTCTTAGCCAAGGAAGACCTAAAGAATCCAGTGCCCAAACCAGGCTGACTCAGCTTAGTAGTGCACTTGTCACTGTGTCAAGGCACTCTAAGGGCCCTGCTGTGTCATCCAGCCCTAGCCAGGGCTCTACTAGGTAAGGAGTCTGTTGTCTGAACATTGTGGAGTCTTGCGCTCTCTGGTGGTGGGCAGGAGTCAGTGCAGCCCCAGGAATGATTGAGAGTAGGGGCTGGTCCTCTGTGTGGGCTGGTGGGCTCAGACTTGTGTCAGAAACTTGAGCAAACCGGTGTATTTGTGTCCACCCTGCTCCCCTTCCCCCAAACCTACATAATTTAGGATCAGTATGGAGTCTGTATCTTCTGAAATCTGTAATGCAAAGTCAAGAAATAATGAAGATGATGGAGAGGTACACTTAAAGTGGAAAAGTGAGTAAAGAGCCATCAGTTCTGTTGAGCCAAATGAAACTTAAAGTATATTTCTAACCTGCTTGTTATCTCTAAGTACACAGTCTGTATTGCACCAGCCTCCCACGTTCTTTTCTTCTGTTGGATCATTCCAGTTTAAAAATTAAGGCCTTTCTGATTACAAATGGCAGAAAGGAAATGTCTTTTTTTCTTTCTTTCTTTTTCTTTCTTTTTCCCCTCATCCTCCTCCTTCTTTTGTTTACCACTTACTCAGGAAAGATAAGCTTTTATTAAGATGGGTCTTTTAACATTGTCTAAATGAACATGTTTTGTGTTACTAGTCCAAAGAAAAGAGACTATCAAGCCTGCCACTGTATATATTGTTCTGTTCAGTGATTTATCTTTTAGGGAAAAACTTTTTTTCATTTCTAGACTTTATAGGAAGTATTTCCAATGTACATATATTGATGCATATTATATAATAAACGTAGCAAAATAATATGCAGTAGAAAATTTTTTTTAAAGATTTTATTTATTTATTTGACAGGCAGAGATCACAAGTAGGCAGAGAGGCAGGAAGAGAGAGAGAGGAGGAAGCAAGCCCTCTGCCAAGCAGAGAGCCCGATGCGGGGCTTGATCCCAGTTCCCTGGGATCATGACCCGATCCGAAGGCAGAGGCTTTAACCCACTGAGCCACCCAGGCGCCCCTATGCAGTAGAAATTTAATGTGTAACATTCATTATGAAAGTAGAGAGCATGTAGTGTCACTTTTGCATATCCTGTGGGCATTTCCTTTTGTATCAGTTTTATAAGCTTGAAAGGATAAAGTGTCTATGTTTTTTTAATACTAATGTTAAATGACATTAGCAAAAGTATAGAACATTAGGAATGAAGATATGCTCATGCAGATACACATACAAAATAAATAAAACACACACAGACACACACATTCTCACAAATGATTTCTGCCTAATCTAAAGGAGCTGGACAAACTGTAGAATCCTTTCCATTAGTCTGTAGAGATTGTGAGCCGCAGATGTTATTTTCTTATAAAAATCTTCACAACAAGTTCTATCTTCAAGGTTTTTGCTACCTTCCATTCTAAAATCAGAAATGTACTGAAATTCTGTCCTTCCTTCTGTTACCAATTCTTTTCTCTCTTCTTTTTCAAGCCCAACAGGGCAAGCTAGGGATGGTACAGTTCTAAAAAGACAATTATTATGACAATATGAGTTATGAAAGTATTATATAGCTCTTTAAGAAGGAAAGGCTTTTGTCCAGTGTTCACGGTTCTGTTTTAAATGCTGCTTTCCTGTCTCTCCAGTGGAGGTGAAAGAAATGGCAGAGAGAGTGGCTACTGGGCAGCTGGCGGTACCACCTTGGCATCCTCAGAGTGGTGTGTCTTTAGAGGATGAGGCTAAAAATGAGCCTGATCTCCTGCTGCAGCCCCTGCTGAGGGACCCTGAGAAAGTGGGCTGGCAGTGCACTGTAGAGTATCCCAGGAAAAATGAAGAGTCAGGAGGAAATGGCAAGTGTGACAAAATGGACAACAGTGACTGTGACAGTAACCAGCACCGCAGACAGCATGGGCCTCGAAGCTTTACCAGTAAGTTCAGTTGGAGGAATAGGGATAGATGAGCTCTATCAAGTAACTCACTCAAAGATAAGTAAGCCTCCTGGCATATTTCCTTTGCTTGGTCTTCTCTCCATTTGCATCTCTCTGGGAACCCTGAACTGCAGGGGAAAACAAATACCCTATTGATTCCCCTGTCCTTCCTGAATGTAAAGAAATCCAAAGATTCGTGAGTTTTCCTGTTACTGGAGCAGACCCATTTGCTCAAAGAAAGTTAAATAATCTCTACACAGTGAGCCTGTTCCTAGCTCTAACCTGGCAGGGAAATGAACCTTTCTTACCTGAATACAGTGGTAGAGGACTGTTCCCTACTGCCCATTTCCTCGTATTGCATTTTAAGCCAGAAAAACTTCACTGGCTCCCAGAAATTCTGTGCCAGAAGAACCCAGAGACAAATGGCATTGACTGTCATCACTTTATAGATTTATAGGTTAAAACTGAAGGCCATGTAGTTCCACTTGGTAATTTGCTTGCAATCAGGGGATGGAATATTATTTCTTCATTGTTTATAAGTCTCAAAGAAAGATGCATCTAAAATTTTCACTTAGGTAGAAAATCTACTTGTCTTGGGCTCCTTAGTGTTTAGAATCTGTTCCTTTTCAAGCATTGCTCTTGAATGGGTGGGCAAAAGGATTGATGATACAGGACCATGTATTGGGGTCAGGCCAAACTTACAGTCTCCACTCTCTGGACTGACCCTGACAAATGGGACATGGCCACTCTTGGCAGAATAGTCACTCACCTTTTCTCTCACACCACTCTTCTCCCCTTCCATGCCATCTAAATATCACTGAATGACTATGGCCCTGGTTCTGTCATCATTAGATATCAGGCACCTGTCTCCCAGAAAAAACGAGCAGCCAGAGCATAGTGAAGCCTTTCAAGCAAGTTCTGATGCACCTGTGGTCATTGAGAAATCTTACAGCGTAAGTAATATGGCCTGCAGAGCCAGGTTGCACCCAAGGACCTAATAAAGTCAAATTGAGCTGTTATGTATTATGCTAGTAAAATAATATCTGTAGTACTTCTTTTTTGTTGGAGTACACACTCTCATGTCTGTGACATTAATGAGGAAATCTTTCTTCCCTGCCTAAATACATTTTGAGTCATTTCAACTCAAAGCACTGTGTATCTTAGAGTTTGTGCAGAACACAGAAAGTGTCAGAGTCAGGAAGCCCTTGAGCTTCCTGTCTAGTTGGATAGATACTACCAACTCTAGAAGCACAGTGTGAGGTCAGGTATCAAAGCTCATGGCCCAGCAGGTGACTGAGGTCCGATTGGAGCAGCAAGAGCAAGGCCAGGGTTGTGAAGAGAGTTCCTTCACCTAGAATGTCCTCTAAGACCCAGAGACAGCTCTCAGTGGAAGGCATGTGTTCATGCCTGACAACTGCACCTCCACAGGACCAATACATTGAGGCTGCAGCCCTGCAGGGGTTTAACACACCCTTGAAGCATGCAGTTGGGCCACAGTCCAGCCAGGCTAAGGAACCAGAATTTTTTATCATTATGATATGATGACACAATCACTTAAAGAATATAAACAGCAACTGAAAATGAAATACTATAAAAATACAGTTGTGATGACATTTAAGATCTTTCAACGAACATACTATTGTATTTAATCATAGCACACAAACCATTCACAAGGACAACTTAGACAATTTTATTCTTTTTCTCACATGGACGCGGGAAGGATAGGCCATGTTAAGCACACTGGCTTGGCTGGAGAAACAGGTCTGTCAGGGAATTGAGGAGGGGTGGAGCAGAGATGCTGAAGAAATAACTGGGACTTTTGAATTTTCAAGTTTTATTTTTATTATTGAGATTGCATTGCTATTTTTTTCAAACGATTTATTTATTTAAGAGAAAGTGCACATGCACAAGCTGGCACGAGCAGGGGGAGGGGCAGAGGGAGAGAGAGAATCCTTGAGCAGATTGCCCCTGAGCTTGGAGCCCAAAGAAGTGGGCTTGATCCCAGGACTCTGAGATTGTGACTTGAGCAAAAACCAGGAGTCAGAGGCTTATCCAACTGAGTCACCATGTGTCCCTGCATTGCTACTTTTAATACCATGTTCCTTCATTTGCTTTGAAACTGTAGCACCCACAGAACTCCTCAGTTCTGAGCGGCCTCAGCTTCTTGGTCTAGAGAACAAAGTATCTGTGGCTGGCTCTTCAAGCTCAGGCCCAGCCTGGGTTGTCTAGGACCTTTCTTAGAATTTCAGAGCAGAAATGTCGCCCAACCCCCTCCCCCTCCATTGTGCAGATAAGGACTATGAGTCTCAGGGCTGTCACTGGCCTCACTTGCTGCAGAGGGTTCACAGTTTATAGTGGGGAGAGAGGGCAGAGGCAGGTGTGCAAGCAGGCAGGGAGGGCTGGCTCAGGGAGTATCACCCTGACTGCTGGGTAATTTTAGATAACCCCATTATTAACACTGCATCCAACTATAAAGGATTTGTTTATAATGAACAACAACCTAAAAGTGATTTCCTACATTATTAATAGGATCAATCCGTGCGATCAACTTGTTCACCAGAATCTTCTGAGGACATAACAGATGAATTTTTAACTCCAGACCATGAATATTTTTATTGCTCGACTGCTCAAGAAAACTTAGCTCTAGAGGTAAAAACCACATTTTAGGGAAAAGTACTTTTCAGCTTTCTCTATTGCCTTAATTCTTTTAAGTTGTTTTTATTGAGAAAAATAGCTTACACATAAAAGTGTATAATGTTGACTTAGCAGTCTTTTCAAATTTTGAGAAAACATCTGAAAAATAAGATGTTTGACGTCATATAGAGTTTCTCCCAAAACTGTGGTTCCTGCATTTGTACAGCGCTTCGTACTTTTTTTCAAAACGCTTTTCTTCATGTTACCTGATTCACATATTCTTCCTGTGGAGAAAAGAAGGCGGCCTGCTGTTATTCCTCTGTGTGAAGAAGTGGTGATCCGCATATGTGGGGAATTCAGCTTGGCAGGCCAAGCGTCGGTGGCGGGAGAGCCAGTATCAGAGGCCAGGACTCAGCATGAGTATGACGCTGGGCAGTGCATGGGGCTTTCTCGGGAACTTGCCCGGGATTGGCAAGCACCTGTTTGTACAAAATGTTTTCATTTATAAAATGAAGCTGTTTGGATTTTCTTATTCATTTGTATAATTTCTGCCTCACCTTCCTACTAACCTACCACCTTTTTTGGGCATTTTACCAATATGGAAGGTGGGGTGGAAGAAAGGGAGGATTGATTGTATGTTTCTTTTCTTTTTTTTTTTTTTAAGATTTTATTGATTTGTCAGAGAGAGAGAGAGAGAGAGCGCACAGGCAGACAGAATGGCAGGCAGAGGCAGAGGGAGAAGCAGGCTCCCTGCCGAGCAAGGAGCCCGATGTGGGACTCGATCCCAGGACGCTGGGATCATGACCTGAGCCGAAGGCAGCTGCTCAACCAACTGAGCCACCCAGGTGTCCCTGATTGTATGTTTCAAACACAACATTTGACTGACAAGAATTCAGTGATGCAAAAAAACATCATTTCCACTATTCTGTACTTCTGATAACTCAGAGTAATTTTTCATTATTAATCCATCAGCTATTCTTGATTTTACTGTGAGCAGATTGGGATGTTAAGAAAATCTTTAACAAAAACGTACAAAGTATATATATATACACATATAATGTACATGTGTATACATACATATATACGTGTAAGTGTGTGTACACATACATAAAGTGTAACATGGAGAAAAGTACACAGCTCTGATGTGTGCAGCTCATGGACTTGCACAGACTGAACACATTCATGTAACCAGTACCCAGATCAGGAAGCAGTCCTCCAGCAGACGCCCCCTGCCCCGGCCTCCTTTAGTCACTGTACCCTTTCAAAGGAACCAGTATTCTGACTTCTCACCCCAGAAAGTAACTTTGCAGTCTGCGCTATTTTTCCAAACTTTTTCTTCTTTTCTTTTTAACTTATTTATTCATTTATTTATTTATTTATAGATTTTATTCATTTATTTGAGAGAGAGGGAGAGAAAGAGCAGGAGTGGGGCGGGGGGGCGGGTGATGGGGAGAGTGAGAAGCAGACTCCCAGCTGAGCAGGCTCCCATTGCAGGGATTGGTATGGGGCGCCATCCCAGGACCTTGGGATCATGACCTAAGCCAAAGGCAGACACTAACAGACTGAGCTGCCTAGGCACCCCCCAACCTTTTTTGGGTTTTCTGATGAAGTTCCTAAGAATCAAAACATCTTTGTTGGAATGCTGGGGAGAGAAGGAGATAATGACATAAGGAAAAGTCACATAATTTATCCTCACAGTGGGAGGCAGGGGAGGGCTTATTGAGGAACACAGAGTACAAATGATCCTTAATGTCTTTGAAACGGGTTTGTTCTTTTTCTATTAAAGATGCAGGAAACTTACAAAGATTTTCAAGGTTTTAAGAACATCAGTAAACTCTCCTACCTTTTGATTAATATCCTTCATTCTCCAGTGACCCTTCTTCCTTTACCCTTTTATTCTTTTGTAGACCTCAAGTCCCATAGAAGAGGATTTTGAAGGAGTACGAGATGCATTTGCCCAACCTCCGAGCTCTGGTAATAAGCTCTTAAGGCAGATTCCTTCTCACTTGCCTTCACTTTCTATTAGGTGACAGATCTTTAGAGCTGGAACAGTCCTTAGAGATAACCTCCTCCAGGCCTTTGATTTTACAGATGAAGGAACCTAGGGTCAGGGATTTCCCTTCATTAGAATGAATCTCTGGCCCCTCTCCAGCCTCCTGACAGCCACAGATCATGTTATCTGTACTTCCCCTTGCAGGGGAAGTGGTTTAGTGGTTCCTGTTCCTCCTCCTCACCTTCCCTCTCTGCCCCCTCCCGTCTTTCGTTAGATTCCTCACCCCTATCGGGCACACATGGGTGTTTCGTTGTCTTCACTGAGCTGACTTGAGGGGTTTGCCCAGGCCATACAACTGGTTATAGACACAACAAAAACTAGAACTTGCTCTTCATGTCCTTTTCCACCCCAAAAAGCATTTTCCTTTGCTTGCTTAGCATCTTGGCAAGGAGTTAATAACAGCCAGTAGTGCGCAGTCAACATAACATCCTTCCCTTGGGAGGCCTTGAGTTCTATATAACTCAGCAACTGCTTTCTCTTCCCTGGGAAGTTAACCTTGGATCAGCTGCCCGGGTGAGGTAAGCTATAAGTGAGCCCCTGGTTCTGATACACACATTTAAAAAACAGTGCACTTTTACTCTTTTAGGGTGTATAGCCATCAGTTTTAAAGCCAATTACCTACCCCCTGAGCCATGTAGATGTCTCTGGTCATGTCTCAACATTCTGAACCCAGGCATGGCGGGCTTGGGTTCTGAACTTACTCACTCCCTTCCTCCTGCTGCACACTGTCTTCTGTCTCTAACCTGATTCATGCCCCTGTCACAGCCGAGAGCATTTTAAGAAGCAATAAGCTGTGAGATGAACAGTTAAATGCTCAGGACGACATGTGTTTAAAGTCCCCAGACCTGGGTCTTGGGTCATCCACTCTTTTCTGTGGAGCCTCTGTCCATGATCATATTCTGTGTGAGCCTTGCCTACATGTAGCCATTTCACTTCTGTTTGGAAAAGGGTTGAGTGGGATAGAGAAGTTATGGGGCAGATAGGTCAGAAACCCAGGGCTAGTTTGAGATAGACATCTGAAGTATGTGAAGAAGCCTGATTTCTACTCCTTTCCTGCTTTTGGCCTTTCTCTCCCTCCTTTTCCACTAGGGCTCTGACATGTATCCCTTCCATACCAGGCAATGCCATGGGTAACAACTGGGCATACTCTGGGTCCCAAGCCCAGTTCTGCCACTTTTTTTTCCCTTCCCACTGCATGACCTTGGGCAAGTCATTTCACCCCAGGACTTCTCTCTCCTTTTATACAAAGGAGAGAGACTCTAAAATCTTGAAGTGTTCCTCCAGCTCTAATTGTGTTTATTAGGCATTCCATTAGGCTTTCTAGGTATTTGAACAAGTGTCATGAGAAGAACCCCAGTGCTTCTCTGCTGGTGGGGTAGAGACCTCCTTCGTATCTGCTAAAGGTGACACTGCTTTGGTGGCCTTCCCCATTGCCCACTACACCACGTGTTCCTAAGGAATGGCAAGGGGATCATGAACATTTGCCAAGAGGGAAGGCTCTATAAACCAGAGCAGTATGGTGGTGGGAAGGAATATGGATAGTGGCCCTGTTTGGCCTGAGATCAGCAAAGTATCTTACTGAGAATTGGTGGGAAGTAACTTTGGACACTTGATGTCAGGAAGAACAGAAGAGAGTTGAATTAGTGTTGTCTCACCACCCTGTGCTTTAAGTGGGGCCTGATGGCTGGCCAAGAGGCCCAGTTAGCCCTCTGGGAATGCCCAGCTAATGGTCTTTTCTGTTTGGAATCTTTACTGAACAAACAGTTCTTGGTTTCAACGCCCCCTGGTGTCTGTTGACAGGAACCAGGTCAGTTTGCCTTCCTGAAAAGACAAAACAACATTTGTCTCCAGAAATAACTGAGTGGTTATAACTGAAAGGCCAGTAAATGGCTTGATTGTATTCTGAGTGTCAGAATGTAGTTACCCCCTCGGAGCAAGGAAAATAAACTTTCAGAGCAAAAACCACTCCTACAGCACTCAATCCAAACCCAATTAGGAAGCACTTTGTTTATTCAGATTATTTCTCATTCTGGACCAGACCAAGGGGAATTCTAGGGAGTGAAAATAACAGTCTGAGTTGGCAAAAGTTCAATTAAAAAATGCATTTACTTTATTCTTTCAGGTGAAGAAAAGTTCCAAATGAGAAAAAGACCTGGAAGGAATGCTGAGATTTTGGCCAGGTCTCAATTCCAACCCATACGAAGGTATGTGCTAGTATTTTATTCACAGTTTCAGGCTCACAGAAGTAATGTTAAGTAATGATAATACCCGTATTTATATATTGCTTGTTGTCAAGTGTTCTAGCCACCATGATGAGGGAGCAGGAGGCTGGCTGAAGACAAAGCAAAAGCTGGCACCTTGCATCCCCTCTCCATCAGCTCCCCCTGAGTCATATATGTAGCATCCCTCAGGCAGCCCTGACTGCCATGAACAATAAGCAAATAGTTAACTTGCAGAGCTCACAATCCTGCTAGACAGGAGTCTCCCTTGGCTTACAAATGTTCTAAATCTCACTAACAAAGACAATTGATAGCAGGATTGTGACACCCCACCAAAAAGTCTCCCAACTATCTTAATGTTAATGGCTGGTCTAAAGACAACATTGATCCAGCAGCAAGGGCAAGGCCTCCGGCAGGCCTGGAACATCCTGGCACCTTGTAGGTCCTCTTTAGCATATGAAAACTCCACTGACACCTCCCTTCCCCTCACCTTCCCCCAGCCTCGGTACATAACCTGCCATCCCTCAAAACCCGGGGCAGCAGCTCTTCCTGCCCACGGGTCCTGTCCCCGTGCTTTAATAAACCACCATTTTGCACCAAAGAGGTCTCAAGAATTCTTTCTTGGTCATCGGCTCCGGACCTCAGCCCACCAAACCTCACCTAGGTTCTAGAACTTCATCAACCATGTCAGAAAAATTAGCTTTGGGCACCTTAACTTTCTTAGGACTTGTTCAACAGGATTGTGAAGAATTATGAACAGGAGTCATTACCTGTATTCAATGATAATTCAGTCATTATCTGTATTCTTGTATTCAGGAGTCATTATCTGTATTCAGAAATCTGAATACTGATTTCTCATTACAGAGAAATGAAGACTTAATATTCATATAAAAACATAGACATATGGGCGCATGGGTGGTACAGTAGGTTGAGCATCTGACTCTTGGTTTTCCCTCAGGGCGTGATCTCATGAGCATGGAGTCTGCTTGGGATCCTCTCTCTCTTCCTTTTCACCTCCTGCTCATGCTCTCTCTCAAATAAATCAATCTTAAAGGAAACACATACCTGAATGTTTATAGCAACTTTATTTATTTACTTATTTTTGTGACTTTATTTGTAATAACCCAAAACTGGAAACCCAAATGTTGTCCACAAGTCAAGGATTTTACAGGCTGGTACATCCAATACTATGGAATACACCCCAGCAACAAAAAAGAATGAACTATTGATAACATTTAACAATCTGGATAGATGTCCGGAGGGTTGTGCTGGGTAGAAAGAGCAATCCCCCAAAGTTATTCTATGACTCCACTTATATAACATTTTCGAAATTATAAAATTATTTGAGTAGTTTCCAGGGAATAAGGTAGAGGCAGGCAGTAGGAGGGAAGTAGACATGCCTATGAAACTGATGAAGTTCTAGAACCTAGGTGAGGTTTGGTGGGCTGAGGTCTGGAGCCGATGACCAAGAAAGAATTCTTGAGACCTCTTTGGTACAAAATGGTGGTTTATTAAAGCACGGGGACAGGACCCGTGGGCAGGAAGAGCTGCTGCCCCGGGTTTTGAGGGATGGCAGGTTATGTACCCTGCTGTTGGGGGAAGGTGAGGGGAA
>NC_081572.1:32223108-32299200 GCF_022355385.1 Mustela nigripes | reverse complement strand
ATCAGGTTACAATTTCTGTGACACATAACATTCCCATAATTACAGTATCAAGCGGTGATCTCTCAAAACGTTAAAACTTTAGGAAGTGCGTAGAATCTCTAGAAGAGTTATAGTATTTTCCCAAATGTAACCCAATGTTTGTCACTGGTTCAGTAGTACTTCATGAGCAACTTCACATACCAAGGAAAAGCCTGAGTTAAAGAGATTTACAATTTAAATCTTGTCAACATTTGCTAAAATCTTAGAAAGTTTTGAAGCACATGCCTAAATATAGTTAGGGATGTTAAACACCTAATAAAACAAAACATAGAAACTGGTTTTTCGGGGCAGGCAAAGAGAAAACCATTTACATTTTCTTAACAGCAGATCAATTGATCTAAGAAAACATTGTCCTTTTGAACAGAGAATTTCAGTCTTGCACCAATGTACCTTTAAAACCTATTCATTTCAATCTTAGTTCATTCTTGACCATAGCTAAAATTCCTTTTCTGAAGATTTCCCTTCACAAACCTTCTACAACTTTCCTTTGCATTCAGGTTTTGTCCCAAGTCATTTCCTTCCAAACAACCATCTCATTTAGGACAAAATTACCTTCCTTTACCTTCAACAAAATGTATTCCCATTCCTTAAATCTTACTTACATATCTCCTACTTTCCTACATACAGAGTTTCCCTTTATTTCCATCAGTCTTAGTTTCACTAAGCAGAACTTTGTATTCTAGAACTTTGTATTCTTAGAAACACCTTTAGTTATTAACCAATTGTGAACTGTTACAACAATTCTTTAGATGACAAATTTATGAAACAGTGCAAATTTATGAAAAGTGCCAAACACGTTTACCAACAGTTTTATTTTTTTTTTTAAAGATTTTATTTATTTATTTTACAGAGAGAAATCACAAGTAGATGGAGAGGCAGGCAGAGAGAGAGGGAAGCAGGCTCCCTGCCGAGCAGAGAGCCCGATGCGGGGCTCGATCCCAGGACCCTGAGATCATGACCTGAGCCGAAGGCAGCGGCTTAACCCACTGAGCCACCCAGGCGCCCCTACCAACAGTTTTAAATACTCTTAGTTTCTTTGCAGTAAGAAGTCAAAAGCACAAACCTACATCCAGTAATTAACGACTTAGCATTTTATCCTGTTTGGTTAGGACCTAGATGTCCACAATTTATTTCCATTTGTCATCCAAGCAAAACTTTAAAAAACTTTCAGGTTACCAAAGACTTTGAAAGTTACTTCAGCAATTACCCATTAGAACTTTGAGATAGAGGGCACCTGGGTGGCTCAGTGGTTTAAGCCGCTGCCTTCGGCTCAGGTCATGATCTCAGGGTCCTGGGATCAAGTCCCATATCGGGCTCTCTGCTCGGCAGGGAGCCTGCTTCCCTCTCTCTCTCTCTGCCTGCTTCTCTCTCCATCTACTTGTCATCTCTCTCTGTCAAATAAATAAATAAAATCTTTAAAAAAAAAAAAAGAACTTTGAGATAGACAATTAACCATCAGTTTAGTCATTTCTTTGCTAACAAATTAACAAGTAACACAAGCTTATTTGACCTTCAGTAAACTTTGATAGAATAAAAGCTTCACATTTACTGCTGTTAACTTCAAAGACGCATCTATCTTAATTAAACCAACAAACTTAACTTAGTTCCAATACTGATTAACGTTCCACCTGGGCCCACTCCACTTTGAATGTTTACCTGAGACATGCGTGGGAAGATCTGGAGTGGGGAGTGTTAGGTCCAGGGGGTGCTCTTCTTGCTCCTTGACAGTGAAGAGAGAAGGAGCTCTGGGGTGCATGATCTAGAGGGGAGTCATGCAGGCTGCACACACATTGGTGTAGAAACAGAAGGGGAAAACAGAGGAAACAAAGTGCTTCCAGGAGGCAGAGAAGGGATTCCCGGTTTCAGAGCTCATAAGCCCCAACAGAGGAGCAGACGCCATACTTTCCCACCAGCAAGGGGGAAGGGGTTAGGCCGTCCAAGTCAGGCCAGAGAACACAGGGAAACTTCCCCGAAACAAAGAGTTTCGGCAGCTGCTTGGGAATATTCCTTATGGTCTCGGTCTCGAGTCAGACCAACCCCAGTTGGCTCCAGTTATAGCCATTAACACGGGACGTGAGTGAGGGAGAAGGCCCCACATCTATTAGGAGTAACAGAGAGAAATAAAGCCAGAATCCCCTTTGCTAGGGATGGCCCAGCAACCTGGGTTTACTAGAAGGCTTATTTACGTAATTACCATCCAATGTCAGGAGAAAGTTTACTAGCTGACTCATTTGGGCAAACACATTTTGCAAAAGCCCCTTAGCCCTTAGTCTGGGGTCCTGGTGTAGAGCAATGAAGGCCTAGGTATGAGCAGTGAAGGTATCCTAGGTCCATTTGCCCTGTTTCCTGCAGCGATCTAACTGATAGATCCCACTGAGGCCATGCAGTGTTACAGGAGCTCAGTCCTTTCCTAAGTTTTGCAATCCAAATTATTTCCAGTGGGTTAAAAGGTACCCCAAGGTAGAGTCCTTGGGAACTGAAGAAGCCTACTGAGGCCATGCTTCCAGAAAAGTAATGAAGGTCCTTTACCAAATCCCCCGACTCCTGGGTGGCGTCCCACACAGGGTAGGTCAGAGGTTTTAGGTGTCAAAAGCGAAGCGACCGGAGGCGTCCCTCAACAAAAATCGCTATTGATCACCGTCCTGCCTTCCCCAGAAGGCATTCCTGCCGTAAGAGGCCCTGGAGGGGTGCCGGCGTCCCTCCACTTCCCCATCGCATCCTAGGCTACAGATGGGTGCCTGGTGAATGGACTAAAATGCTTGTGCCATGCTATTGTTATGTCCTGAAGACTGCATACTGTTTTGCCATATTAACCCATGGAAATGCTAGAGAAGTTTTGGCAAGGGGAAATTGGCAAGGGGAAATTTCATAGCTTTAGGCGGTTTGCCCAAGACACTGACGAGAAACAGTAAAGACTGAAATCCATCGTGGTCTAAGCGACATTCCAACACATGTGGTCCTTACAGCCAACTTCCCTAGGAAACGGTCCCCGGTTGCAATTTAATTCAATCGGGTACTGGTTTCTGCCGGCTCCCAGTGGAGGTCTCGTGGCCAGAAGTGGCTAGACCAGGCATGTGGAGGGGATCACATTAGATCAATCAGGAGGAAACCTCACACGGGAGTCTTAAGATTGGCAGCTGTCCTGGTGACTTAGTTGGCTGTCCCGTGCCCAAGAGAGACAACTTTCTATAAGAACAGGAATAAAGAGAGGCCATCAAGTTTCTGGGTCTTATTGCCATTCCGGCCAGGGTACTAGCTTACAGCCAAAAGGCAGACACTCTCCTCCCCATAGAGTAGCCATGGGCTAGAGGATTACAGCCTGAGCAATTGACATGCAAGTGTTCCAGTAAGACCATACTCCTTGAAAAGCCCCTGAAATCAGAGTAAATGGAGAGAAAGTACTCACCAATTTTGCACCGAAGCTCAAAGTCCAAATGTAAAGACTCACAGCCCCACGTTCGGGCGCCATATGATCAAGTTTTAGAACCTAGGTGAGGTTTGGTGGGCTGAGGTCCGGAGCCGATGACCAAGAAAGAATTCTGGAGACATCTTTGGTGCAAAATGATGGTTTATTAAAGCACGGGGACAGGACCCGTGGGCAGGAAGAGCTGCTGCCGGCCAGGGTTGTGAGGATAGGCGTGTTATATGCCCTGCTGTTGGGGGAAGGTGAGGGGAAGGGAGGTGTCAGTGGAGTTTTCATATGCTAAAGAGGACCTACAAGGTGCCAGGATGTTCCAGGCCTGCCGGAGGCCTTGCCCTTGCTGCTGGATCAATGTTGTCTTTAGACCAGCCATTAACATTAAGATAGTTGGGAGACTTTTTGGTGGGGTGTCACAATCCTGCTATCAATTGTCTTTGTTAGTGAGATTTAGGACATTTGTAAACCAAGGGAGACTCCTGTCTAGCAGGATTGTGAGCTCTGCAAGTTAACTATTTGCTTATTGTTCGTGGCAGTCAGGGCTGCCTGGGGATGCTACACTTATGGAGGGGAAAGGGTGAAGAGGGGGTGCAAGGCGCCAGCTCCTGCTTTGTCCTCAGCCAGCCTCCTGCTCCCTCATCAAAACAGCAACATGAGGGGCGTCTGGGTGGCTTGGTCAGTTAAGCATCTGCCTTAGGCTTGGGTCATAGAGGGCTCCTTGCTCAGCGGGGACTCTGCTTTTCCCTCTGCCCCTTCCCCTGCTTATCTTTTCTCTCTCTCTCATAAATAAATAAAATCTTAAAGGGCACCATGAGGGATCCCTGTGGTGGTGGAAATGTTCTGTATCTTGACTATATCAATGTTGGTATCTTGGTTTGACACTATGGATTTGCAAGATGTTACCATTCAGTGTAACATGGGTAAAGTATGTTTCTTTAAAATTCATGTGAATATGCAATGACCTCAAGTGAAAAGGTCTAATTATAAAAACTAATAATAGATGTAAAATGTCTGATACAATAACACTCAATTTATTTTCCCTATCTCTAGGCCTCAAACTTTTTTTTTTTTAAAGATTTTATTTATTTATTTGACAGAGAGAGATCACAAGTAGGCAGAGAGGCAGGCAGAGAGAGAGAGGAGGAAGCAGGCTCCCCGCTGAGCAGAGAGCCCGATGCAGAACTCGATCCCAGGACCCTGAGATCATGACCTGAGCCGAAGGCAGCGGCTTAACCCACTGAGCCACCCAGGCGCCCTCAACTTTTTTTTTAAATTAACATAAAACATATCATTTTTTTCAGGGGTACAGGTCTATGATTAAATCAGTCTTACATAATATACAGTGCTCACCATAACACATACCCTCCCCAATGTCCATTATGCAGCCACCTCATCCCTCCCAACTCCCTCCACTCCAGCAACCCTTGATTTATTTCCTAAGATTAGGAGGCTTTATGGTTTCTCTCCCTTTCTGGTTTCATCTTCGTTTTTCCCTCCCTTCCTCTATGATCTTCTGCCTTGTTTCTCAAATTCCACATTTCAGTGAGCTCTTATGATAATTACCTTTTTCTGATTGGCTAATTTCACTAAGCATAATACCCTCTAGTTCCATCCATGTCATTGCAAATGGAAGATTTCATTTTTTGATGGTTGCATAATAGTTCCATATATATGTATATATACACACTACATCTTCTTTATCTAGTCATCTGTCAATGGACATCTGGGCTCTTTCCATCATTTGGCTATTGTGGACATTGCTGCTATAAACATTGGGGTGCAGGTGTCCCTTCGGATCCCTACATTTGTATCTTTGGGGTGAATACCTAGTAGTGCTATTGCTTGGTCATAGGGTAGTTCTATTTTCAACTTTTTGAGAAACCTCCATATTGTTTTCCAGAGTGGCTGCACCAGCTTGCATTCTCACCAACAGTGTAGGAGGGTTCCCCTTCCTCCGCATCCTCGCCAACATCTGTCATTTCCGGACTTGTTTATTTTAGCCATTCTGACTGGTATGAGGTGGTATCTCATTGTAGTTTTTGATTTGTATTTCCCTGATGCCAAGTGATGTTGAGCCTTTTTACATGTGTCTGTTGGCCATCTGGATGTCTTCTTTGCAGAAATGTCTGTTCATATCTTCTTCTGCCCATTTCTTGATTAGGTTATTTGTTCCTTGGGTGTTAAGTTTGATAAGTTCTTTGTAGATTTTGGATACTAGCCCTTTATCTGATATGTCATTTGCAAACATCTCCTCCCGTTCTATCAGTTGTCTTTTGCTTTTGTTGACTGTTTCCTTTGCTGTGCAAAAGCTTTTGATCTTGACGAAGTCCCAGTAGTTGATTTTTGCCCTTGCTTCCCTTGCCTTTGGCAATGTGTCTAGGAAGGAGTTGCTGTGGCTGAGGTCGAAGAGGTTGCTGCCTGTGTTCTCCTCAAGGATTTTGATGATTTCTTGTCTCCTATTGAGGCCTTTCATCCATTTTGAGTCTATTTTTGTGCATAGTGCAAGGAAATGGTCCAGTTTCGTTTTTCTGCATGTGGCTGTCCAATTTTCCCAACACCATTTGTTGAAGAAACTGTCTTTCTTCCATTGAATATTCTTTCCTGCTTTGTTGAAGATGAGTTGACCGTAAGATTGAGGGTCCATTTCTGAGCTCTCTACTCTGTTCCATTGATCTATATGACTGTTGTTGTACTGTCTTGATTACAGCTTTGAAATAGAGCTTGAAGTCTGGAATTCTCTCTTCTGCCTCATTTATCCTAGCAGTTAGACCCTCCATTTTTTATTGTACCTCATAAATGGCCTTTTTGATTTTGACTTGGTTAGATTTTATTTCTCCAGAAAAGGATTCTCTAGGGTCTTCTATGCTTTTTTCAAGCCCAGCTAGTATCTTTATAATCGTTATTCTGAACTGTAGTTTTGACATCTTGCTAATGTCCCTATTGATTAGGTCCCTAGCAGTCAGTCAGTATTGCCTGAGGTGAGTTTTTCCATTTTGTCATTTTGTGGGGAGAAGAATAAATGAACAAGAACACAAAATGCCAAAAGAGTAACAACAGCCCAAGAGAAATATACACTAAACAAATCAGAAGAGACCGGAAACCAGGCGGAAAAGGAAAAAAAGGGAGATAAAAAATGAAGAATATGATCAGGCTGGTGAATAGCACAGAGCCACTGCTAGATTTTGGGTATATTTTGACTGTTAGAAGAAACTGCCTCCCAAAATTTTAAAAAAAGAAAAACTTTCATTTATATAAAAATAAGGTTAAATTCAATGAAGGAATGGAATATGAGTGTAAAAATGAAATTTTTAAAAAAAGATTTTAAAAAAGCAATTGGTAAGTTGGTTGAAGAAAGAAGAAGGAAAAAAAGAGAGAATGTGATAAGGCAGGTGAATAGAACAGAGCCATACACTAGATTTTGGGTATATTTTGGTCTGTTAGGAGAAGCTGTATTCCCCCTCCCCTTTTTTTAAAGACAAAGTCCCTTTTTTTATGATTTTATTTATTTATTTAACAGAGAGAGAGAGAGAGATATCACAAGTAGGCAGAGAGGCAGGAAGAGAGGGGGGAAGCAGGCTCCGGCTGAGCAGAGAGCCCGATTCAGAGCTTGATCCCAGGACCCTGGGATCCTGACCTGAGCCGAAGGCAGAGGCTTAACCCACTGAGTAAGGTTAAGTACAATGAAGGGATAAAATATGACTATAAGAATAAAAATTTAAAAAGATTTAAAAAAAAAGAACTGATAAGAAGTTGGTTGAAAAAGGAAAGAAGAATAATTCAAAGAAAAGAAAAGAAAAAAATAAAGAAAATTTGAGAAGTTTAAGTTGAAAGACTTAAGAATCATGGGGGGAAAGCCATGAATTCTATGTGCTGTATTCCCCTAGCGCTGAAGTAGTGCAGTTCTCATTGATTGGTGACCTTGGCTGGACATTCTTGTTGATCTTCTGGAGCAGGGGCCTATTGCAGTGATTCTCAAGTGTCTCTGCCTGAGGCGGAATTGCATTACCTTTGCCAGGAGTCAGGCTGAGTAATCTGCTCGGGTTTGCTCTCAGCAGCTTTTGTTCCTTGAAAGCTTTCTGTCCAGCTTTAGAGGCTGAGAATGAAAATGGTGGCCTTTCAATCTTTGGCCCCAGAGAAGCCAAGAGTTGGGGCCTCACTCCTCAGTGTGCTCTCAGAGAAAAGCAGTCAATCCCTCCTGTCTCTCTGGTCTTCGGCCATACACTGTGCTCACCCAGCCTGTGACCGAGCATTTCTATCTCTGGCACATTGTCCCATTTAGAGTCTCCAAACCTATCAGATTCCTGCAGTGCGCTCCTATGCCATTCCTCCCAGTGGAGGAAGGGGGGGGGTCTCCCCGATCTGCCACTTGTGGCATCCCTGCCCGAAGGGCAGTGGCCAGACTGTGCTGTGGATCACAGTTTATGGTAATCCCAAGCTAAGAGACCCCTCCTCGGCTCGGTCTTTGCAGCCAGTTTCCCCACTCGGATACTTGGGAGTTCTGCCATACTCGGGTACCCCCCAATCTTTCTGTGACCCTGAGGGTCCCAAGACCACACTGTCCTAGTGAGGATTCCACCCCCTACCTAGCCACCAGAGAAACATCCCTCGTGGCTCAGATTTCTAAAAGTTCCAATTTTGTGCTCTGCTGCTCTATCACTTGCCAGTGGCCAGCTGACAAAGACCCTCCACCCAGGTCTATCTTCTCATAAATCACCTCTGATTCACTTGTCTGCACATCCCACCTTGCAGAAAATGATCGCTTTTCTGTTCATAGAGTTGATGGTATTTTCTTTGTTCTCCAGTTGAATTTGTAGGTGTTGAGAATAGTTTGATAGTAATCTAGCTGAATTCCTAGGACTTAGCAAAATTTAAGTCTCCTGCTCCTCTGTTATCTTGGACTCCCTTTCAACTTTTTATTTATAATAATTATAGTTATTGTTTCCTAAGCAGCTACCCTATACCAGTACGTGGTATTCTCAAATTTAATTTATGTAACAGTGCTCTGAGGTGTATACTGTTATCTCCATTTTGCGAATAAGGAAAGCAAAGTTAATTTTTTCTAAGGCTGTAGTTAGTAAGTGGATGTATTGGTCAGGATAGGCTAAATTATGCTATATAACAACCCACCCCAGATTTGAGTGCCTCAAAACAGCAAAAATTTATTTTTTGCTCATGCTCCATGTCCATCATGGATTGACTAGAAGTATTCTGTGCTACTTTATCTTCTATCCAAAAGTCAGGCTGAGGAAGACTCCATCTTTGTATTTCCTTGATTGCTCAGGTAGGAAAAAAGGGAACATGACCTTAAGGTTTCTCTCCAAAAGTGATTCCAGTCACTTTCACTTATATTTCACTGTTTACAACAAGTCATGTGGCCATTTATAAAAGGAGGGCAAGAAGTGCTGTCCACCTGTATGCTTAGAAGAGAAACAAATACTCCAGTGAATAGAATTAATAAAGTCACAACTCAGTCCAAAATCTGTGCTCTTTCCTTTGTACCATTAGTTTCATAGGATTATTGCAAAGATTAAAAATATGAAAACATACAGAAGAATTTAGCAATACACAATTGTAGTTTGTACTCAACAGATAGTGAAATGGAATCCTAGACAGTGATTAAAGTAGAAACAAGTTAAATTTGTCCTCGGTATTCTTTTCTGGTCATTTTTTGGCATAAGTCTCTCGTGGCCTCGCCTGATGATCCATGCAGGAGACTGTCTCACAGTTGATAAGGCTCCACGGCTGTGCCCTTTGCTCCAGCCTCTATGCCCACCAGATTTCCTGTGCTCTCTAGATTTCCTCAGGAACTTACTGTCATATACCATCATTGGCTGGTTTCAGATGGGCTGATGCTTAGAGGGTATTTATTTAATCTCTGGGGAGGAAACTGAGGCCCAGAGCAAGGCCCAGACATACCTGAGAACATATGGCTACTCAGTAGCAGACCCAGGACCAGAACCTACTTTTTATTTCTGAGTTTAGTGCCCTTCCTGCTGCTTCTCACAGGGCTGACAAACTGGTCCCCTTGTACCAGGTTGGAGCATTCTGCTGACAGGGAATTCATATAATTTTTCTCACTTTCTCTCTTACAGTTCTGAAGGTGAACAAGAGGAGACATTAAAGGAATCACCAGAGCAGCTGAAAGAGAAAGACATGTAGGGCCACCAAAGGGTTGCCTAAAGATGCTGTGTAAAGTCTTGGTTTTAGGGGAATAGTATTTCCTTATTTGTAAGAGAATACTTTCTTCCCATTTTTACATATACATTTAATGTGAGCATGTTTCTTTCACCAAAAAGCTGTTACGAGGATGTGATCTAAATCAATAGCATCTTATAATCAAGGAAATACATCATGATGATGATGTTAATAAGTTTACACTTGAGGTAGATGAAATCTGTTTTCCACATAAATATATTTTCATCTGTGGAAATAGTTTTTTTTTTTAGCTGCTGAGATATGTTTAAAGTTATTATCTCTTTTTAGGATATTCCCTAATATTCTCTTTCAGATACATAAGATATTCTAAGATAGTCTAATTTTGACCTACTGCCAAGTAAAGATTATTGTCAAAAGCATCCTTAAAAAGTACCCCTTGGGAATATATTGTTTGATTTTTCTAAACATCTCCTAATTACTTTGTGCTTTTAATTTCTTAGATCCCTGACAGACATTCAAGACCTCTCCAGTATCTCCTACGAACAAGGTGGTTCTTTTAAGGAAGTCTCATGCAAAACACCCAGAATAAACCACGCACCTACAAGTGTCAGCACTCCGCTCAGCCCAGGTAACCAATGCAGGGGGAAGAAGTGTTTGGGAGAAGAACGGTTCCTGCCCCACTGGCTTTGGGAAGTCAGGCTATGAGAACAGACTGGCAGCTGTTTCCCCATAGTGCAGAGGTGTCTCTTTAGTTCTAGAGCTGGTGGGAATAATCCCATGGGGACCCACGTAGGCATTGGTGGTGATGGTTATTTTTTTTTTTAGATTATTTATTTATTTATTTATTTATTTGAGGGAGAATGAGTGAGAGAGAGCATGAGAAAGGAGAAGGTCAGAGGGAGAAGCAGACTCCCCAAGGAGCTGGGAACCCGATGTGGGACTCGATCCTAGAAGTCTGGGATCATGACCTGAGCTGAAGGCAGTTGCTCAACCAACTGAGCCACCCAGGCGCCCGGTGGTGATGGTTATTGAGCAGCTTTGGGAGTTTTTTTTTACTTAGGTGGTAGAGACATGCAAATGCAAACTGTACTTTGTACTCTAGCACTACTAAATTTAGTGCAAATACATTGGCTTCTCTGCTGTTTGTAACTCAAAACCTATTGTGCTTAAATGTACATAGTTTTGAGTCCTGCAATCTTAACAACCAGCATCAAATAGCCTTTCTGTGGTGTCTTTAGTCCCAGTATATTTGTGGTTCAAATAATCTCCCTTTATTTTGATGGCCAAGTTTAGAGACTGTCTTTTTTTTTTTTTTTTTTTTTTTTAACTTTGAGGAGTTATGTCTCATATCAGCAGTTATTTTAGTTATTAACAATTCAGAGAATCCCTGGAATAGATATAGAGTTTTATGTTTTTGTTTTTTAATAATGTAAAGGACCTGGACAATGATTGCCCTCTTTTCTACAACAGGGTCAAGTTCTTCAGCTGCCAGCCAGTATAAAGACTGCCTTGAAAGTATCACATTTCAGATTAAAACAGGGTCTACCTCATGCTGGAACAGTCAGGAATCTATTCAAACTTCATCTGATACATTTTCAACAGTTCGAGAGAAAGCAAAGAGCCTAGATTCCTTTCTTACTTCCTCTGAAACTGTCCCTTCAAGATTGACTGATCTTGTAAGTATACTGACTGCACTTTCCATGCTCATGGAGTCAACCCAACGGCTTTAGGGATCCAAAGTACTAAGATTTCTCCAAATCTATTTTACAAAGAAAACAAGAAACAAGCTGGATCTTCTCTAGGCCTCCTTGGGGTGTCTCTCTGAGTCTGTATTATAGGATATATCTTGGGTTTTTGTGTCCCCCCCCTGCCCCCGCACCAGAAATAATGTTTGGCAATTAATTTCTTTCTTTCTTTTTCTTCCTTCCTTCCTTCCTTTTTTTTTTTTTTTTTTTTTAAAGATTTTATTTACTTATTTTAGAGAGAGAGAGTGAGAGAGCAAGCACACAAGCAGGGAGAGTAGCAGGCAGAGGGAGATGTAGTCTCCCTGCTGAGCAGGGAGCCTGACTCGGGGCTCAGTCCCAGGATCCTGGGTTCACAACACGAGTTGAAGACAGATGCTTAACTGACTGAGTCACCTAGGTGGCCTGGCAATTTCTTTAAAGAGCCAAACTGCCACAGTTTATGATGCTACTACCTTCACCTGCAGTGTACTTTCTGTCTACACATCTCCTCCTCACTTGAGGAGGCTTGAGTTCTCCCTTTGATGCCTCCTCTGCTTGGTTCTCTGAGAGTTTTGACTGATCACCTTGTCTGAGCTCCTGGACCAATAGTCTGCAATAAAAACACATATTTTGTGTACTACCTTCTCCTCTCTCCTCCTCCTCCCCCGCTATCCTTTTCTTTTTCCCCTTCTCTCTCCCTCATATTTCATATGTATGATCTCTTCAAGAAGACTACAAATTCCTTATTTGGTACTGTTCATTAAAAATCTGTTGACCATTCTATAGGCAGATCGATGTCTTGCTTTGGCCCTCAATTAAAAATCATCTGTTGGGTGCCTGGGTGGCTCAGTGGGTTAAGCCTCTGCCTTCGGCTCAGGGTATGAGCTCAGGGTCCTATAATCGAGTCCTTTTTCGGGCTCTCTGCTCAGCGGGGAGCCTGCTTCCCCCCAACCCCCCTCTTGTCTCTCTGCCTACTTGTGATTTCTCTCTGCCAAATAAATAAATAAAATCTTAAAAAAAAAAAATCAACTGTCATCTTCTTTTTTTTTTTTTAATTTTTTTATTTTATATTTTTATTTGACAGGGAGAGAGATCCCAAGTAGGCAGAGAGGCAGGCAGAGAGAGGGGTGGAAGCAGGCTCCCTGCTGAGCAGAGAGCCCGATGTGGGGCTCAATCCCAGGACCCTGAGATCATGGCCTGAGCCGAAGGCAGTGGTTTAACCCAATGAGCCACCTAGGTACCCCAACTGTCATCTTTGGGCATTTGACTCACAAAAGGTCCACTCTGAAGTAGGGCGATAAATAACTTTATGCTTCATTCAGCCATCTGTTAATTGGGCAGGTTCTAAGTGCCAGATAGCTTGCCAGGTCCTCTTCTAGGCATCCAAATATAAATAAGATAGACATAGTCTCTGCTCTGGAGGAGCTCCCCATCTAGTGAGAAAGGCTGGTGTGATCCAACACAAAGGCAGGTACTGAGCACTGGGGAGGCAAAGAGGGGTGAGAAGGGATTGCAGAGGAGGGACCTTTAGAAGGAGTTTGACTCAATCAACAAAACAAGTGGCTTCTTCCATCAGTGAAACACAGGCTTAATCTTGGAAGTAAGTGAACTTCATGGGTCTTTAGAGCTCAATGCATGTGTCATCAATTACCATGTTTATGTCTTACTTATAGAAAAGATTGTCTGCATTTACTGGGGCTGGTTCCTCCAGCATTGCTAAGTCACCTGACATATCGTCCCATGCCACCCAGAGAAGGAGCCTGCCGAAAGGTAATGTGTTTAATATAAAAATAGGACCAAAAAAAAAAAAAAATCCAATTTAAGGGAACCTTAGTCTCATCTTTGATGCTACATTAGATTCAAATAGAAATGCTATTTTCCCTCTGATTATAAAAGTAAAACATATTCATTAAACTTAGAGAATTAAAAAGAGCTATAAAAAAACCTACTATTTAATTCTACCACCAGTTTTTAAACTTCTTGTATTATTTTGGTATGTATCTTTTTCATCTTTTTTTTTTTTTTTTTTTAATAAACTCTCTGCCCAATGTGGGGCTCAAACTCAAGACCCCAAGACGAAGGGTTGCATGCTGTACTGACTGAGCCAGGCAGGCATCCCTCTAATTTCATATTTCTAGAAATATACAAAAATGTATATATTTTTAGCATAGTTGAGATCATAACTGTGTGTCAGCTCTGGGCTTTTTTTTATTCTTTGATGCTATATTTTGAGGATTTCCCCTTAGTCAGTGGAAGTTACAATAGTCCATTCTATATATATTGCTTAACCAAGCCTTTATGTTGAAGATTTATATTGTTTTTTTTTTTTAAAGATTTTATTTATTTATTTGACAGAAATCACAAGTAGGCAGAGAGGCAGGCAGATGGGGGGCAGTGGGGAGCAGACCCCCTGCTGAGCAGAGAGCCAGATGCGGGGCTCAATCCCAGGACTCTGGGATCATGACTTGAGCCGAAGGCAGAGGCTTAACCCACTGAGCCACCCAGGCGCCTCTATATTGTTTTCTAATTTTTGCTTTTTGTACGAAAATCTTTGTCTGCACCTCTGATACCTTTCTCAGGATAGATTCTTAAGAGATAGTTTTCAAATCAAAAGATATGAGAATATTAACAGCCCTTGAGGTGTTTTGCCTTTGCTATACTAATTTTAATGTCTTATGTTTTGGCACAGTTCTTGGATTTTTGTGAATTATGCTGAGGGGTTTTGGTTAGTGTTACAACTGAGCAGTTAGGGAAAGGCCGAAAGAATGGTTGCTTTGTATCCCTTGGCCTGATAATCTATAGAGAAAGACCTCCCACTTTATGTTTTGTTCATTTTGAGTGGTTCAGAGCCTCTCTATCCCTCTGCGAGCCCCCAGCCACTTAGTAAGAATTTGTACCTCATGTACCCCAATATCCTTGAGAAGGAAAGGACACGGATCAGGCAGTACTGTGGTGGGTATGGGGCAAAGTAGGAAAGGGTTTGAAGTAAAAGGGGGAGTAAACCCATTCACATGTTAGGAGGTCTCAGGTAGGACTGCTAATGTGAAAGAAAGGCTATCTCCCTGCCTTAGTTTGTTTTACTGTTGAGAGGTCCTAAGTCTATGTGGAAGCTGTGAAAATCCAGTTCAGGGCCAGGAAGGTATTAAGTCATTTTCCCCTTTATCTTTTTTAAGCACTAGTAGAAGCCATTTCACAGCGTCACATTGATGAGCTACCACCACCATCTCAAGAGCTGCTTGATGAAATTGGTAAGGGATGTTCAATACCGAATGTGCTCCGTGGCCTTTTTTGTTATGGTCACTGACCACAGTGTGGTTCTTTGTCTCATGTGTAAGCACTGGTACAAAAGCCTCTCAGAATGTCTCATAGAATGTACAATTCAGGAAGGAGCGGTTTTCCAATGAAATGGGCCTCGCACTACTACTGAAACCTGGCCAGGATAATTAGCCTGTGTCTGTTGTCATTTTGTTACTTAAAGGACCTATGGAAATGATTCTAAGAGAAATAACACTATTTGAGTGGTTTATTAAGATGAAATTCTTTTATTAAAGGAATTTTTCACTTCCTTTTTGAACCAAACCAATGATAATTTGGAGGCGTGGTGTCTAGCTACTGAGGCCAAGACATATCCTGTACTTTTCAGTTTTGCCATCAGCGGGAGGTATTTAAGGTATCGGGATCATGGATGAGTTACTTTTTTAGTGGCACAAGAACTAGGGTGCCAGAGTCAGAACTGCCAGAACCTTCCTTAGTTTCTTTTTCTATACTCATGGGCCCTTCTTACCTCATCACACCTCTCCTCCAATTCCACAGGGTCACAGGGTTGTTGGGTTAAGCTCTTAGGGCTCCCAGCCCTACACCCTTTCCTTCTATAGAGATCCCCAGGAGTCTTTGCAAATTCCTTCTCTCTAGTTGCTTTTCTTAGTATAACAATAGAACTGCTGCTTGTAAGAGTAGAGGTCACCTATACATGTCCAGCTCAGGTAAATTCTCAGTGTCATTTGTTCTTGGTCATGACTTACGGCAGGATTTTTAGGATACTTTGCAGTTTGACCTTAGTGATACTTTCTCTCTGGATCCTGCTGTCTTCTCTCTTAGTCACCATATGGACTCCCCCATTTCAGCAGCTGTTAGCAGGTTTCATCCTGGGCTCTGCCTCATGGCACAGCTGTACCACGGTATATGCTGCAGAAACCCTCCCTCATTTTACATATGGGAATTATCTGGATCAGGTTTCTAGGCGATGTCTGTACTTTGACATGAGTCAGCAATTTCCCAGAAAGACAAAAGCACAAGGGCACCTGGGTAGTTTCTCCTAATAATGGACACTCCCATGCAATGATTGTATATTATTCTGTTGTTCCACCTCAAGAGAGCTTTGGGGAGTGCCCTGGTGCTGACACCTGTTCTTTGGGAGGACCCACATCCAAAGCTCTAGTCTTCTGACAAGGGCCTAAAGGGGAGGATCCTCTTGAACCCTAGGATAAAGATGATCCTTTAAGATCAACAGGGGACTATTTTAACAAGGATAAAAATGGAATTTTAAATTTCAGATTATTTGAAATAATCAAATGGGGCCCCTTGATGCCCAGGAGTGGCAGGAAGGGCCTATTTCCTGACTTGCAGGAAGAGAGAGCCCTGTGCCTGCACACAATAGGGCTGCATCAGGGAACCCATGGTCCCTGTGTGTGCGCTGCCTCCCATCTATCTTCCTGCTTTGCTCTGGGAGCACTTGAACCATACTGTAAAGCTAGCAAATGCAAAGCAGTATGCAGGGTCTAGCAGACACTTGTCTTGGTCTTGCAGTCAATTCTTTAGGAACTAGAAATTATGGATATTCTTTGCCTTCTGTCTCTTCATAAACTTAGTAAAAATATGAAATATAGGCTACAGAGGTGGGAAAAATTGGAAGTTGCTTTGATGTTGTTCCACACTATTTGAGAGAGAATAAAATACAGATTAGGAGAATAGATCTTAGAGCTGGACCATCTAGGTTTAAATCCCAGCTCTGCATCTTACTCTCTATGTGATACCAGGCAAGGTCCTCAACCTTTCTTTACCTTCATTTCCTCATCTGCTAAACAGAATTGGCAATCACATGATCAGTCTTGTAGGGTTGTTGTGAAGATTGCAAACATTAATCTTGAATGAATGTGTGTAAATTAAAAACAGTACCTGCCACGTAGGGCTCTGCAAATGTGACCTATCATCGTTACCATTTTTGTTTTTATTTTTACTGTTGGAGGGAATTGAACGACATAGACCAATGGTTCTCAAACTTTACCAGCTGTCAGAGTAACCTGGAGGGCTTGTAAGATATGATTGCTTGGCCCCACCCCCCGAGTTTCTGACTCAGTAGGTCTGGAATGAGGCCTGAGAATTTGCGCTTCTAAGTCAGAGTATGCTGAGTATAACTGAGTGAGTATACTGAGGCTGATCTGAGGGCTGCTCTTCGAGAACCACTGCCCTAGAGAATGGTGTGATATGTAAAGGAAGAAGTAAGTTGCCTTCTGCTTTTGTATACTTGTAACAGAGCACTTGAAGAAGCAGCAGGCCTCATCCAGAGTGTTGGGGGAGAACTCAGCAAGTCATCTAGGCATCACTGCAAAAGGTAAGCCAACTACCCAGGTCCTTTTCATCAGGGCCTTGCTGTAACACTGTCTTTGGCAACACATTGGTACATCTGGGGTCCTGTGGACCTTGAAGTCAGGGACACTTCCACCTCAGTTGCCACTTTTGTACTGCAAATGATTTCATGTCTCTGAGCCTCAGTCATCCTCATCTGTAAAATGTGGATGATAATTCCTACCTCCTGAGGTATGCACAGTGCCCGCTACATTATAAGATAGTGAACAAACCTTCCCTTCACAGGACTGCTGGCAGGATGAAATGAGATACCATTATGAAATGCTTGGCATAGATTAAAGGGTTCTACACTTCCCCACCCAAATTCCTTCCTTGGGGCTTCAACCTAGAAACATCTAACAAGTAAAATCAGGGTAGTCCCCCACGTAAATCTGGGCAATTTGTTTCCAGGGTCTCCTGCCTCTTCTTCTATGTGCCCTTTCTTTCTTCTGCTTGCTCTGCTTCCTCTGTCTCTCTTGAGTCTTGGCACAGGTGAGGTTTCCTGTTGCTTCACCTGGCACCAGAGAGCTCCCAAGACCCCAGAAGCAGCTGCTGTGAATACAGGCGCCCTGCGGACTGCCACCTGGTCTCTGGTTCTCGTGGGAAGAAGTCGTGCAATGCATACTTCAGGGAGCACTGATTAGCCTTAATTTTAAGGCAAAATTTCTCAATTGTTTTTTGATGTTGTTCTAATAAAGTCTTTCAACTGTTTTTAGACCAAAGGCACTTAGAAGAACAAGAAACTAACTGTGAAAAAGAAGATAGCAGTATGCTTTGGACCAAAGAAACTCAGGATCTAGAAGAGGACACAGAGAGGTAACAGAAAAAGCTGGATTTCTGAAAGGATTTAGTGTACATATCAGTTTGCATTAGTTTGTCTTCTGATATTGACAAATAAGACGGGAAGAAAGGGTCTTTCTTCATATTGTCCTAATAGCCCCTATTCCTGAAAGTTTTTTGTTTTTAATTACCATTGTCATAAGATAAACCTAACAGTTCAGTAGTGTTAAGTTTATTCACATTGTTGTGCAAACAGTCTCTTGAACTTATTCGTCTTACAAAACTGAAACTGTACTCGTTAAAAACCAACTGCCCATTCCCCCTTTCCTCAATTCCTAGCAACTGCCTTTCTACTTTCTGCTTCTATGTGTTTGACTCCTCCTGATACCTCATAAAGTGAAGTCATTCATTATTTATCTTTCGTAACTGGTTTATTTCACTTAGCATAATATCCTTAGGGTTCATCCATGCAACATGGTCAGAGTTTCCTTCTTCTTCTTCTTTTTTTAACTATTTTATTTGAGAGAGAGAGAGAGTGTGCCACACAAGCAAGGGGGCGCAGCAGCAGCAGAGGGAGGGGGAGATCAGGTTCCCTGCTGAGCAGGGAGCCTGATGTGGGGCCCAATCCCAGGGCCCAGGATCATGACCTGAGCTGAAGGCAGACACTTAACCAACTGAACCACCCAGGTGCCCCAGAATTTCCTTCTTTTTTAAGTCTGAATTCCTCTGTGTGTGTGTGTGTTACATTTTGTTAATCCATTCATTTATTAATAGGTACTGGGTTACTTCTACCTTTTGCCTACTGTGAATAATGCTTCTATGAACATAGGTATACAAATATCTCTTCTGGATATCCTGCTTTCAATTATTTTGGATATGTACCCTGAAGTGGTGTTGCTGGATCACATGGTAAATCTATTTTTAATTTTTTGAGGAAATACCATACTGTTTTCCACAGCAGCTGCACCATTTTACATTCCTACCAACAGTGCACAAGGGCTCCAGTTTCTTCACATCCTTGCCAATACTTGTTATTTTCTTTCTTTTTTTTTTTGATATTAGCCTCTTTAGTGGAATGAGTATGAGGTGATATCTCGTTGTGGTTTTGATTTGTATTTCCCCAGTGATGAGTGATGTTGAGCAACTTTTCATATGGTCCATGGCCATTTGTAGACTTTCTCTGGAGAAATAACCATTCAAGTCTTTTGCCCATTTTTTTTTTTTGAAGATTTTATTTATTTATTTGGCAGAGAGAGCACGAATAGGCATAGAGGCAGACGGTGTGGGGGATGGAAGCAGGCTCCCCGCTGAGCAGAGAGCCCAATGCGGGGCTCGATCCCAGGACCCTGAGACCATGACCTGGGCCGAAGGCAGAGGCTTAACCCACTGAGCCACCCAGATGTCCCTTTTGCCCATTTTTTAATAGGACTTTTTTCTTGTCAAGTTGCTTTTTTTCTGTTTTTGTTTGTTTTTACTTCATTTTGCGAGGCGGACATAGGTTTCGGCTTTTTTTTTTTTTTTTTTTTTTTTTCTTTTTTTTTTTTTTTTTTTTTTTTAAGATTTTTTTTATTTATTTGACAGAGAGATCACAAGTAGGCAGAGAGGCAGGCAGAGAGAGAGAGGAGGAAGCAGGCTCCCTGCTGAGCAGAGAGCCCGATGCGGGACTCGATCCCAGGACCCTGAGATCATGCCCTGAGCCGAAGGCAGCGGCTTAACCCACTGAGCCACCCAGGCGCCCCAGGTTTCGGCTTTTTTCAAAAATGTTTCAGTTAAAGGCCTTGGAAGAGAATTTTTAGATCTTTGTAGCCAAATAAGAGAAAAATGGGGGCAATCATCCAGACAGTTGAGTCTAAAAACACAAGGTTGCCTCAAAAAACCCCATTCCATTCCTGATTCAGGGCTCTCCTTTGACCCATGCTGCAGGGTACACCACTTCAGTTCACCTCTCATGCCTTCTGACTTCTCTTGCCTTGTTCCGTGATTCAGGAATAGGACTGGTGTGAGATGAGTGAGACACAATCCTTAGGCACAAAGTTGAAGGAGAAGACACCAAAAAATGCAGAGGTTGGGGGCACCTCGGTGGCTTACTTGGTTAAGTGTCTGTCTTCCCAAGGGTCCTGGGATCGAGCTCTGCATCAGGCTCCCAGCTCAGCAGAGAGCCTGCTTCTCCCTCTCCCTCCACCTGCTGTTCTTCCTACTTGTGCTTTCTATATCTCTGTCAAATAAATAAATAAAGTCTTTATTTTAAAAAACACAGGAGTTAAGATGGATTATTTTAATGCAGTATTTTTAAAAATGAAAATTGATGCCAAAAAATCCACGATGAGCAGAATGTCTAAAATTTGAAGAAAAAGAAGATCTGAATCTATCTTTGTACGATTCCCCTTATCCTAATCCTGGTCCTGAGAATCCTTAGGGTAGCCTGCAGAATTCTTTCAGCTGCAGATGATAGAAAACCCCACCATTGTGCTTTGATGGGTTTGTCTCACACAAGAGGCAGTCCCATTGGTTGGCAGGGCATGCCTGCTGTAGCAGCTTGGTGATGTGACCAGGGACTTAGGCTCTTTGATATTCTTGCTTTGCCACCATGGCATGTTGACCTTTATTTTCAGACTTGTCACCTCCTCGTTGCAAGATGGCTACTATCCACACACCAGGCAGAGATAAAAGTGTGGGGCAAAGGAATATTGTGACTCTGCCCCTTTTTATCTGGAGAGCAGAAACTTTCCCAGAAGCCCTCCCCAGCAGTGCCTGCCCACTTATATCTCAGTGGCCAAATGTGATGCATGACCACCCTAAGTTGCAAGGGAGACTATAAATTGGGTTTTTAGCTTTTTAGCTGCTATAGAAGAGGAAGGCAAAGGAGAAGAGTGCTATGAATATCTTTTAGATAGTGAATCCAGTTTCCGGCACACTCTGCAAGGGCTAAATTATTCTGTGTGAGGAAGGAAAAGAAAGAGACTTGTAAGGGAAGTCTGGGAAGTAGAGGAGGAGACTGGAGTCCTGGGACCTGCAAGGAAGGTCCTTCCTGGGGAGACAGAAAAAAAAAAAAAAAAACAGGCAAAAGTGGGAGAAGATACATACTTCTTTAAAGTTTTAGTAATCTTTTTCTAGGGACGCCTGGGTGGCTCAGTCAATTAAGCATCTGCCTCAGTCTCTGGCCATGATCCCAGGGTCCTGGGATTGAGTCCTGCTCTTGGGCTTCTTACTGAGTGGGGATCCTACTTCTTCTGTCTGCTGCTCCCTTGCTTGTGCACACTCTCTCTCTCTCTCTCACTGATAAGTAAGTGAAATATTTAAAAAATAATAATTTCAAAAAAAAATCTTTTTTTCTATAACGTATGATATAAATCCCACCCTTCCATCTCCTTAGAACACCTTCAGTAAAAATGTACATCATTATTCAAGCAAGATAAGATGATTAGCTCAAAAAATCCAAGTTAAATTTGGTTGTATAAAGTGCTTTGCTCTTGATTCAAAGTTAGCTGCTATTACTGTTTTCCGAAAGGGCTGGCTGTACTGGGCACAGATAGAGGCCCACAGAGCAACTTTTCAGGCCTTCCGAAAACACTGTCTGCATCCTGTAGCCTCAGAGGTAGTTCTTCCTCCAAAGTAGGTGTAGGAGTGAGTGTACAATTCTAACCTCAGATGGAAATTGACTTAATGACCTAGAATTGAGACTGAGTCTAACATTGGACTTTGGGAGATAACTATTCTTAGGGGTGCTGAGGCTTTCGGTCAAGGGCCTAAAGAAGAGTTTGGTCTGCATTTAAATCAGATCTAAGTGACCTCTGCTGCTCTAGATACAATCTCACCGAGTTCTTATTTTCTCATGTGTACAGTGAAAGCACTGGTTTGAAGGGCCTTTCCCACTCTAAAACACTTTGCCTCCTTGTCATGGGATAAGAATGGTCTCAAATTTCTTCACTTGCCCTTGGACAGAGCTCACTCTACTCTCGATGAGGACCTGGAAAGATGGCTACAGCCCCCCGAGGACAACACGGGGCTACAAGATCTCCCTGAAGGCTCTACAAGGTTATTGTTCTCCCATCAGAGGATCATTTTCTTCTTTTTCAGGAAGGAGGTCTAGATTTTAGGTTTTTTAAAAAATACCTTGACTCCTTAAAGAATGAGTGTCTGGTGATGTCATTACATTGCTGTTGTTAAGCCAGCCTTGACTCCTGTCAGCCCCTCTTCCTCCAGCCACCTACAGTACTCAAGATACTGATTCTCAGACTGATATTAGTATACAGAGAGCCCTCTAAGATGGCTGTACCTTGGCCCTGTCACCTGCAACATTTCATCAGTCATTTGAATTAAATCAGAAAAGGCATGCTTATCAAATTTTTAGATAACACAAATCTAAGAATGAATGCTAATGTGATAGGTGGTAGACTGTGGGTTCAAAATATTCTTGACAGGTGGAAATGTTAGATTTCTCTAAAAGATGAAGGTTAGCACTGAACTGTGTAGAATGCGAGGGATCTGGCCAAATGGAGAATTTTGGACTGGAAGGTCCTCCTCACTGTAATTTCATTGGAGGGAGGAAGTTGTGTCTTATTTTTATATGCTCAGCATTTAGCATGGACTTCGAGACATGGTAAGAATTCAATAAATTTTTCTTGAAGAGTCCATAAGTAGCGACTCCATGAGGTCTCAGTTTGATGCTAAAAAGGTCAGTGCAGCATTAATGCTGGATAGACAATTGTATTGTCCAAGCAAGGCGATGTTTCACACTAGAGAGAGGACTCCTGGGACATAGTGTGGGGTGTCTTTCTGGGTGCCATATTTTAAAAGAGATGTTGGCAAACAGGAGAGGGTGGCCCTAGAACAGTCAGACTTCTGGAAACCATGAAAGTCACTGGAGAGGCTTAGCCTGAGAAGCACAGATGGGGTAGAAGAATTGATAGCTGCCCTCAAACACCAGAGATACTATAAAGTGAAGAGTGTGTGCTTACTCTCTTCTTCCCCAAAGGACAGAGCTAGTGACTATAAACTGCAGAGTTAGGTATTTTTTATTTAGCAAAGCATATGCTTTCTAAGAGCCATAGCTTTCTGATAGAGAAAACTACTGCCTTTACACTCCCTTGACTGGAAGCTCCTCCCACTCAAGCGCAGGCTAGACAACACTGGGTCCAGACATTTGGCTGGAGGTAGAAGAGAGCCTGAAGGCTTCCTCCAATTCTAGAGCCTATGATTATGTTAGTGATGAGAGATTAGGAGGGAAAAATCCTTTTTGCTCTAGCTGGCTTTATTTTCTCTCTCATTTTACATATTTTGTTTTGAATATTTAGCTAATGAGAACAGAAGAAAAATCCCTAAACAGTGTCAAGTTGGTTGAGCCAGCATCTTTTGAGCATGGACAGTGAGCCAGGTGCTGTGCTGAAGCAGAGGGATGGATGTCTCTGCCCTTCAGCAGCTTACCGTTGTGTGGGGCAGATGCTTTCTGCTTACTAGTTTGGCAAACATGGTCCTTAAAATCATTAGATACTTTAATCGGATACTTCAGAGAGAGTTTCAGGAAATAAAGTGAGATAATAAAATAAATGGTGGTTATAAAAAGGACACCAATTAGAACATAAGTGAAATGCTTTGTGGGGGTTGGGTGGAGGTGAATAATATAGCCTAGAGGTTGAGAGCAAAGTCTGGGACAGACTTCTTGGGTTGGATCCCAGTTCCAGGACTTAGTGAGGCCTGTACCTTACTTCTCTGTGCCTCAGTTTTCCCATCACTTAATGGGGATGGTAATGGTACTGGTGACTCCCTCATATAGAAGTAATAAGAATTAAATGTGTTCATGTATGTTACTGCACACAACCCAATGCCTGGCCACTAGTGCTATCTATTGTGATTTCTTTGGAACAGTCCTGTTCTCCTGGGCATTGTGCATATGGTTTGATGCTTGAAATCATTGCCATTGAAGGGAGGAAAATATTAAGGATCAAGAAGCTGGTGAAAAGAAAAGAAAAGGAGAAGAAAGGATCAAATCAGAGAGAAGGAAATCGGACAGCTTTTTAGGAACTTCTGAAGAAGGTATGAATGAATGATTGTTTAGCTTGGAGTCTTTGGACTGTGATGAACATCTTAGTTATTTAGAAATATTTCCCAGATGCGATACCTAATCCTTCTGTGTTTTTCTCCTGTAGTTCAGCCTATGTTTTCTGTTAATTGCCAGTCATATCTTCATCACAAAACCGTAACAAAATCCAATTCTATTTCTAAGCAAGCCTTTGGCTAGTCTCCTCATCTTATCTTGCACACTGTCTGGAAAGATGTTTTGCTTCTAATTGTCTAGTGTCTTCAAAGGAGTAATATATTTAGCTCACACAGAGGCTGTAGAATCTTATAAGAAATCATAAACTGTGGAAATTAAGTGGAGTCTACAAGTAATTCGAGAGGTATAAATTAATCTTATTTCAAAACTATTTCAACAGAGCTTTAGGCATCATTCACAAATGACACCCCTCTATGTTTAGGTTCCTCCTATTTAGGAAGTTAGAAATATTAACTCTTTCAAAATATCTGGTATCCCTTACATCCCTTCCCTGGTTCATTCTCATTCTCCTCCTTTGTCTGCCCTGTTTTTGCTTTGTGGACTGTATCTCCTGGGTTTCCTGGCCAGCAGGCTTCCCATTGGTCAGTGCACCTCGTCTCTGCATAGAAGTGGTATCCCCCCAGAAGCACAGCTTCTGTAAGGCAGCCTGTCCTTCTCAGCTGCAGCTGTCACTGGGTTCCAGTAACTGTTCTGTCCCACCTCCATCACAGTCCCTTTAGACTTAGGAGTGATAATGGCTTGCGTCTGCTGCTAGTCACTGGATGTCTTGCCATCCCTTGTTTGCTCCCTTAACTCTGACTGTACCTGTGTAAGTCGTCACCTCATTAAAGGGCTTGGGGTGTACTTGATTTCCTCTGGGACCCTGACTGGCACAAGGCCCAGTGTGTGTGAGCATTTAGCTAGTGTTGAAATCACTGAGAACATAACGCAGGGGCTTTGTGAATTAGCATTAGTGTCCATGGCTATGACGGGGAGCTGCGGAATGTTAGGAGGGAATGCCCATTAACCGTGTTTTTAGAAAGATTCTCTCTCTGTAGAAGAAAACGACTGTTGTCCACCCTAAACTAGAGAGAGAACATTGTAATGTGACTTCTAAATCCTGGCACACTTTGACCCAGACAGTAATCTGGTTGTGTTTTCTTCTTTCTATATTTCATCAAGAGGAACTAAAACCCTGTTTTTGGAAGCGACTGGGTTGGTCTGAGCCATCCAGGTAATGAGTTGGATATGCTTATAGGTCAAAGTTCACTGTCTGTAGAAATAGGAGCAGGCTTTAAACATGAATGATCAAGTTACTGATAATTTTTTAAAATGATAATGAATTCAAAGTTGCTGGATTTTTTTAATCTGTTAATGTTTATAGTTAATTAAAATATAAGGGGAAATTCATGCCAACTTTGGTAAAATAGTAGAGTCAGCACAAGAGCAGTTTTAGACAGGGAAGACAGAATGGTGCTATCCGTTGCTTTGCAGTCATTGTGCATTCCCATGATATGCTAGTTGATTATCCCCTTTGAATTTATAAAGATCCAAATCCCTTTCCCGTGTGTTCAGTTGAATAGAAAGAAACTGCTGTTTGTGTCTTTAAAAAACATGTACACCAACTCAAAACTCCTTTTTTTGTTGTTGTTTTTTAAAAAATACACACACAGGATAATCGTGCTGGATCAGAGTGACTTGTCAGACTGATGGCATTTGGATCGCAGGTGGACTCCTGGCCAGAGTTCAAGCATCCTGCTGGTGAGCTCCAGCCTCTCCTCATCTGCTTCAGACACCATCAGGGCAGTGACCCCCAAGCTTACACTTTGTTCAGCCGCCGCAGTAGACGGAACCACTGGCCCTTTCTGTTTGCACACTTAACTGTTTGCACATTTAACAATTTATTTTTAGTTCACATTTCTGAAAAGTGAAAGGCAGCTTTTGTTGTAAAATTTTCTCATTGTTTCCAGAATGGTTTTTGGTTTTGTTGTTTAAGATTTTTGAAACTTTAACTCATCTTATATAATAAAATGTTTACTATTAATACCATTTAGGTTTTAGCTGTGTAAGAGAAATTTCTTTGTTTTAGTTATTGGGAGAGGAACTGCCACCCAAAGAGTCTTCAATATCTGTTATAAAGTTGGATGTATAAGCAGCTACTGCTACCACCTCTCCTATAAACCGGCACCAGTCATCTGTATTTTAGACTAGAAATACTACCCTCCTCTTGGCTAGGATTGCCATATTCCCATTCCAGCTAGAATTGACTTACATGATGAAACTACAGCTCAGAATAAAAGTCCAAGATATTTTGAACTCTTTAAGGTAAACAAACATCATTTCTGTATATTTCAGATTGTATACCTCACCTCATTAGTGCCTTAGAGGATGAAATTGTGGTAAGATGAAGATCACAACCTTTTTTCTAATTTAGCAGCTAGTGACTACTGGCCAGATGTATACACATGTGTAGCCTGGTTTTTAGAGGATCGATATACCTTCATCTACCTCAAGTTTAGAGCCTTCACATATGAATAAAAACTTTTTCTTAGAAGCTGTGTGCTGTTGTACAGTACTAGCCAGCTAACATTTTATTCTTAGCAAATAAATAATAGGTCTTTTGTTTGTGAAAACTGAATTGTTCCTGTTGAGGATGGTCATATTCATACAATTCTTACTAGCACCAAAGAATTTTAGCCTGCACAAATAAAATAAGAAGGTACAAATCTGTTTGACCATTTTGAATCAAGAGATAGATGCTTGTCATTATAACCAGAAGAAAATCAAAGCAAACTACTTTACAAATAATACTATGTGTAAGAAACTTGGAGCATACAGGGACTTGTAATATATAATCCTTCCTCTCATAAACCTTTAATTGGTGACACAAAACCAACATACATAAAAATATAAGGGCTGATAGCAGCATGATAAATAGTGAGTTGTGATATTATAGCATTCTCTGTTAGTATTCATTAAGGCTATGAATACTCTGTTAGTGTTCATTAGGCTCACAGAGTCCTACGTAAACTTCCACTGATATGATTTGTAATCTTTTGTCTACAATGTCAGTAGACTCTTCTAGCTGGCCAGTGACTATTTTATAATGGCCAACATTAACAATAATAATGCTGGTAGATTGGGGCGCCTGGGTGGCTCAGTGGGTTAAGCTGCTGCCTTCGGCTCGGGTCATGATCTCGGGGTCCTGGGATCGAGTCCCGCATCGGGCTCTCTGCTCGGCAGGGAGCCTGCTTCCTCCTCTCTCTCTGCCTGCCTCTCTGTGTACTTGTGATCTCTCTCTGTCAAATAAATAAATAAAATCTTTAAAAAAAAAATAATGCTGGTAGATAATGTTTATTGGTTATGGAGCAGCTGTTAGGTGCAAGATTCCATGACCTAAGATCATACTGGAGCAAATGTATTTGTATACTTATACATAGCAGCTTTCCCTGAGACTGTAGATCAAGAGTGTCCTAAGCAAAGTATAAGGATTGTGGAAGTGAACCAAGAGCTAACTTTAGATTAAAACTGATGGTGAGGGCGCCTGGGTGGCTCAGTGGGTTAAGCCGCTGCCTTCCGCTCAGGTCATGATCTCAGGGTCCTGGGATCAAGTCCCGCATCAGGCTCTCTGCTCAGCAGGGAGCCTGCTTCCTCCTCTCTCTCTGCCTGCCTCTCTGCCTACTTGTGATCTCTCTCTGTCAAATAAATAAATAAAATCTTTAAAAAAAAATAAAACTGATGGTGATATGTTCTCTATGAACCTAGTCCCCATCCTCACATCTGCTCTGTGGGTTTGGTGCTGAATTTTTGGAGTATACGGAGTCCTTCATTTTTCCTCACTACAAGGAAGCAGAGAATAAATATGTAAACAGTTCCAGACACATAAGAGATTGTTAAATATTGGCTCACTTTTTTTTTTTTAAGATTTTATGTATTTATTTGAGAGAAAGAGTGAGAGAGAGAACACAAGCCAGGGGAAGAGGCAGAGGGAGAAGCAGACTCCCCCTAAGCAGGGAGCCCAATGCAGGGTTCAATCCCAGGACCCTGGGATCATGACCTGAGCTGAAGGCAGACACTTAACTGACTGAGCCACCTAGGTACCCTGAGTTTTTGAATGTTATTGAAATTAAACTGGCATAAATTCAAATTAGAGTGTTACAAATTTAGGATACAAAATGTAATCCTCATAGTTACCACGAAGAAAGTAGCTATTGAATACACACAAAAGGAAATGAGAAAGAAATTTAAACATTTCACTAGAGAAAATCAACTAAACAAAAAAGGAGACAGTAATGCAGGGGACAAAAAAGTTATAAAGGCATATAAAAAACAAATAGCATAGGGGCACCTGGGTGGCTCAGTGGGTTAAGCCGCTGCCTTCAGCTCAGGTCATGATCTCAGGGTCCTGGGATCGAGTCCCACATCGGGCTCCCTGCTCGGCAGGGAGCTGCTGCTTCCCTCTCTCTCTCTCTGCCTGCCTCTCTGTCTACCGTGATCTCTCTCTGTCAAATAAATAAATAAAATCTTTAAAAAAAAAAAAAACAAAAAAAAAAACAAATAGCATAATGACAGAAGTAAGGCCTTCTTCTCAGTAATTAGTTTAAGCATAAATGTATCAAACTCTCCAAAAGACAAAGATTGGTAGAATGGATAAAAATACATAATCTAACTCCATGCTGTCTATAAGCGATTCAGTTGAAATCCAAACACACAAACAGATTGACAGGGGAAGGATGGACGAAGATATTTCATACAACTACTAACCAAAAGAACAGGGGTGGCTATGTTAATATTAGACAAAGTAGACTTTAAATCGAAAAAGGTTATAAGAGGGGTGCCTGGGTGGCTCAGTGGTTTGGGCTGCTGCCTTCGGCTCGGGTCATGATCTCAGGGTCCTGGGATCGAGCCCCGCATCGGGCTCTCTGCTCCGCAGGAAGCCTGCTTCCCTCCCTCTCTCTCTCTCTCTCTGCCTGCCTCTCTGCCTACTTGTGATCTCTGTCTGTCAAATAAATAAATAAAATCTTAAAAAAAAAAGGTTATAAGAAACAAGGACATTATATATTAATAAAAGGTTCAATAGGGAAAGTATAACAATGTATGTACCTAATGAAAGCCACCAAAATATAGGAAGCAAAATGGACAGAATTGAAGGGAGAAATAGACAATTCTGTTATAACAATTGGGAGACTTCAAAAACCCACTCACAATAGTGGATAGACCAACCAGACAGAAGATAGATAAGGAAATAGAGGAGTTAACATAACAAGCCAACTAGATCTTATATTGACAGAACACTCTACTCAGCAACAACAGAATATGTATTCTTCACAAGTACAGCTGAATACTTTTTAGGGAAAACCTAAAAAATAGGCCAATTATGGCTCATTAGATTTTAAAAGATTGATGTCATACAGAGTAGCTTCTCTGACCACAATAGGATGAAGTTAGAAATTAATAACAAAAGGAAAACGAGAATTCATAAAGTCATGGAAGTTAAATAACACACTTTAAAAAAAAGATTTTATTTATTTATTTGACAGGCAGAGATTACAAGTAGGCAGAGAGGCAGTCAGAGAGAGGAGGAAGCAGGTTCCCTGCGGAGCAGAGAGCCCGATGTGGGGCTCGATTCCAGGACCCTGAGATCATGACCTGAGTCGAAGGCAGAGGCTTTAACCCACTGAGCCAACCAGGTGCCCCAACACTTTTTTAAAAAAGATTTTTACTTATTTATTTGAGAGAGAGTGAGTGAAGGGGAGGAGGAGTAGAGGGAGAGGGAAGCAATCTCCATGCTGAGTACAGAACTCTTTTTTTTTTTTTTAAGATTTTATTTATTTGTTTGACAGAGATCACAAGTAGGCAGAGAGAGAGAGAGAGATTGGAAAGCAGGCTCCCCACTAAGCAGAGAGCCCAACGTGGGTCTCAATCCCAGGACCCTGGGATCATGACCTGAGCCGAAGGCAGAGGCTTTAACCCACTGAGCCACCCAGGTGCCCCTAAGTACAGAAATCTTGAAACGGAGCTTGATTCCGTGACTCCAAGATCATGACCTGAGTGGAAATCAAGAGTCAGACACTTAACAACTGAGCCACCTGGGCGCCCGAACACTTTTTTTTTTTTTTAAAGAAAGATGATGTGCTCCAGATACCTTAATTTTTTAAAAAGATTATTTATTTTAGAGGGAGGATGTGAGTGAGGGGAGAGGGAGAGAATCTTCAAGCAGAATCGCCGCTGAATGTGTAGCCAGACACAGGGCTCAATCCCACAACCCTTGAGGTCATGACCTGAGCTGAAACCAAGAGTCAGATGCTTAACCAACTGAGCCATCCAGGTTCTCCTAAATAACACACTTTTCAAACAACCAAGTGATTAAAAAATCATAAGGAAATCAGAAAGTACTTAGAGATGAAGACAAAAACACAACATATTAAAACTTAAGGATACAGCAAAAGCATGGAAATTTATAAATAAAAACATGAAAAAAGTAAGAAAGATTTCAAATCAATAACTTAACACTATACCTTAGGGAACTAGAAATAGAACAAACTAAACCCAAAGCCAGCAGAAGAAAGGAAATAAAGATTAGAGCAGAGATAAATGAAATAGAGAAAAAAAACCAGTAGGCTAAAATCAATGAAACCAAAAGTTGATTATTCAGAAAGATCAACAAAATTGAAAATACTGTAGCTAGATGGACTAGAAAAGAAGGGAAGACTCTAAATTACTAATTTGGTAATTACTAATTACTAAAATCAGAAAATGAAGTGGGGTGGCACAGTTGATTACATGCCAAATTCTTAGTTTCAGCTCAGGTCATGATCTCAGGGTCATGAGATTGAGCCCCACTCCGAGCTCCACTTAGTGCAGAGTCTGCTTGAGATTCTCCCCTCCCACTGGCCCTCCCTACTGTAAGCTCTCTCTCTCAAATCTTTAAAAAAAAAAAAAATTCAAGTGGGGACATTACTGATTCTACAGAAATAAAAAGGATTATGAGGGAGTACTATAAACAATTTTATGCCAGCAAATTGGATAACTTGGATGAAATGAACAAATTCTTAGAAGCACAATATCTGCAAGACTTAATCATGAAGAAAGAGAAAAGCCAAATAGACCTATAACTAGTAAAGAGATTGAATCAATAATCAAAAATCTCCCAAGAAAGAAGAGCCCGAAACCTGATGGGTCCACTGGTGAATTCTACCAAACATCTCAAGAGGAACCAATGCAAATCCTTCTGAAAATTTTCCAAAAAATTGAAGAAACACTTTCTAACTCATTCTGAGGCCAGCATTACTCTTGATGCCAAAGCCAGATAAAGGCACAAAACTACAGATTATCTCATAGGAACACTGGTGAAAAAATCCTCAACAAAAAACTAGCAAACAATTCAGCAGCATATTGAAAAGATTATACACCATAACCGAGTGGGATTTATTCCTGGTACTCGAGGATGGCTGAAAGCATGAAAATCATATGTACAGTTACCTTATGCCACAATTTAATACGTGATAGACTGCCTCAATAGAATGAAGAGGAAAGAAAGCATCATCATTTTAATTTGATGGAGGAAAAGCATCTGACAAAATCAATACCCTTTTGTGACAAAAACAGTCAACAAACTAAGAATAAAAAGAAACAATCTCAATATGATTAAAGCCACATATGAAAAATCCATGGCGAATATCATACTCAATGGTATTGAAAGACTGAAAGCTTTTCTTCCAAGATCAGAGACTAGAGAGGATGCTTACTTTTACCATTTCTGTTTAAATAGTATTGGAAGTTCTAGCCGGAGCATTTAGGCAAGAAAAATAAAGTTATCTTAATTAGAAAGGAAAAAGTAATGACAGTATCTGTTTGCAGATGATATGAACTTATATAGAAAACCCTAAAGATTTCACCAAAAAACTGTTAGAACTAGTAAATGAATTCAGCAAAGTGGCAAGATACAAAGGCAATACAGAAGATTCCATTGCATTTCCATACATGAATAAGGGAAAATCTGAAAGGGAAATTACAAAAACAATTCTATTTACAGTAGCATCAAAAACAATAAAATAGGGGCACCTGGGTAGCTCAGTGGGTTAAGCCTCTGCCTTCGGCTCAGGTCACCGTCTTGGCTTCCTGGGATCGAGTCCCGCAGAACACTGTCAAATAAATAAATAAAATATTTTAAAAAATAATAAAATACTTAGGAATTAACCAAGGAGGTGAAACACTTGTGCCATGAAAACCACAAAACATGCTGAGAGAAATTAAGACATAAATGGAAACATATCACATGTTCATGTAACAGAAGATGTTATATTGTTAACATGTTAATATTGCCTAAAGCAATCTATAGATCCAATGCAATCTCTTATCAAAACCCCAATTACTTTTTAAAATTAAGACTTTATTTATTTATTTGTTAAGAGAGAGCATACGCAGGGGAAGCAGCAGGCAGAGGGAGAAGCAGCCTCCCTGCTGAGCAAGGAGCCCAAAGCAGGACTCAATTCCAGAACTCTGGGATTGTTACAGGATTTTTTTTCTCTGTAGGTGCCTACGGTTCTTGGTCACACCACTCTGAAGAATGAAGAGGAAGACCAGACAGAGGGGTGGGTAGCAAAGCAAGGTTTATCAAGCAATAGCAAAGTGATAGTGCTTTGCTATTGAGAAGGGAGGTGACCAAAGTTGGTTTTTTTGTTTTGTTTTGTTTTTGCAGAACAGTGTGAATGTATTTAATACTACTGAACTATACACATCAGCATAGTTAAGATGGTAAATGTTATGTTTTTTACCCCAGTAATTTTTTTGAATTATGGAACAACCATAAGCAGGCTAATTAGAAATTGTGTTGTATAGATTTATTGACAGAGAAGGGTGCCCATGACATGTTACTGACTAATGCAAGTAGTAGTATGCTAGTAGGTACATTATGACCCCATGAAAATGTATGAATATCTACATGTGACAAATGCATCGATATCTAGAAAGATGCTTATCAAAGTAGTAAAATGGTCATTTCAGATGATTTCAACTTTTTATAATTCTCTTTAAGCTATTTTCAGTTTGGGGGCATCTGGGTGGCTCAATGGGTTAAAGCCTCTGCCTTTGGTTCAGGTTGTGATCCCGGGGTCCTGGGATCGAACCCTGCATTGGGCTCTCTGCTCAGCAGGGGGCCTGCTTCCTCCTCTCTCTCTGCCTGCCTCTCTGCCTACTTGTGATCTCTGTCTCTGTCAAATAAATAAACAAAATCTTTAAAGATAAATACAAGATTTTTTTAAAAAGCTATTTTCAGTTTGGAGAATAGAAAGGGTTTAAGAATACTTAAATAGTTGGAGGCAGGACTATAATGTCATAATTAAGCATCCATAAATGTGGTCAATTTTGTTAGGATTCACTTGAAGAAAAACTGCTTGAAAGAAAGGAATGGTTAGTGTAAAGCATAGGAAAATGAAGTTTTAGGGGCCAGACATTGGGGATGGATGCTTAGCTAAAGCATTGTGGGTGGGCATATGAGGGGTCCACTATGCATGTCTAGTGCTGTGTGACAGGTGTTGCCCTCTCGTGGACCATCATACTAACTTCTTGATCCAATTCTGTGTTCACCAAGAAACTTCTTCCTCTTGAAGTTGGTCTATCTACAGGGAGAAAATGACCTGGCTTTCCATTCCACTCAACAATTGTGTGTCTCAAAGTGTGTTAGTAAGTTGTTATTCTGGTTTACATATTGGGCTCTGTGCTTGGTTAATGAGAGTTAGCACTAGAGAAATTGATTCTACATAACCTATTGCTACATTAGAAGTCGCCCCAAAACTTAATGACTTAAGATAGCAATAACCATTTTACTTATTTGAGAGAGAAAGATTGAGGGAGAGCCCAAGTGTGAGCAGGGGGAGGGGCAGAGGTCTCTGCTGAGCAGAGACCCTAACTCAGGGCTTGATCCCAGAAATAACCATTTATTTTCTCTAATAGTTTTTGTATGTCTGGAATTTAGAAGTAGCTGCACTGTGCAGTTGTGGCTCAGGGTCTCTCCTGAGGTTACAGTTTGATGCATTTCCAATTTGGCTTACATAACTGGAAAATTGGCCTTGGCTGTTGACTAAGGACCTCAGTTCCTTTCTACCTGGGTCTCCCATTGAGTATCTTCACCACATGGTAGCTAGTTTTCCTGAGTGAGCAATCCAAGAGACCAAGGCAAGAGGTGCTATGTCATTATGATCTAGCTTCAGAAGTTACATACCATTTGGGGCACCTGGGTGGCATAGTCGGTTAAGTGTCTGACTCAGTTTCAGCTCAGGTCATGATCTTGGGGTCTTGAGATTGAGCTCTGTGTTGTACACTGCACTCAGCGCAGAGTCGTCTTAGGATTCTCTCTTCTTCTCCTTCTGCCCCTCGGGCTTGTGCTCTCTCTCTCTCAAATAAAGATTTATTTATGAGAGAGAGAAGAGTGTGAGCTGGTGGGGAGTGTGTGTGCAAAATGGAGATGGGAAAGTGGGAGAGAGAAGCCTCAAGCAGAATCCCTGCTGAGTGAAGAGCCATTGTGGGGCTCCATTCCAGGACCACAAGATCATGACCTAAACCAAAACCGAGAGTTGGTTGCTCAACTGACAAAGCCACTCAGGTACCCCTAAATAAATAAATATTTAAAAAAAGAGAAGTCAAAGACTATCATTTTTGCTATATTCTATTGGTCACAGAGGGTAAATCTGAATCAGAGTGAGAGCAGGACTACACAAAGGTATGACTACTAGGAGTTGAGAGTCATTGGGGGCCATCTGAAGACAGGCTACCACAGAGCCCATCAACTAAGTAGCCATCCCTGGCAATCCTGCTCCTCACTATATGCCTTCCATTAAAAAAATAAACAGTTTAATATTGTTTTTACACCTGTCATCACATTTTATCTTCACCATACTTCTGCCAGTAAGAAAAGGGAGGATCAGCTGCAATGAACCCACCTGTGATTCAGGTACAGACTGATTCAAGTTAGACTATTTACGATGAGGAAAAGAATCAAGATTCTGTGTATGTTTTGCAACATTTCTGCAAAAATTACCCTTTTGTGTTTACTTATACTGAAATTGAACACTGACAAGAAAATGTATATATTTCCCCAATATTAAGAGAATATAAACAATCAAACAACTGAGCTGATTTTAGTAAGATCAAAAGAAGTGAGAGCAGACTTAGTGTTCCATGTGGTAGCCTGTCTCATTAAGTCTGAGAGCAGACTTAATGTTCCATGATGATAGGGAAATTCAAAATCACCCTCTCAATAAATTTATAAAGAGAAATATAATCTTCTCAGACAAATAAGTACTATAGTCTCATGGTTAAAGGTTATATAACAATAAGTCATTGTAAAAAAAAAAGTCATTGTATTAAAAGTAGAATTTCAGGGATGCCTGGGTGGCTCAGTGGGTTAAGCATCTTGACTTTATTTCGGATCTGGTCAGGATCTCAGGGTTGTTAGATTGAGCCCCCCCAATGGCCACACTGGGAATGGAGCCTGCTTAGAGTTCTCTCTCTCCCTCTGCTCCTCCTTGCCCCCCTCTCTAAAAAAAAAAAAAAAAAAAAAAAGGAAGAAAGTAGAATCTCATAGGAAAGCTTTGTTCAAGTCAGCCAGAATATATTTTATAACAATAAGATATCAAATAAGTATAAATAGGAAACATCTTCACTTCAACCTGGCTTACCATTAGTATTTTCAGATATCTAACTTATAAATATTATTCTACTTTTATCCTTTTCTGTAAAACAAGATATAATGGTTAGCTAAGTGTTTTATATTCTAAAGACTTGTGTCAGTAGCTCAAGGTTTCTTAGTCTATTGAGATTCCTGTTACCTAAAAATATGTTTGGTTTTGGTTTCAACTTTGTCTTTAATCAAGGTGAATTTAAAGATCCAGAAACAATGAATCTGACCATCATATAACCATGATGATCCTTCAAAGTGGGATGTGGATATGGTAGAGAGGAGACTGTCAAAGGGAAAGAAAGATGATCGTGTCTCTGATCCAAAATGATCATCCAAGATGCAAAGGCACTCTTTAAATCAGGAAAGAACCAGAGTCCATCTAATCAGGATAGCTGAGGGGAAAGGATTGTGCAAAGGACACTAACATTTGTTATATGACATCTACCAGACATTGATTTCCAGATGAAGAAACCAAAGCTCAGGAAGGTCAAGTAACTTGTCTAAGGTGCACAACGAATCTTTAATGATTGAAACCAATGACTAACCTCGAATCCTTCCTACAATCTTACGCTCACTCCTGGGCCAAGAATATGAGAATTTATGATTTGTGCAATCTGGATTTTTACCTCAGGGTCAACCAAACCACCTCTGAAACCTAGAAAAGGCTGGAGCTCTATTTTTTTTTTTTTTTTTTACTTCTATATAGTGCAGTATTAAACTAAATTGGGACAACTCTGTAATTGTGTCTTACTAAAACTGGGACTAACACAGAGTGATTGAGTTAAGTAGCCTTGCCTTAGTAGAATAATCAGGTTGACTTCTTTTCTGGATGAGTCCTGGAATTCCTAGAAGGGAGAATCTGGAGCCTTTTATGTGGTACTATGAAAATCTGGTTTTGCTAAGAACTTGACCAAAGTCTTGGCGGTGTCAACTCCAAAGATAAGTCCTCAGTTTCCTTGCAGTTACTGCTTGAGATTCTCTGAAGAATTGTTTCTGAAGGGGCATCTGGTTGGCTCAGTTGGTAGACCATGCAACTCTTGATCTCAAGGTCGTGATTTTTAACCCACACTGGGCATGGAATCTACTTAAAAACAATTGTGGCTATATGCCAGGATGTTTAGTAGGAAGCTCCTTCCTTTATGACATCACCAGGCAGGTAGCTAAGGGGACTATTTGAGACACTCTTAGAATAACAGTCACTTTTGTGGGAGTGCAAGAACAGCAGCATTTAAAACTGAGGGGAAATTTCCAGACTCCACTAAGACCCTCAGTATAAGCCAGCCAGTAAAATATGGGATCTGCCCAGAGGAGCTCCATGTATCGGATGGTCAAGACTAATAAAGCTGGGTCCAAGGTAGCAGTTTCAGCACCAAAAGGGTCTGAGGATACCAACACAACTTCTCAGCGGGAACAAGGGTACATTCTTGCCTCGAGCTCACGACATGCTTCGGTCCAAATGAGCCCTTCACTGCTTCGAAGATCAGAAGCTGGGCATCTCACCACTCTCCATTCAACATCAGACTATCCTCAATCCAGCTCCCCTCAGTCAGGGCCTGGCCTTGCTGGAACACCCATCCCTCGAGGAAGTGAGATTCAATCAAAATCAGAAACATCCCGCCATCCCTCTCCTCATCGAAAGAGCCATCAAAATCAGATAGCTTCCCATGCTGTCCAGATGCAGCGCAATGTTAGTCTATCCAGAGAGGAATCGACAAGAAGAGGGGTTGAGAGCAAGCCAGGGCGTGACATGAGTAATCGCAACTCAATCCCAGATGCCAAATCCTCTCGCCGGTTGAGTTTTGTGGACCAGAAGGATAACTTACAAATCTTACAAGAAGATGACCCACCCTCCAAGGTCCAGTACCCACAAGGGGTCAAAATTCGCCGTAGGACTTTAGTTTGCCCAAAGGATGAAGCAGTACAAACTGAGCCCATCCGAAAGGGTTTGACGGCTACGGAGATCAGATCTCCAAGGAGACCCTCTAGCCCAGAACATAGCAGTGCCCGTGTCAGTGCAGACTCTCGGACAGCCCTGAGAAGGATCCTTGGCCAGGAGTCTGAAATGAATCGTCCCAGCTCAATCTGTACAGAACCCAAGGCTTTGCATAAGAATATGCATGTGGAATCGTCCCTCAGACTCTCTGTCCTTAAGGATTTGGATGGTGGACGCCGAGTTTCTGCACGTCCAGATCCCGAGTCTGTCCCCAAGCATTCTGTCTTTGCTGACATCAAGTCCTCCCCAAAGATCTTAATACCAACAGAAGTAGAGTCTAACCTGAGGCCCTCAACCCGAGGAGACAACGAGGTTGGCCGCAGGGTAACCATCTCCCCAGGGGGACAATTACTACACCCAGCACCCCGGGTGACATCTCGAGCAATGTCTGAGAGCCCTCCCAAACCTACGTTTGTCACTCCAGAGCGCAGCTATAAGCAGCACACCCAAAGGCCTTCTGAAAGTGTCTACATGTCTCCAGGACCATCCCAAAAGCCCTCTGTCCACGCAGAACTGGAACTGACCCCTCGGCCCTTACCCCCTCGGTCCTTACCTAGGTATGGGCCTGATTCCTCATGGTGGACCTTACTCAGTCCTGAAGTTGAAACACCCCAAAGCCGGCCGACAACACCTGATTTTGAGTCTGAGTCCCCTCCTCCCCCAGATCCTTTATTGTCGTTTTTTGAAATGGACTCAAATCCTTTCTGTGAGGAAATGATGTTCCAGAGAGAGAAGGCAAGTCCATCACCACCACCAGCACCAGCAACACCACCACCACTCTCATTACCAAAGGAGTCTCTAAACCAGGCTCTGTTGAGCGAAGTGCCACAGGCCTTCAAGTGTACCTGCAAACAACCCATTGAAAGGTTTAGTGCTTTCTTCGTGGGTATGTGAAGAAGCAGTCTGCCCAGGTGCAGTCCCAAAGTAGTGAGGTGGGACATTGGGGTGGGCAGGAAAAGCCCCTTCTTCATTCTAGGCCTCAGAGCTGCCCTCCTGCCAGTGCTAAAGCTAGTCCCACCCGTGAGTCCATTGCTCCATTCCTTCCCCTCCAGCTTCTCTGAGCTCCAAGCTAATGACATCGGTGACGATGCTTGGGCTGGCATCAGCCATTGACTCTTCCAGGCAACGCTGCTTAACCTTTCAATGGAAGGTAGTAGAGAGAGGTTTGCAGGGTGGGAAGTGCATCCCAAGAATGGGGGAATGAAGAACTAAGCTGGGGTGAGGGCTGGTAAGGACTAGTAACGAAAATAAGTTTCTCAGGGAAATATTTTGACAACAAAATGGAGAAGGTGGGGGCATAGATACATTAGGACCCTGACTTCCAAGAGGGAAAAGGCATTAATAGCGGCACAAAGAGGGTGGAGAAAAAAGGGAGCAGGGAAATTAATCTTAGTCTTCAGGGGCTTCATGGAGAGGATCAAGGGCTGAGGGCATCTTTGGGAGGGGAAATGTGGAACTAGAAAGGGAGATGTTAAGTAGTGGGGGGAGGGATGTACATCCCACAGTGTGAAAAAAAGCAACAATCTCTGTTACTTTCAGATGTCTCTGAGGAAATGTACACTCGTGTCATCTGTTGGCTAAAAGGTCTGTGCTTTTCCGTCCTATGGATCCATTGTGGGGTCTGGGAGGCAGGAGGACAGGTGGGAGGGTGATCTCTGTGTATCTATAGAGCTAAGTCTGTCAGGACCAGGGTTTGACTTGAAGGAGCAGAGGAAATCCTTATCTTGTCTATAATTCCACTGTTAGAGTCATTCCTTTGGGACTTGGAAACTTTTTGTTTTCAGGAGCCTCCTTTCAGTGGGAAGTAGTCACTTTTGGAATGGAAAACAATTTAAGCCCATTGCCTTACAGTTGAGCTGGACATGCCTCTCATGTGATTTAAAAAAAAAAAAAACCAAAAACAAAAAACAAGTCACCAAGACAAACTACCTATTTCATAGTCTTCCTCAGGGCTGACTCCACACTAATTCAGGTTGATGGGTCTCCTCTGTCTCTCTCTGGTTCCTCAGAATTCTCCTCAAGCCCCGGTAGCTGGACCTGGAGAGCATAGACTGCTACCCAGCAGGGTCTTCAGGGATGTCAGGCCTCTGCCTTGAGGCCATCAGTAGGTCCTATAACAAACTCTAGAATCCTTTTTTTTATTTTTTTTTAAGATTTTATTATTAAGTAATCTCTACACCCAACATAGAACTCAAACTTATCACCCTGAGACCAAGAGTCACATGCTCTACCAACTTAGCTAGCCAGCTGCCCCCAACTCTAGAATCTTTAAGAGAAGTGTCCCCAGACACCCTCCTCCCACTTTGTTCCCTTGACCTCTCTGGTGGGAGGGAAGGTAGGGACCAACCCTCATTTAGTGAATCTTAGTAGCAAAGAGTTCCTACTTTGAATGTTATAGCTCAAAACATGCTTTAGTCTGTGAGCATGAGGGAGGCCAGGGCTCTGGATGAGGAAGTTCCTGGGGGCTTGGGGGAAGAGCTCTGGGAATGCAATCCAGTCCCAACCAGCACAAACCCTCTGAGTGATGGGCAGCGAAGAGCAGAGAAGGGTATCCCTGCCCCTCAGAGGGAGCAAAGCTCTATAAGGTTGAAGTTAGTAGAGAATGGACTCTGAAGTGATAGTATTGGGTTTGAGCCCTGTCTTTATTTTCTCACGGTGACCTTGGGTAAGTTATTTTCTCTCTCCAGTCGTTAGCTTCCTCATTAATGAGAACGGTAGCAACCTCTTAGGATCCTTATAAGGACTGACCAAGCTACTACACGTACAGCGTGGTGCTACAGTACTCAGCGTGGTGCCTGGCAACAGTGAGCCCTCAGTAAATGCTAGCTGTTGCTATTTGGGCCACTTGCACTTGGAAGGATGCTGGGCCAGGTTATGCCCAAGTCTACTAAATATCTTTAGTAAAATTCTCTTTTTCCCCCTCCTGTTGGTACTCTCTGAATTCCATTTGCTGCCCCCGGGAATGCCTGACTTCTGCTTCTCCATTATGACAGATGAGGAGGTAAGAACACCCCTGGGAAGTTACTTCCATTCTTCCTGTGCTCCCCCTTATCCAAGTCCCCCTCTTAACCTCTCATGGAAGTAAGAATGGAGGGAGATAGAAGTGCTCCTTATGGTTCGGCAAGTTGTTCACTGCACAAGGGCACCTAACAGGGCAAGTGGGGGCTAGAATCCAGCCTGCGTTCTCCTTACTGCACTGTGCACCTGTAGAACTGCATCTCCCCAGAGGGCGATTTGCACGAAGGCGCTATTTGAGGTAGTTGCAGCCCTGGAGAGATGATAAATCCTGCCAAGTGCTCCATGTGAAGGCTGTCTGGAAAGCCATACATTGGATCAGTCTCCACTTGGCTCTCCTTGCTACAGCCTACGGCACTCCAGAAAGGGAGTACTTTTCTGGGTTACACACTATTTGAGTTCTCAACTTTGAAAGGCACAGGGTAAACTCTGCTCTCGGCAGCCCTGTGTCCTGAATTTGGCAAAGAGTGTCCTGATTTCACAGTGCATTGTTCCTCTAAGTACTTTAGTTCTTCTTGGCCCCTATTTGATGAGATAGTTTGAGCTTTTCCTGCCTCCATTCTTTCTCTCACCCTATCTCTACCTTACCCAAAGCCTAGCATGGGCTTCTAATGGGTCCCACCCATGGGCTAGCCCAGGATGGACAGTTAATGACAGATAGAAACAGAAAACAAACAAGGGAGGTGGGGCAGGATAGCCTGAGCTCAGATAATGAAAGAGCTGAAGGGGAGGTGCCAGAAATGTGGTTGCCACCCCCTCTTCCTTGACTTCCTATTCAGCCCTACGCCCTGAGCTCCACTGTGGGTGGGAACAGCTACTTCTAGAGATTACCTCCACGCAAGACGGTAAATCCTTTTCTCCGTCTTCTCTTCTTCTCTTCCTTCCTTCCTCCCTCTATCCCTTCCTTCCATAAACAACTTTATTCAGATGCCTAGCACTCTGCTAGGCACTGTTTGGCGGTGGGGTTGTGGTGCGGGCAAAGCACTGAAACCTCAAGAGTACACACATTCTTTAGCCATGAGAAACTTACCGTCTGGTTGGGGAGATAAGACACAGACAGGAAACATTTAAACAACAATATGAAATAGTTTGTGCTCAAATGTCCAAATAAATGCAGCAGACTGAATATGGGTTCTTGCAGGGTCTTAGGAGAGAGGGAGTTGTCATCAAGGAGATGTGTGTGTGGCAGGGGATCAAGTTATATCCTCCTTCTCAAAACCAGGGGTATCTTAATAGCTAGCCTCTTGCTCACTCCTTTGATGCACTTACATACCTTTGGGAAAGGATTAGTGTTTTCCCTCATTCAGGATATGACGGTTTGGGCTGAGCAAGTTCCTCCCTGTTCCCCCCACCTTCACCCTCTTTCTTGGTGCATCTTGTTTTAGTTTTGGAAGTCAAAAGCCTTGGCAGCAGGACGGCTCCTTCCCAAAATAGCTCTTATCCTGTCTCGATAATTGCAGCTCTCTAGCCCTGTTCTGCAGCAGGACTGCTCCCCAGAAGCTGGGAAGAGAAGCTGGGGAGAGACTGGGCCTGCTGGTCTTTTCTGGCTCTTTGGAAGTGGGGTGGCATGGAGAAGGCCAGGGACTTCTCAAAAAGCGTGAGAGTGCTAGGCCTTCCCCATTCTGTTCTCCAGGCTGCATGGCCCACAGGCCATCCCACGAGAGAGAATCTGTGGTATGGATGTCCAAGGCCTCTGGTTCTTCTGATCTGGGAATGGTTGACTGTAGAGTCTGTTCCAGATTCCATTCCTGGCAGGCATTCTCTGGTGGCCAGCCACAGCTCCTGGCTTGGGGGTGGCCATATGTTTGTTGTTGAGCTTCACAAGCCCTTCTGGGTCCACAGCTGGGGCCAGAGCCCAATTCAACCATTTCTCTCTTAAGTGTCAGTCTCTTCCCAAGTGGCTCCTCAAGGCCCTTTTGTCCAAGGAGCAGAGCTTACAGATGCTTCTCATCCTTGGATTGGTACATTAGGGGCTGGAATCTCCCCAGAGAAGGTTATGCTGAACTGAGGGAAGCATTCCTAATGGTTTTGTTTTTGGTATCAGAACGAGCAAAAGCTCAACAGGAAGGTCCCCTATTGGGTCAGCTGGGGCTGTCTTCTCACAAAGCCCTGGGGAATTCCTTGGAATAAAGCAGCTCTTGATGGGAAGGGCTGCACTGCCCCTGATGGATGGGGCTGCCTTGGCCCCAAGGTCCTTGTCCTCAAGGCACCTAACCTACTTGCCCTTGAAAACGATGTCTCAGGCTGTCAGCAGACAAGGTGGTTTACTTCCTTCTATGTCTATCAATTATGCAAGAAACCAACTCTGGAAAAGAGGCCAGGAACCAGGGGAGGCCATCTCAGTGATACCTAAGGCAGACTTTGGTGCCTTTAAAGTGACATGTCATTTGGCCTCTGGGATGGTATGACCAGCCTCTCTTTGGCTTTTGAGTCTTGGGGAAGTTTTGCTCAGGTAGACTTCCTCGACAGAAAAAAAAAAAAACAGAGTCTAGGAGAAATGCTGGGCTGCTTCGCATTCCTGGGAATGTTAACAGAGTGCCAGGAGGAGGGCTGTCTGAAAGGAACCCTTGAACCATCTTTCCCACTGCCCTCATTTTCTCTTGCTTTGTATAGAGGCCTGTAGTTGAAAAGAGAGGGAATTGAAAGAATGGAGCAGAGCTGCTGAAAGTGGGGCAGGGCACATTGGGGGGCTTTTCATAACAGCCTGACCCCTGCCACCCAGCTGCTCTTTTGTCAGGTGATGCCTTGTTTTCCAGCTACCATGGGCAGCGAAGTCCAGAGCCAAATGGGAGGCTGATAACCTCTGACCCACACTTGCTATTTTGGGGACAGTCTAGGTTGACCAGCTCATCAGGGTTTGCCTGGGATATTCCTGCTTTAGCAACCTGTGTCCTGGGACCGGACCTCCCAGTTCTGGGCAAACTAGGGCAAATGATGACCCTAGGACAGGCTAAGGTGCAGTGTACATCAGCAGGAGCCACTGGAAGCACAGGGTAGGGGTGTGATGTCCTGCCTGCCCTGTGAGACCTGAGCAGATTGTCCCTCTGCCTATGAAATGGGGGCAGGAAATTCCTATGCCCCTCCCTTGGGCTTGATGGCAGAATTGAGGCCAGAATCCCTTGGGTTTTGTTGTTGTTGATGTTCTCAGAATGATTCTACATAGGGAAGAATCTGCCACTTTTGTTTTGGACTCTCTGGTGTATTTCCAGAAGCTGCTCCTTCGTTCCCTGCCTGGAACCCATCTCCAACATTGTATCTTACTGTCAGAAGAGCTTGGTGGTATTTGAGATGGTGGATTTTTCAAGTAAGAGGAGAAATAGTAGGCCTGAGTAGATGAGGGAGCTTGACTTCAAAGGGCAGAGAGCATCCTTGGGCGAGGAAGAAAATCTGTGACACAGAAGTCACCCTGACAGCTGCTCAGCCACAGGAAGGTTATCCTGAGGGACAGAAACGACCATGTCCCTTTCCCCTCCTCTGCTCAGCTGCCTTTGGCCCAGCTGCCGAGGGGAGAGGCAAGAGACAGCTGCACCTTGGGGGCTGAAGGAGTGCCTGGAGGAGGGGAACAGAATGTGAGGCAGTTCCTGAGAGGCACTGAAGGTGGGAGGATAGGGCTGGCCGGAGTCACTTCCTAGGCATGCCCACCACAGGCGAAGTCATTTAGCTCCGGGAGTCTCCACAATGGCTGTTTTGGGGAATTCTGCTCAGTAAGTCTGAAACCAAGACATGCTTTCTAGAGATTGGAGTGCTGTTTAGGTGGGGAGGCTGGCTCTACAGTTGGTGGCAGCATGGGCATTCCAATGTCACTTTAGTCTCAGGCTCTTCTCTCATCCCTCTACACCCATTACACATGCACATTCCTCATTTTTTTGGAGGGAAAGCATTTGACATTATGACAGCTGATGGTTGCTGATTTGGTGTTGATAGTTTTCTCATTAGCTGAGATAATAGCTACCACTCATTTTAGTATCTACACCTTTTTCTTTCCTTTTTTTTTTTTTTAAGATTTTATTTATTTATTTGACAGACAGAGATCACGAGTAGGCAGAGAGGTGGGCAGAAAGGAGGAAGCAGGCTCCCTGCTGAGCCGAAAGCCCGATGCGGGGTTCGATCCCAGAACCCTGAGATCATGCCCTGAGCCGAAGGCAGAGGCTTTAACCCACTGAGCCACCCAGGCGCCCCTGTGTACACCTTTCTAAGCATGTTACTTTAGTGAATCTTTATAGCAATCTCATGAGGCGGATTTTTTTCTCCTGATTTCACGGGTGGAGAAACTGAGGCTCAGAGCTGACGCCTCAAAATCGAGAGCACTTTAGGGAACATCCTGCCCTAGGAATTTATACATGGTATAGAAACCCTTCTTCCATAGCCACATCTTCCTGCAAAGTCACTTCTCAATATTTCAGCAGTACCTTCAGACATCACGGATTGCGAAGGGAAAGGCTTTAGTGAGGGTAACATTTGTGTCTCTGCATGTGAACTATGACGCTGGGAGGTGAGTATGAGCTGGTGAACAGCCAGAATGAAGGGCAAATTCTGGGCCAGTGAAGCTCAAGAGCCTCAAGGCTTCCCTGTGCTCCAAAAATCAGAGTGGAAAGCCAATCAATGAATCCTTTCAGTCAATTCATATTGATCAGATACCTCCTGGGGGCAGAGGCCTGGTCATCCAGGAAGATATGACATCACATGTTCACTGAATTGAAATGAGTAGAGGTTAAAATCAAACATATACTCCCTGTCCTTGAGGGACTTGTGGTTCGTTTGGGAGAGGAAAGTATACAGATGGGTCACTTGAAAGGGCATGGACATTGAAGAACCAAACAAAGTCCAGTGAAATAAGTTAGCAAGGCTTCTAGCACAGAGGCACTTGGAGGGTAGTCCAAGTAGACACAGATTTTGACTCTGTATGATGAAGACCTTTTGTAAATTACTGCCAAAGATTGATGGGCAGTAGAGTCAGTGAGTTTTTAGCCATGGGAGGTATTCAAGAGCAAGTTGGGAGGTAAGGTGGAGGCCCTTGAAGGGGGGGTTGCAACTCCAGTGCATATGTAAGTCCCATCTCTCAGCTCCTGTGCCCTGCCCTACTGCAGAGAAGGTGCTGGAAGGGCCCTCTGCATGCCTCTTGCCCTTGCTGGCTCCAGAACTGCCCCTCACCATAGCCATACAGCAGGTGCCAGGAAACATTGTGCTCTCTGGCCTTGCCACCCATATTTCAGGCTTGCCCCAGGATCCTGGGACACTGGGGAACAATAGGGACAGGGGAGGGGCTTGGGATATTTTGATTTCTTCCCACAGGCCTTTCTGGACAGACAAGGTAAGATTTCCTTGAAAGATGCAACCCAGTGCTAGCCCTTTTGGTCCCACTAGAGCCCTCTGACTGTATCATCAGTGACTCATCACCTCTGGGGGAAGGGAGGTACAATCAGTTCCTGTACCACTTAAGAGAAACTCTGCTACCCAGAGGCAAGAGTGGCCTTTGCTAGTCATACAGATCTGAGATCCTGATTTCTTGTGGTAATCACTATTTATTCTTAGCTTTTGAACCTGGGCCTTGGCTTGGTCCACGTGCAACATCCTCATTTAGTTTGGTGCCCCACAACCTTCACCCGTGGGTAGGCAGGAAAGGCCCAATGGCAGGGACCACGAGTTTTTTTTTAAGGTTACTTATTTGAGAGAGAGTGTGAGCACATGAGCAGGAGGGAGAGGGGAAAGCAGAATCCTAGTGAAGTGGGGAGTGGGATCCAGGGCTCGATCCCAGGACCCTGAGATCACCACCTCAGCCGAAGGCAGACTCTTTTTTTTTTTTTTTTTAAAGATTTTATTTATTTATTTGTAAGAGAGAGAGAGTGAGAGCGAGCACAGGCAGAGTGGAAGGCAGAGTCAGAGGGAGAAGCAGGCTCCCTGCGGAGCAAGGAGCCCGATGTGGGACTCGATCCCAGGACACTGGGATCATGACCTGAGCTGAAGGCAGCTGCTTAACCAACTGAGCCACCCAGGCGTCCCACGAGTTTTTTTTTTAAACACAGACCACATTGGCCTGACCTAAGCAGAGGGAGCCCTGTCTAGCAGGCTGGAGGTGTGTGCTGATCTGAGTTTTTCAGGAGATTCAGGCTTTGTGCCAAACAAAGTGTCCACTCCCCAGAGCCTTGGCCTGCATACCCCAACTCCAGTGGTACCTGGGAAATTGTACTCTAGTCAAGGGGGTCAATTCCTGGTGGGATGTTGAATCATAAGAGCCAGAGCTCCAGGAGCTGAGGGGCACTGAGGCAATGTCGGGTGGCCACCTGCTAACTGGAGGTGGGGAGGAACACTCAGTGGTCAGTGACCCATACAAGGGCTGCTGAATCTCGGCTTCACTTCCGCCTGGGTGTCAGACTCTACCATACCAACCCCAGAACACGAGCGCTAGAGTTGTGGGGAGTCCGGTCCTAGCTTTCAGTGGGAGAAACGGAGGCCTAGGGAGGGGAAGGGACATTCAAGCAGTAAGATAATCACTTAAGCTGGCATGGGGTCCTAAGCCTAGGCCAGGTTCTCTCAGATACCCAGAGTGCGGCAGGGTTAGCACTCAAGGTTTACGGAATGGCTCAAAGTCTGCCTTTAGCTTTTAGCATGGTTCCTGTTGGGCATCGGATACAGCGATTACAAAGGCACTGTGAGCACCAAGCTCCTTAGAGTCTTGGCTTAAAGATGAGTCCCACAGTCCCAGGCCTCTCCTAGGGGCTCACTTCCCTTAAACAAGCTTGGGCACGAACGTGCCTCAGGACTCACAGAGCTCGCTGGCGCCTGGGCAGCAGGTGCCAGCGCGGAGCTGGGATTCCAGCCGCAGCTGAGGATGAGCTAGCCTAGCTGCTTTCTGAGATGTGTCTGTGTCTACACTTGGACTATAGCCAGGGACTGGGGCGGTGGGAGGAGGGAACTTACAATCGTGGAAAACAAGGCTTTGTGATGGGGCCTGTCTTCCTTGACATGGGCTTCCCCCACCTCCCACCCCGGCCCAGCACCCCTAGCCCAGGCCGTGCAGAATGCCAGTGGAAGTCTTATGAGAGCATACATGAGTACTAGTGGCCTACAGCTAGTTCCCAACAGTGGGCCTTTGTGTAGCTGGAGTTTGATGTTCGGGTCTGACGGCAGCAGCTGCTGCTACTTCTGCAGGATTCCAATAGCCATTGCTTTTTCTCTAAAGAAACTCTTTCATGTCTTTGTTTTCCTTCAGATCTCTTGGTCTAGCACAGGCCTTTTCCAGGAACCTCTCTATACCTTCAGAGGTTCCCTCTTATCTGAGCTAAGCTGCTGGCCCTTATCCTAATTTAAGTCTCCAGAGAGGTAAAGTGAGTTGCCCAAGGTCACCCAGCTAGGCAGGTTTCTCCTCACTTGCTAGCTTATGAATACCCCTGATTTCTTTAAGCAATGGCACCCCCCCTTCCATCCTTCAGTCCACCAATGCCAAATATCCAATAACATCTCCAATAGTCATGCCCCATTTTCTGAGCTGGTTCTCATCTGCATACCTAGGCCCTTTCCCTCTCTTTGCTAAGTTCTCACTTGATCCCAACCATGACCACTGGTGACAGATCAGACAGAAATAGGGTAGGCAGGCTCTGGCACTTCCAGAGAGAGAGAGCGAGCGAGAGCGAGAGCGAGAGAGAGCGAGAGAGAGCCATGTTTTACGTAGGCCTCAGTTTTGTCTAAAGCGTATTCGGGCCAGTCAGCCTGCTCTGGGGAAGGCTCTTGGAAATCAGGGAGAGGCATGCTTCTGGAAACTTCCACAGAAGCTGACCAGCTCAGACCTGTATTAGCTCAGGAAATCCCTACCAACTCCCCACCCTCTAAGCATCTACTTCTCCCTTGCTGCTATGACCCTTCTGAGCCTCTAATGCCTCTAAAGCCGCTGGGGCATCTGTCCCCACAGCATCTCACCTGCTTGCCCAGCGTAGAACAGGCTCAGGCTGGGCTGGCCTCTCCTGAGGCCCTCCCACTTTCCTCAGCCTCAGACAAGGCTCTACTGCCCCATAAAGTCCACTAGGCCTCTTCCCTTCCATCCTTCCAGCAGATGATCCCTCGATAATTTATGCAGCAAATCCTCTTTAATCTTTAATCTAGGGTCCTGCAGGAAGGGAACCTCTTGTCTCGTCTTCATAGTTTGGGTAGAGAGGTTCTCTACCTCTACCGCATTCCGACATTCTACTTTAGGAGGTGTGGAGTGTGTAGGGACAATCTATAACTTGGACGTCAGTCGGGTTCATTTCCTGCAAACCTTTGGTAACTAATGTTTTATCTCCCAACTCATGGGGCAAAACCCCTCTCCTTCCAAAAACATCTCTGGGCTTTTGCTCAAGTCCCCACTGTGATGTGCTGCCTGAAGAGGCCACTCGTAGGGGCTGAGTAAGGAAGAGCCAGGTGACCAGTGCAGAGCTGTACTAAGCTCCTCTGCGCACCCTTCGCTTCCCGGGGTCTCGGGCTGCAAGGCCCACCGCACGCGCCGCCCGCCGCCCGCCGCCCGCCGCCCGCCGCCCGCCCCGGGCACCCCGGCAGGCGCCGGCGATCTCTGAGGGCAGGCCCCGCCCCAGGGCCCGCTGGCCCCGCCCTCGCCACAGGCCCCGCCCCCGGCCGGTCCGCACTCTGGGCGGCAGGCGGGGGCCGGCGGTCCGGCGAGGTCGGCTCGCAGCTTCGGCCGCGGGTCCCTCGGACGTTGTCCAGGAGGAGCTGGCCCGGCCCGGGCTGCAGCCATGGTAAGGCGCGCGGGCGCGGGGCACGGCCGAGGCGCGCAGGGCCCTCTGCTCCCGGCGGCTCCGCGAGGACCCGCGGCGCAGCAGCCCCGGCTGTGCGGGGCGGGAGGCGCTGTCTCCGGCTGTGGGCTGGCGGGCAATGCTGGTGGACGGCGCTGCGTCGCAGCTTCCAAGTTTCTCCCTCTGATTCGAGCGGCGACGGAGCGGACCCCGAGTCCTAGGGTGCTGCCGGTGTTCTTGGACTGAGGGGTGGGTCAGTGCTGAGCGGAGGTGGGGGTGGGGGCCCGCCAGTAGAGACGCGCATGTTGGGCTGTGGAAGGCGCGTCAGCGACAGGCGGAGCTGAGGGTCCCCCGCCCTTGCCTGAGTCAGCTGTTACCTGGGTGACCCTCCTCACCCACCTGCCCTGGGTTCAGGGGCCAGTACCAGCTTCCATTGGGAAACACACAGAAGAGGCCTAAAAATACTGCCTGCCTCCCCAGGAGGGATGGTGAGACGCTTTGGGCCCTCCTTCCTGCAGCCTGGCACAGAGCAGCAACCAGGCTCTTCCCACTGCGTCCTCTGCCCGGGGGACCCCTGAGAGAGCGAGCGAAGCCTTGCCCACCATCCTACCCGTGGGTGATATCAGCTCTGTCCCTCTGCCTCTGAGACAGGAACCATGGGAAGCTTCCTCCTGCTGCACTGTACACTCCCCCACTCCCCCAAACCAGGTCCCTCTGCAGCAGTGGGGGTTGGGGGAGCTCATTCCTGCCACCTGTCTGGAGGAGAAATAGTCACCCCCCCCTCCTGGGACCCCCAGGTGGGAAGCTTTGATGTCTGACTATAAGGGGGTCAGCTTTTCTGCTGCCATCCTGCCAGAGCCTGCCACAGACGCATTATGAGGGGGGTCAGGGTCTCTGGCCCTCATGCCAGCCTCTCCTCCCAGTTTGGAAGCCCCCCAGCCTTTGCCCTCGCCTTGGGAGGCACAGGCTGTTTACAGGAGGAGATCCATGATCAACCTGTGGGGCAGGATGTTGGCTGTGGGCAGCCTCCAGAAAGGAACTCCCTGGGCCCACTGGAATCAGAGGCTTCCAGGTCTGGAAAGGCCAACATTTTGAGCTTTTGTCTTTCAAGCTGTGTCTAGGCTGCGGCCCAAGGCTTGGCTAGGAAGTCTTGGTGACCTTGTGACCTTCCCCAGAAGGGGGTTCCTGGGAGAGGCCAAGTGGTGCTTGTCTTTATCCCTGCCCCACTTCTCCCCACATGGGTACGGACGCAGTGATCGTTCCAGTGATGGAAGCCTGGGGAAGCATGGACTGTCCCCAATGCCAAGCCCAGCAGGGACCAAGAGGAGCTTTTTCTGCCACACACTGAGTTCAGTTCAGCTGAGGTCTTGTTGCTTTCAGCTTGGCTGAAGCCACCCTGTTCTTCTCTAATTAAAAGACACTCCACCACCACCAGAGTCGTCAGCTATAGGCCCTTTAGGCCCAGTTCTTAGGCTGACGTGTTCATGTCAAGCCAGACTCCTCTGTAAGGGGTCTGTCTCTGAAAGGAGATCAGTGTCCCAACTACTTTGGAGGTCAGTGGGTACAGTGGGGGAGTGCTCTCCAGCCCAGGAACCCAACGGGGTTTCAGTTTGCATGGGAAAAGAATGATGGGTCAACATTAAAAATTGTCCTGTGACTTGAAATGCACCTTTTCTCCTCAGGTTCAAAAGCTTGAGGTATCTCTCCCTCGCCTTCCTGAGAAGCAAGACAGGGCCATTCACAATTGGACATTAAGGCCCTGAAATTAAGATAATATTCAAAATCATAGAGTGTGTTTCTGGCCAAACCAGAAACGCTGGTCTTCCGACTCCATGTGCACACTCCCAGCCAGGCCCCTCGGTCTGTCTCCCACCTAATTGGCCGTTCTGAAGCTTCTGGGGTGCCAGCTTCCCTTGGGCCAGAGCTCATGCCCCTCTGAGACCAAGTGCTAGCAGCTCCTCCACTGACTCTCTGGGAACAGTGGGGTGATGGAAGTGATATAGGTCCCCGTGAGTCAGAGGTCAGGTATCCTTGGGTGGGAGGAGTCCCCTGTGGCTGGGACTCCACAGGGAAATCTAGGGGCAGATTTCCCAAGACAGTGGGGTTCCCTGCTAGGAAAACACGAAGGGACATTTGGGCAGAAAAGCAGGGCTATTCCCATGAGAACATATTTCCAGGGGATTATAAGACCTCCCACCCTACTTCAGCATGGCTTAAAGTTAAGTTGAAAGAGATTGGAGTCCTTTAGGAGTGGAGTCTCCTGGGTGGCTGTCCCCATGTGCCGATGGGCCAGATCACCTTGGGGACAGCTCACGACCCTCTGGAGGCCTCAGGGTCCTTGGGGGTTAATAGAGGTCAGGTTTATCAAGAGCCTGTGCTGCAGACAGACTGGGGAGGCTGGTGCTGTGCCCACCGGGGTAGGCAGAAGGCAGGCGTCATGGGACAGCCAATCAGAGGAGGAGGGGACTGCAGAGAAACAGAGTGATCCTGCTGCAGCTGAGCTGTCCTTGGAGGGTGGGAGCCAAGGGAAAGGGAGGAGGAGGGGGTGGGGAACGACATTCCACAGGCTTTTTTGGCCCCTGACAGAGACAGGGGGGGTCAAAGAGAAAGGGAAAGGAGCAAGCTAGGAAGCTGGATTACAACAAGAGCATCGGGATCAGGCTGTTTCCGTGTGTGAGGAACTTTGCCTGGGAGATAAAATTAGACCTAGAGCTTGCCGAAGCCTGGGACATGGACCATTCACTGGGATGGCAAAGCAGTTCTGTCCCTGAGGACAGGACTGAAGCTGGGGTAAGGTGCTTCTCTGGGAGATGGGGGTGGGGGGGACCCGACCTCTCTCCCTCCTGCCTTGAGGGGGATTGGGGCTTTAAGTAAAAAAATGATCTGGTCACTGTGAGAGCTGAGGTTGGGGGAGGGCAGATTGGAGGTGAACACCCTAGTGTCCTAACTCCTGATGAGCAGCCAAGACTGGCAGGGAATCCAGGAATGGTGGGTTCCTGGTGACTATTGGAAGACTGGGGATGTTGGGGTCCCCATCAGTGTCTTCCTCTCTCCCTTAACTGCTGCCCCTCTGCTCAGTGTGTCCTTGCGGAAACCTGGTGGAGCATAGTCATCTTTCACCGGGACCAAGTGCGGGGTCACTGTGGGGTTATGCAGAGAGGCAGGATTTTCTGGAATTCCCCAGACTCTAGCTGCCAGAAAACAAGACCTGCTGCACCCCATGCCCCCTACCCCCCGCAGCCCCATCCCTTCTCTGTTGCGATATAATGAATTCTCCAACCTGCGACACTTTGTGTGAAAAGGGGCACAATTCATCACTATGCCAGGACAGCAAACAAACTAGGATGGACAGTTACTCCACTGGGATCCCACAAATATTATGGGTGAGAAAAGCCTGTTAGGCTTGCTTCAGGACAGCCTCTTTTGTTCACTAAGCCCCCACATGCTGGTTCCAGTTCTAGGCTAAAGGGCCTCTTTCCTTCCCTCTGTCCAGGGGGGCCCTGGAGACTATAGCTACAGGCAGGTGTGGGGACGTGAGAGGCGACAGCCTGAAGGTAATTCTTAGGGAACTTTTCCCTGCATCCTCTCTCAGTCCCTTTCCTCTGGCATAAACCTGGCAATGTGTATGTCTGCCTCCCTCAATTCTTGCTCTGTAAACTGGGGACCTGCAGAAGATTATGGCCACGTTGTCTCCCCGCACTCTGGCCGGGACTCCATAGTGGTCTGGGATAGCCCCCACTGGCTTGGCCAAAACCCAGAGAGTGAGTCAGCCGCTGAAGCCGGTCCTTGTCCATTGTCTGGAGGTGGCATGTGGGTATTGTGAAGCAGAGCTGAGCCCAGCACTGCCAGGCACTCCACAAAGGGGGCTGGCTCCCCAATGAGAGAGGAAGTTTTTGGGTCTGGAGGGGGATGGCAGGAGTGGGGGGAAGTGACCTCTCTTCCAAGCTGGAGATGGTGGTGGACAGGTCTCTACAGAGTTGGCCACTCTTTGCCTACCCACCCCTGTGGTTCACGGCTCAGGCCAGATCCTCTCCTACACTGCTGGCTGAAGCTTACCCCAGGTAGAGGGGGCAAGAGACAACCAAAGGGTGTTTCCTCCTGCATGTGCCTCCCATTTAGGGGCTGTCAGTAGCCTAGTGTACTCATATCTTCCCTCACTGGGTCTCTCCTAGCTCACTTCCATCATGCGCTCAGCATCCACTGGCAGGTTTACCCTTCTGCCCTCTGGCCTTGGCATAGGTTCCAATGTGGCACGGTGTCTGGATGGGGGGGGGGGTCAGATGTCAGATCAGCTGTGCTGAGCTCTTTGCAGTGAGCCCTGGGAAGTGGGCACCCCCAGTAGAGTCTGTGCCTTGGTACTAGAGCTCACTGACCTGCAGTGACGGCTGGCACAGAGCCCCTGCTGGCCCTTGATTTACCTGGGCCGGCAGCTCCCTTCACCCCACCCTACTCCCTGTCCCTCACTCTGACTGACTCTCTGCACTCTCCTTAAAGCCTGAACCACGTCCTCCTCTCAGCTCTAACACCTCCATTGCTCCCCATTCTTCAGTCTGGCTTCCTGGCCTTTAGGGCAGTCCCTGGGCCATGTCTTGGCCAGACCCCCAGGAAGGGCAGGGCGGTGAGCACCCTGTTCAGAGGGAGCATCAGGACTGGAGCTACTCAGACCCCAACAGCAGTTGAAAGGACTTTGGGGACTGCCCAGGGCTGCTCCTGGATCCTGGGGTCTCTCCTGATGTCTCCACTGGGAGGCCCAGGAGCAGGTGAGGGAGGGATGGGGAGCATTCCTCTGGCTTGGCTGCGAGTGCAGTTTCTTTCCCTTCTAACTGCAAGCGCTTTCCTCTCTCCCCCTCTTACCTTCTCCTGTCTTCCTCCTTCATTCTCCCCTTCGTGCCACCTACCCACCCCTCACCCCCCCCAGATCAAGCGCTTCCTGGAGGACACCGATGACACAGAACTGAACAAGTTCGTGAAGGATTTCCCAGGAAGCGAGAGCTGCCACCAACCAGAGGCCAAGACCTGGGGGTCCAAGCCCCAAGTCCTGGAGCCAAGGCCCCAGGCCCCGGACCTCTACCAGGATGACCTGGAGTTCAGAACCCCCTCGTGGTCCCAGGCCTCTGACAGCCAGCAGTGCTTCTCTGCCTCTGCCCCTCTCAGCCCCTCAGCCCGGCCCCGCAGCCCCTGGGGCAAGCTTGATCCCTATGACTCCTCTGAGGTAGAACCTCCAGCCCTTGGCCTTCGGTGGGCTGGTGCAGGAAGACCCAGGGAGGGAGCAGAGAGATCCCGAGTGTATGTGCGTGTATGGGCACGTGTGTTTGTATAGGTGTGTGCACATGCATGCATGCATGTTGACCTGGGGTTCTCTGTCTTGTGTCAGCCCTAGCTCCGTGGCATTGACCCTCATGTGCACTGCAAACTGTTAGCAGGGGCAGAAGCCTAGCTGGTGGCCCTGGATGGGCCCTCGAAGGAGTGTGACAGTGCTCCTCCAGGGCGGGGGCAGAGACCTAGGAGGGAGGGAAAAGGCTGGTGTTGGGTCCTGGGGCCCCTCTTGCCTCTCATTCTGATGCACTCTGCCTTCCTGTCCATTAGGATGACAAGGAATATGTGGGTTTTGCGACCCTACCCAATCAAGTTCACCGGAAGTCTGTGAAGAAGGGCTTTGACTTTACCCTCATGGTGGCAGGTAGAGGAGGGGAAGAGCTGGACTGGGTAGGGGTTGTTGCAGGTAGGGATGGTATATATGTGGGGAGGGGGCATGGGTAAGGAAAGAAAAAGCAGCCAGTGGCTGTGTCTTTTTGGCAAATAACCAAGAGCCGTAGGTGGCCAAAAGTGTGTATGTGGGGGGTGAGGGGACGTTGAAGTGGTACAAAGAACACTTGATCAACAGCTTTCCAATATTTGCCTTTTTCTGTGTGACCTTGGGCAATCTCTTACCCTCGCTGGACCTCATTCAAATAAGGCTGGACAAGCTGTTTTCTCTGCTCCCTTCCAGCTCTAAAATGCTATGGTTGTTTGTCTGTTCCCAATTAGATAAGAAAGCAGCTCCCTCCACAGCTTGTTCTAGGGGGGGTGCCTCTTGGCTATAGCTCTTATCTTCTGTCCTCTCTCCCCCATCAGGAGAGTCTGGCCTGGGGAAATCCACTCTTGTCAATAGCCTCTTCCTCACCGATCTGTACCGGGACCGGAAACTCCTCAGCGCTGAAGGTAAGGAAAGGAGAGGGGCGTGCAGACAGGCCTGCAGACTTGGGAAATCAAACCCATGCCAGAGCCTGGGGGCTGGGGGCCTTCCCCAGCAGGCAGGAAACCATGGCTTCCTAGAGGGATTGACGGCATCTCTCTGTAGGCCTATGTAGCCTGGCAGCCCACCAGCCAGCTCCCTCAAGATTTGGGTGCCGAAGCAGGGCAGGGACCAGAATCCTGCTCTCTGAGTCTCTGACCCCCAAAGGATTCCAGGAATCCAAGAAAAGAGCCGGGAGCAGAGAAGAGGCTGGGGCCAGAGCCAACAGCCACCGGCATTTCCTGTGTTGGGAAATGTGCTCCTTGCTGGTTCCCAGAGAACAGGCCCCCAGTCAGCTTGGGGTGGGAAGGGGGGCAGTGTGGATGAGGCAGTCTGGGCAGCAGAGCCGGTTGGGGTGGGCGGTTTGTCCTGACTGGGCAGGTCCTTGCCCTTGCCCTGGCCTCAGTTTCCCCCTTCTCCAGAGCGGATCATGCAAACTGTGGAGATCACTAAACATGCAGTGGATATAGAAGAGAAGGGTGTGAGGCTGCGGCTCACCATTGTGGACACACCGGGTTTTGGGGATGCAGTCAACAACACAGAGTGGTATGTCTGACCAAGCACAGTCCCAGATGCCCTCTTCCCATTACACACCCACCCACCCACCCACCCACACACACACACACACCCCACACACACACATGAGCATCCATTGGCAAAGACATAACCAAAATTCTCAGGAGGAAAGTCTGTGGCTTTGAGCATGCCACTGCTCCTTACAGGGTAGCTGTCTCCTCTGTAAAATGAGAGGGAAAGGGTTGGAATAGATACTTTCTAATGTCCTTTGTGACTCTGACCTATACTTAGTGGGGGTGAAGATCTAAGACAAGTAAGCCTCAAAAAAGTAAATCCAACTGAAAACATGTAGCACAGGGCCTGACATCTAGTAGTTGCTCAATAAACATCTCCTTCCCTCCTTCCTTTTCTTTCACCAGCCACATTTTAGGTGCCACAAACCACTTTTATTAAAGGGATGAGAGTGCCTTGAGGAATGGGTGAGGAGGAGAAAGAAGAGGCGAAGGGGAGACAAACAGGTTGAACTTTGTTTAAACTCCAGGCACCCTCTAGGCTAGAAGAAAAGGTGGCTTTGCCACACATGCCATCATCCTTGGCTTTCTTTCTTTTTTTTTTTTTTTTTTTTAGGAACTGGAGGGATGCTTAGGTAATGGTGGGACTCAAGTTGTTGGAAGAGAAGGAGAATGAGTGATAAAGACAGGAGAGAAGGGGGTGCCCTTAATGAAGTCAGGCAGGGGTTGCTAAGACCACTAGACTGAGTTCAGACCTTGACCTAGCATTAAGTAACTGCATGGGCTTGAGCAAATGACAGCATTCCTGTTTCTTCAGCTGAAACATCCCGGCCTTACCACTTTGCCCAGTTGATCTGAAAATCACCCCAAATGACGCATGTGAATGTGCATTAAAAATGAAAGTAAGAGCTGTTTACACTTATGGATTTTAAGATTATAATTGTAGCACCAATGTGAAATATAAGTGCAGGGTCCCTTGTTGAAAATGGTGACGAATTTCAAGATGGCCACCGCAGAGAAGCAAACCAAGGGTGGGCCCTTCTGAGATCAGGGGCCTGTGCCGACTCCACAGGTGGCCCGCCCAGAAAGCTGCCCCTGGGTAATCGCCTCACAGACTCAGCGGACCCTTATGGACCTTTCTGTGCTCTGGATCCCCAAGATTTATCATTACCGTATATGATGTTTTGACTTAACGTGCGCATTCATCTTCAACTGCAGTGTCTTAGCCTTGAGGGGAGGGCCATTTCTCCTTATAATCTTGCCCTGGCACTGTGCTGGCACACAGTTTGTGGTCTCCTGATGGAAATATTCCCAAAGGATTGAGGTGACCTCCATATCATCATTGCTAGGTATATGTCTCAGCACCCCAAGCTTGCCGTGAAACTACGCCCACCGGCACCTGGTTCCCACTGTAGCAAATATCATCCCCTCCTTCAGTCAATCTACTTACCTCTTCCTCCTTTCCCTCACAGTAGTAATTTGTTTGGCCTTTCACAGTATACAGTGCTCCTGCACATACATTCGTTCAGTCAACCAGCAGGAATTTATTGAGCACATACTAGGTGTCCAGCCAGTGCTGGGCATTTTAAGGGCTACAGAACAAATGTGAATCATCCTGATTTGTGAGTGGCTTATGGTCCTAGTGGGGGTCAGGGGTGGGGGAGAAGCTGTTCTCTCACATGTGTGTCAATCAGCTCAAGTTAGTGAATAGGCCAGGCAGTGTTGCAGCAAACACGCGGGGGAGTCAGAAGGTCAAGGGCTTGGGTGGGTAGAAAATTTGCTAGCCAAAATGATTTGGATGGTCTCTTAGCTGCTGTAGATTTAGTTTCTTCCTATATGAAATGAAAGTGACGGTGCTTACATGTTTACCTGTCTGGGCACCTGTCAGGGAGGATGAGGCTAAATAATAGGCGAGTGAAAGACTTGAAAACTGGAGTTCTTGAATGTGTGTGTGTGTGTGTGTGTGTGTTTATAAAATCATATGAAGTATGATTTCACGGTGTGGTGGAGAGAAGGGGAGAGCACTGTGCCCACTGCAAGGAGTCTTCACAGAAGAGAGCGTTCTTGGCTATGGCTTTGAGGGATGGGGTGTGTTTAGAGAGGTGGAGGTGAGGGTAGAAGCACACGAGCAAAGGTTCAGAGGCTGGACTATGAACTTGACTGTGAATGTGACTGAGGGCTTCCAGGGGTGTTCACCTGCAGGTACCTTATTCTTACTGGTCTGGTCACCTCGGTCTCCTCTCATCAAACTAGTATTTATTGAACTTTGCCTGTGTGCTTCATCTGATTTTCTAGTGGGACAGGCGAGATACACCCCTGTTGCTCCCAGGTACCTCCCTGGAGACGTGGGCAAGCAAGCCAGGGAACAGCAGAGGCTTGAGGACACTGCCCAGGGCGTGGGCCACTCTGTAGTCCCTGAGCTCAAGAGGCAGTCCCCACTCCCACAGTTTCTCTGCTTGTCTGTCCCTGCCCCAGCTGGAAGCCTGTGGCAGAATACATCGACCAGCAGTTCGAGCAGTATTTCCGAGATGAGAGCGGCCTGAACCGCAAGAACATCCAAGACAACAGGGTGCACTGCTGCCTGTACTTCATCTCACCCTTTGGCCACGGGTATGGTCCGAGCCTGAGGCTCATGTCACCGCCAGGTGCTGCCAAGGGAGCAGGCTGAGAGCGCCAGGGCAGGGCTGCTGCTAGCCTGTGGTCACACATTCCTGTTCCCCAGGCTCCGGCCGCTGGATGTTGAATTCATGAAGGCCCTGCATCAGCGGGTCAACATCGTGCCTATCTTGGCCAAGGCGGACACACTGACACCTCCTGAAGTGGAGCGCAAGAAACGCAAAGTGAGGGAAGCTGGTGGGGGATGGGGAGCAGGTGGGCTTCTGGAAAGAATGGGGTCCCCAGAACTGTGGGCCTCTCATGTGTTTGCCAGATCCGAGAGGAGATTGAGCGCTTTGGAATCAAGGTCTATCAGTTCCCAGACTGTGACTCTGATGAGGATGAGGACTTCAAATTACAGGACCAAGCCCTAAAGGTGGGACCACCCCAGGGCATCCCTTTTCCATCTTGTTTCTTTGGAGCAGAAGAGGGAAGCAGAATTCTTTGTAAGGGGTGGGAGAGGACCCTGGTTTCCTAGAGTGAAGCAGAGAAAATAGAGATACAGGTGGAAAGGAACAGGTAAGAGTGGGGGGGGTATTGACAGTGCCCCCCCAACTTCTTCCAGGAAAGCATCCCATTTGCTGTAATTGGCAGCAACACTGTGGTAGAGGCCAGAGGGCGGCGAGTTCGGGGCCGGCTCTACCCCTGGGGCATCGTGGAAGGTAAAACACTGAGCTTGTGACCAGGGTATTTCCTTGCCCTCAGAAGCTCTCCCCATGCTCCTGGCTGACCCCTAGCCTTGCTATGCAGTGGAAAACCCAGGACACTGCGACTTTGTGAAGCTGAGGACAATGCTGGTGCGTACTCACATGCAGGACCTGAAGGATGTGACGCGGGAGACACATTATGAGAACTACAGGGCACAGTGCATCCAGAGCATGACCCGCCTGGTGGTGAAAGAAAGGAATCGCAAGTATGGCCAGAAGCCAGGATGGAGGGCGGGGTGTGGGGGTGTGTGTGTGCGGAGGGTGTGGGGAGCCCAAACGCAGCCTTGGGTGAGAACAAGCCCTTCCTTGGTTCTTCTTCAGGCCCTGGGCTCAGTCCAACCAGATGCTGGGTTCCCCTTAGCCTTACCAAGTCCCTTTCCCCCTTCCCCTCAGCAAACTGACTCGAGAGAGTGGTACCGACTTTCCCATCCCTGCTGTCCCACCAGGGACACATCCAGAAACGGAGAGGCTGATCCGAGAGAAAGATGAGGAGGTGAGAGCAGTAGGGGGTGGTAGGGATTGACAGCATGGAAGGCCCCTGCTTGGTTATAAACCTCAATATTTCGTGGTTTGGGAGTAGGAAGATCCGGCTCTGGGACCTATTTGGGTCCTGGATTGAGGGATTGATTCTTCTACCCAGGGTCTCCATCATAACTCTGGGCTACGATGGCCCTGGCTAAGGGATCAGAGCTTGGGTGCACTTCCCTAACACTGTAGAATTCTAAATGGCCCCATTTCGCTGTGTGTGCCTATTCCAGCTGCGGCGGATGCAGGAGATGCTGCACAAAATCCAAAGACAGATGGAAGAGACCCATTAGCTGGCTTTGAATCCTGGATATTTAAATCTCCTCGTCCTGCCCATGCCGGCCCCTCCTAGCACCAGTTCTGCTCAGGCCCCTGCAGCTACTGCCACTTCGCCTTACATCCCTGCTGCCTCCCCAGAGACTCAGAGGAAATAAAGTTTAACAAGTCTATAGCTGCCTTCTGGTGTCATTGTCTGTGTCTTTACCTCCTCCTGGAGACCAAGAAGATCCTAGGGCCCATTTTTTAAAGGGTGCTGAAGGAGGGTGCTGGTTTCTGGCTTTTAAGAGGAAAGGGGGAGTAGGGCAAACTTTCCTCTCCTATGAGGAGAGGAACCCTCTCTATGAGGGTTCAGTCTCCGCTTAGAATCCAACCTGGCCTCTCCATCATACTGACTACTTCTATCCTGCCTCTCTTTTCTGGGGCCTGACCCGCTCTCCATCTTTTCCACATACGGTATTTTCAGTTCTATAGATGCTTTGGATCTGATATCCACTCTTGGGAAAACATGGTATTACCTGCATGCAGCTTCCTGACTTCCTGTTTCCCCTGATTTGGGGAAAAGGGGTATACACAGAATTAAGCTCTGCACTCCCAAGAAGCCTGTGCTAGAACACTGTACAAATACTGAAACCCCTGGGATCATCCAACATTAAAGTAAGTGCTGGGAATGAGTAAAGTACAATCGTCCTCGAGAAGTTCAATATTCTTGTAACAAATCTTAAGCATCTGCTAGGTTGCAGACACTTCTAGACCCAGGTTAAAGCAGTGAACACGGGCAAGATTCCCGTTTTGCTGGATTTACCAGCTGTAGTAACAGTTCCAACATTCAGTAAACAGTGACCCGTGAAGACATTCTGGTCCCGGGGCCTGGTATTTCAAGCATTCAGGCCAAACCCCAAAGTGAAGCTACCGCTTCAGAGTCCAAATCAACGGTTCTCCGTTTCTGCCGGGTTGGTGGCATCTCTTGGCCACGGCGACCTCCAGCGGCCACCCTCCGCCGTGCTGCCTGCTTTGGCTCCCCGCAGGGGAGAGCAGAAGGGAGGAGCAAAGAGCTGGGCGAGTCCCGTTCCCACTCTGCTTACAGACCAGGCGGTCGCCGCTAGCTCGTGGCAATCTGAGATCCAGATTTCGTTCTCTCTCAAATGAGAGATCTTGACTCGGGACTGACGGCACCATGCAGGTCCTGAAGGACGGCAGGGTCGGCTCGCTGAGGCAAAGTAAGGGTCGGAGGAACCCGTCACGACGCAGAAGAGAGGAAACCCTCCCGCCTCCATTCGGAGAAGACCGAAGACACAACCTCGCGCCCAGGCCTCCCTCCTCTCTTAGCCTGCGGGGTCTTTTCTCTCTTTCCGGGTTTGGGACGAGATGATGACCGCAGCGAAACCAAAACTGGAAACGGATAAACTGCGGTGCCACCGGGAATCTATCTGAGAACTACTCCCAAGGCGTGGTCGTCGCCGGAAGTGGCTGTAAGGCCTAAGCCCTTACAAGGGCCCGCCTCCAATTGCGCTACCAGTAGGCGACAGCCACCCCCACTTCCGGCCCCTGGAGTCTCTTCCAGCAGCCCCCCTTTTACTGCTCTGTCATTGGCTGCCGCAGGGACGCGCTGTGATTTCCCATTGGTCGAGCCTCCTCTCCGGGGCCGTGCCTCCTCTCTCCAGGTACTGTCTTGTCTTCCGGCACCCGATAGGCTCAAGGCTGGGAGGGCGTCTGCCCCATTTGACCAATGAGCAGAGTGAAGAGTGAGGGCGGCGGCTGCGTGGTGGGGGCAGGGCGGGACTTGGTGTGGCTATTGGCCAGGGCGGGCACAGACCGGAGATACGATTGGATGGGGGAAGAGGTCCCGTGGTGGGGTCGAAGCTGCGCGGCCTCGGCAGCTGGGGGAGACGGAAGTGGTGAGAGCGCGGCCTCGGAGGGTCGGGCGGACGCCGCCTGGGTGAGTCACCGTGCCCCGTGCACTGCCAGTCTGGGAACCGCAACGACCGCGTCTTGCCTCGCCCCGCCCCAGCCCCTCCGGCTTTCATGGGCCCCGCCCTCTGTCATTCCGGGCCCCGCCTCCGAATCTTTAGGCTCCGCCTCTAGAACCTGGACACCTGGGCTCTCCTGCCAGCCTGGCCCGCCCCCACCCCGGGGCCAGATCCCCTTGGTCCGGGAGCCCTGGGCATCCCAGGCCTGGTCCTTGTCCCTCTTTCCCTCCCTCCGTTTCCCTGAGGCTGCGTGCCAGTGGGCGGTGAGGCAGCACCTCTGGCTTGCCTCTTGCTGGCTCCCCCGTGAGGAAGGGTGGGCTGTGATCAGGGAGGCGGGCAGGACCACAGATGGAGGCTTTTATCCCCGCAGCCTTCCGCAGGGAACTGCTGGACTTCTGAGCTCGGATAGCAGGCATGAGCGAAAGTGTCAGGAAAACCTGGGCCTGCCTCCCTAAGTGGGCCAAGGAGGCCCATCCTGAATTTCTGTTACTAGGGCCCATTTGACAGGTACTGACTCTGAGGCCTTAGGCTGGCCTGATTCTGTCTCTGTTGTGTGGCCTCCTCCCACAAACCAGCATCCCACTTGGTGTCAAATACTTTAAGCAGGACCTATTCAGTCCTGCTGCCCAGAAGGCATTCCTGCTGCCAGAGGCATTCGGCTCACAGGTTGTGGTCCCCTCCCTCTTGTCCTCCAACTCTGGACTCTGCCCCCAGTAAACAGATCAGGTGGGTGCTACTTCCAGACTTGGAGGCTGGCAGAGCGTTCTTGTGGCTTCATGTCCCTCCAGGGCCAGAAGTAAGTCCAGGTTGGGCAGCCTCTCTTTTCAGAGTTGGCAGTTCTTTTGCTTTCCCAAAAGGAACAGTGTTTGGAGTGTTCTCCTTCTGGTCTGGGAATCAGGACTCTTGAGTTCTGCCGGATAATCTTGGATGACACTCATTCCTGCGCCAGAACTTTGGGGCTGACTCCATGCCCTGCAGAATCACTTGTTGCTTTCTTCCCGCGTAGCTCACATTGCCTCTGTCTGGCAAGGGGACACGGGGAGAGGCCAGTTCTCCGTGAAATTCGCTGAAGAGGTTAGGAGTAGATGTGTGGCATTGGCGGAATCTAAGGTAATGTTAATGGTGCTCTTTAATCTTATGTTTCTGTCTTTTTACAGTAAGAAGCAGGCAGCCAGGACCCTCACCACAGTAGAATGGTGAGTATTCTCTTTCCTCAGACTGTTGTATTTTCGGTAATCCTTCTGTCTTTTTTGTGAAGCTGTCTTGCCCCTCCTGGACCTTGAGCTCTGTGCTACTCGGTTCAGCCTCTAAACAGGCTCATCTCTCCTGGAAATAAATTAGGGTTTCTTTAGGTTGCAAAACACCAGCCAATATACAGCACTGGGACAGGAAGCCTCTAGAAGTCTTTTCCTGCACATGTTATGTATGCTATACCTTCCGAATATTACCACTGGCTCTCATAGCCTTTCATAATGGCCCTTCTCTTACTCTTCTTGGGTGCCTGGTGGAAGCTCTCTGTTCTGGTCTGAAAAGCCAGGCCTCCTTTATCTCAAGATACTTGTGCTTCCTAGTGAGCCCCTTGAATATTGTGGGTGCTGTATTGGGAGTGAGGCCATCAAAACAGTGGGGTTTCTCCAGCTTTAAGATGCTGCTGTCTTTTAAGCTACTGCACTCAATAGCTGACTGGATATATAGTGGGATAGCACCCTCAAGGGGCCCAGAATATCACTGGGCTGCACAGGGGGTGAGGCTGGGGGTGAAAATGATCCTGCATACCTTCCATTAACTGTAAATGCCCTTCTCTCAACTCACATTCAGGGAACCCCTTAGCTAACCCCTGAGAACTAGGAGGAGGAAGCGTGAGATGAAAAGAGAACAGAGAGTTGCAGGCCCAGGCCTATACTGGGCCCTTGCTCTGGCTGTATCTTTTCAGTTTCTTCGAGTGTCCCCTGTGCAGGTTAAGGAATTCAGTTGGTGAGAGGACTCTCTCCTTTCCTCCACAGGCATGGGGGTATGTGGTTCTCGTCTCTTCCCTAGAAAGCCTGGTGGTCTTGTTTCCCACCAACTGATAGCCCCCTTTCTCTTTTCTTCTGTGACTCTGAAAAGACCATGGACTTTAGAGTGAGCGCAGTCTATTTTTGAATCCTAGCACCACTGCTTGAATAGCTTAGGTAACTCGCATATTTTCTTTCTAAGCCTGACCTCTCACCAGCAAAACAGTTAATTCTTGGAGAGTTAACAGTTAATTCTTGGAGAGTTGACAGGTTCTAGTGAGGCAATGTTTGCAGCCTGCCTGGCTCATAGTAGATGCTTAATACAATGTCAAGTTTTCTCCTATTCCCCCTTCCCCCCAGAGCAAAACCAAAGCCCCAGTTCCTGAAAGTTACCAGGCAGAGGAAGTGTGGGGTCCCAAACAGCTCCTTCCGAGACTTTTGATGATACTTTTGAGTCTGATTCCTCCTTATTCCTTGGCCCTCTACCCAACTCCCTCCATACCCTACTCTTGGGTTTCAGGTTTTGTTTTGCATAGCTTTTGTGGTCCGCAGTTCCCGTCTTCTCTTTCCCAGCCCCCCCCCCCCCAATTCTTCTCCAAGAAGGACTTTCTTATCTAGACGTCAGAGGATGTGAAACAAGGGAGAGATGGAGCTGAAGGTAGGGTTGGGCAGGGGCCATGGAATAAAACACTTCAAGAACTTCCCTTTCGGGAGTGTGGAGTGGCCAACCTGGCATAGACCAGTGTCTGTTCGGAAGGGCAAAAAAGGGAGTGGGATTTAGTGACGTCATGGGATTGGAGGACACTGGTGGACAGGGGTGTGGTGGGTGGTGGTTTTGTAGGAAAAGGAGGAGGCCTTGCAACTGTAGGTGAGCCTTATCTTGGGAATTCAGGACAGGCACTGGGGGAACTCAGAGTGGGGAGGACATGGGGACAGAGTGTGAAAAGAGGGGTGTGGGCTGGTTCACTGAGAATATGGGAAGTGAAAGAATGTAGGAGGGCTTGCCTTACCCTCTGACGCGGTCTGGGGGCAGTCCCGCCGCCCAGACTGCGAAAGCCCCCAGACGTCCCCTGAGGACGCCTTCGCACGCGGCCGGAGGGGACCGCGAGGAGGGAGGAGCCTGGAGCCGTGGGCGGGGCCTCGAGGATCCGCCCCCACGCCCCCTTCTCGCGCGGCCGGGGGGCGCTCCCCTCGTCTGGCTCCCCTCCCTTCCGCGCTCGTGCCGGAGGGCGGAGCCGGGCTAGCTCCATTGTGGAGAGGAGGGGAGAGGCGCGCGGGAGCCGCGCGGAGGCCCCGCCGCCAGCGCGCTTGCCTCCTGGTCGCCGCGGCTGCACCTGGCGGGCCCGCAGCCGTGATGCGGCGGGCGTCCGGCACTGGCGGGCAGCGCAGCGGCTCCGGGGACATGTGTGCTGGCCCAGACCGCCCGCGACCATGAGCCTGACCGCCCGCGTCTCCTGCTCCATGCTCAGCTGCTTCGTAAGTGTTGGCCTGGTCTGCGGGGGCCCGGGGGTCCCAGTGCTTGCTGCACCCGCAGCCCCGCCCAGCGCCAGCCCTTGCGATTCCGAATTTTGGCTCATCCCGCTTCCCGTGGCCCCTGGCAGTGGAGGGGGGGTTTCTTTTCTTTCTTGGACTTGCTTTCATCTTCGGGGGCCGGGGATTATGGAAAGCGTGTGTGTGAATGTGTAAATTCTGTGACCCATCTTGGCCCCGCAGCCACTGCCCTTGACTGCAGATCTCCAGGCCCCGCCCTGCAGGGGTACATCCCTTTACCTCCGCCTCTCCATCTTGGTCCCACCCGCAGCATCCTTGCTTGGGGATCTGGGATGTTAGGGGGCCCGTCGGGGAGCACAGGATATCTGAGCTGTTTGCCTGGCTCCGGTCCCCTCCCCCTTCCACCACTCCATACCTCACCTGACACGCCAGTCTTTTCTCCTTGACTGTCCCCCAGACAGCCTCTCTTCTCCATCTTCCCTGCCTCTGCAGGGCTCCTACCTCTGCATCATTCCCAGTCCTCCCCTCCTCCCCCCCCCCGGCTTTATGCCCCTTCCCCGCCTCCCCCCTCCGTCCCCTCCGATCCTCCCCCCCGTGGGTGGCTGCCAGGCCTCCTCTCTCTCTCTCTCTCTCTCTGTCTGTCTCCCTTTCCCTCTCCCCTGGCCTTCCTTGGGTCTCCTGGTTTCTCCCAGACCCGTGGGTCCCCTCTTCACCCCTCCCTGCTGGTTGGGAGAGGAGTTACTTCTGCTTGCTGTGGGTATTCCGTAGGAATTCCCCTCTGATCAGCAGGCAGGGCAGGTTGCTTGGTAGGTGGTGGGGGCTCTTCAGCACTGAGGACCTAACTGGAAGATAAGCTCAGCTCCAAAACACATCCTTCTTTTGAAAATATCCATGAAGGCCCTCTAGAGGCATGGGACTGAATCCCCCAACCTGTTCCTCTTTGTCTCCTTCACCTACCAGAGTGAAGAGTCTGTGGCCTTAGGTGCCTGCTTTCCCTCCTGTCTCCATAACCAGCTGCCACACCTGGTTCCTTTTTCTCAGGGCGGCACTTCCCATTCCCACTTCTGTCTTTCCCTCACATTGTTGCCTGTCTTTTTCTTAGTTTTCTCTCTTCCTCCATTTGGGAAATTTTGGTTCTATTTGGTTCTGCTGCTCTTCGAGGAGTGCAGACTCCCAGTTCCTCTTTGGAGCTTACTCTTCCCTTAGGCTGAATGGGTTTGAGTATCCCCTCCACATCACCCTTTCCACCAAGCCAGTCCTCTTTTCCATCCTCTGGTGACCAAACCTTTATCAGGGTGTACGGGGTGTATGCAGGTTTATTGAGGGGAGGGGAGCAGAATGAGGTCTGATGGGCCAAGTGGAGCCTGCTGACTTAGGGCTGAGGCCTTCCCTACAGGGTGAGGAGGGGCCCCCCAGCCTGGAGTACATCCAAGCCAAGGATCTGTTTCCCCCCAAGGAACTAGTGAAAGAGGAGGAGAATCTGCAGGTAAGGAGGAGGTGGGGGCCCAGGGTGGGTGGAGCTCTCTGCCAAATTAAAAACACCTTTCCTTCCCTCCCCACAAACAACATCTCCAAAGGGATCCAGTACTGGGGCTTTGGCTTCCTGTTTCCGGGTCTCTTGAGGGAGGGGAATCTGTCTGTACTTGCGTTGTGGAGCCTTTGGCCCCAGGGAAGGAAAGGCAGCTTTCCTGTGCAGCTGTTGCCTGGTGCTGTTACTGTGGAGAGGACTCTTCTGTTTTGCCTTGGCCCAGCTTTTCCATAGGGGATCCCATGGGTCAGGGTTGGGGAGGGGAACGGAGAGGTGGACTGAAGGTTCCTCTGGAACTCTCCTCCTCCTGGACTGAGGGTTCCTCTGCCCCTCGACAGGTGCCCTTTACAGTGCTGCAGGGTGAGGGAGTGGAGTTCCTGGGCCGGGCAGCCGATGCTCTCATTGCCATCTCCAACTACCGGCTGCATATCAAGTTCAAAGATTCTGTCATCAACGTGAGTTTCTGTCTTGTTCTCCCACACCCAAGGCAGAATCCCTGCCTGGTTCAAGGTGAGATTGCTCCAGTGCTGGTCTTGATCCTGTCTCCAAATGAAGTTGGGGTTCCCTTCTTTTTCTTGCTAACTTTTTGCTTTCCTGCTATGGGTTTGTCTTTCTGCCTCTCCCTTCTTCTTCCCTCCCCTCTTCTCTCTTTCCTTTACTCTGTTGCTGACCCTTCTAAGGGGGCACAGTGGCATTGTTGGGAAGAGTGCCACTTACAACTGTGTGACCTTGTTTAAATCACCCAAGGCTTAATTTCCCCCCGAATAATTTGGTCTGAAAATATCTGCCTTGTGGGGTTCTTGTGATTATTCTTTAAGGTCACATAAGTAGAGGACCCTGCACAGTTACCAGGCACTCAGCTGGCCCTCAGTCAGTGTCGGCTTCCTTCCTTGTGTGGCTACATCGGCATCTAGGCTGGGATGGGCACGAGGAGTAACAGGAGCTGAGCTTTAGTTTGCCCTTCCTCTAAAGGTCCCCCTCCGGATGATTGACACTGTGGAGAGCCGAGATATGTTCCAGCTGCACATTGCCTGCAAGGACTCCAAAGTGGTGAGGTGAGAACAGTGGGGCTACACTCAGGTCCTGTGTCCCTGCTCCTGCCCAGACCTCTCTGATGTAGGGTTTCTCTGGAGCAAGAAGGAAAAATACTGTCTCACTTCCCACATGTGAAAGAAAAGGTAGAAACCCTCTCTTGCTTGGGAGGTCAACTTCCTGACCCACAATGTCTTGATCTGAAAAAATGGGGATAACGTATAGCTCATGGAGTTGTCATAGGGATTAAACAGGGTAGTGAAGGTGAAGGCACCTAGGGTTGGCATTGTGGGTTGATTTATTAATTCACTTAACATACATTTATTGACCCCTCTACTCTATGGAAGACTGTTATAAGCACTGGGAATATAGCAGAATACTAGTAAAAAGAATTTCCTGCCCTCATGGAGCTTATATTCCAATGGGTAGTTACCAGCAGTAAATAATGAGTAAAATATATTAAGTGATAGTAAACGTAAAGGTGAAAAGTAAAGCGGGGAAAGGGAATACGGAGTGCTGTGTTGTAGCTCTAAACAATAGGATCAGAGAAGGTTGCATTGAAAAGGTGACATTTGATTCACGACCTGAAAAAAATGACCATGTAGATATTTGAGTGAAGACGGTGGCAGACAGATCAGTGCGTGCAAAGGCCCTGAGGTAGGTATTTTACTTAGCGTATTGGAAGAATAGCAAGAAGGCTTGTGTAGCTGGAGTGAAGAGCACGTGGGTGAGAGTAGTGAGGTATAAGATCTGAGAGGTAAGGTGGGTGTCAGAGTGTCATAATGACTGGCCTTTACTTTGAGGGAAATGAGAAACCACTGCAGGGTTTTGAGTAAAGGAGAGATATGATCTGATTAATGTTCTGTAGAATGACTCTGGCTGCTCTATTGAGAATAGATGGAAGGGGGTCAGACACAAAGGCAAGGGAAGAGGCGGAGGGGACTAGTTAAGAAGCTATTGTAGTTAGCCAAGCGAGAGAGCGTGGGGGCCTGGCTAGGGTGGTAGTGGCCAAAATGGCAGGAAGCATTCAGATTTTTGAGGGGAGAGATGACAAGATTTGCTGACAGATTGGATATGAGAGAAAGAGAAGTCTGGAATGACTCCAAGGATCATTAAAAGAGTGTCCAGAAAAAAAAAAAAGTAGAGTGCCCTCTTTAGAGTCTGTCCTGTATGTGCTCAGGACTAGGGATTCAGAAGGATAACCCACACTGGCCTTCTCTTCCAGGAGGTTGAGGTCTAGTTGCCAAAGGAAGACTTAACAGTAGCAGTATGCTATGGGAAAACTTACTGTTTAAAACTCTCAAGCATGTTAAGACTAAGAGAAGAACGGGTCTGTAAAATGGAGTGGGCTTGGAAGGCTTCAAAGAAGAGGGGGGACAGGGCTGTCTTCAAAGTGTCAGTAGGATGTGGCTTGGCTGAGAGGAGGCGTTATCAAGCGGAAGTGAGAAACAAGGAGACAGGAATGGTGTGAACAGGACTTCCTGCCTGCAGCAGGAGTCATGAGAGAACATGGAGTACCGAGACATTCAGGGACATGTGGTAGAGTTTGGATTTGATGTAAGAAATGGTAGGGCCCCATTTGAAGGGATAAGTATATCCCAAGGACTAGAGTTCTTGGGAAGACAGTTGTCAAAAAGGTAAATTCTCTTGGGTGTTGGCCAGTGTCCCTGGTCCTCCCCCAGGTCCCTGTGCCTTACCTCTTGCTTTAAATCCTCCCCTCCCCACAGCCTTCTTGTGGGCCTTGTTTTTGACCATTATGACCCCAAGGCACACCTGCCCCGTGCCTCACTCTGTGGCTTCTTGCCTTGGCAGGTGCCACTTCTCCACTTTCAAGCAGTGCCAAGAGTGGTTGTCACGGCTAAGCCGGGCCACGGCGCGACCTGCCAAGCCTGAAGACCTCTTTGCCTTCGCCTACCATGCCTGGTGCCTGGGGCTGACTGAGGAGGACCAGCATACCCACCTGTGTCAGCCGGGTAAGGCCAGGCTGTTTTATTTGGGAGGCTTCATATCTCTTGATTCTTAACCCTCCTCCACCCACGGACATGGTGCACTTGGATGCTGACAGGCAGGCATGGGGGCTGTGTTGCAGGAGAGCACATACGATGTCGGCAGGAGGCTGAGCTCACGAGGATGGGCTTTGATCTGCAGAATGTCTGGAGAGTCTCCCACATCAACAGCAACTACAAGTGAGAGGGCAGGAGGGGGAGGAGAACCAAAATACCAAGCCAGACTCAGATCTTGCTGGGCCAAGTCCCTGGTTCTGTGAGAGAGGAGGACTCCTTATCTCTCTTCCCACAAAGCCATCCCTGGGGATCTTGTTATCATAGGCCTTAGATTGCGCTTGGTGACCCCATCTGGTCTCTTCACAGATTGTGCCCCAGTTACCCACAGAAGCTCCTGGTTCCTGTGTGGATCACAGACAAAGAGCTGGAGAATGTGGCTTCCTTCCGCTCCTGGAAGCGGATCCCGGTGGTTGTGTATAGGTGAGGCAGCAGGGGACAGGAAGTAGGGAGGACATTTTTTATGCAAGAAAGAGTCAAAAGTGGAGATTTTGTCCGGTTGAGTGGGAATTGATACCCTGCAGAAAATGAAATAATTTCCAATCAAAAACTACGTCGGCTTTTTTCTTCTAAAGATGAGGCTTTTGGAGAATACATTCACTTTACCTTTTTTGGAGGGTGTGTGTGTGTGTGTGTGTGTGTGTGTTTATAAAATGTTGCATGAATGTGTGTACAATGTTGTGTGTGTAAATTGTCGCATTAGAACCGGGGTTGGCCAACTATGGCCCAGTGAACCAAATCCAGCCTGCGGCCCGTTTCATGTACAGCCCAGTGCTATGAATGGTTTTTACATTTTAAAAGGGTTGCTTTTGGGGCGCCTGGGTGGCTCAGTGGGTTAAAGCCGCTGCCTTCAGCTCAGGTCATGATCCCAGGGTCCTGGGATCGAGCCCCGCATCGGGCTCTCTGCTCAGCAGGGTGCCTGCTTCCTCCTCTCTCTCTGCCTGCCTCTCTGCCTACTTATGATCTCTGCCAAATAAATAAATAAATCTTAAATAAAATAAAATAAAATAAAAGGGTTGCTTTTTTTTTTTTTTTTTTAAACCAAAAAGAAAGAATGCGTGACAGAGACAGGCTGTGACATGTGAAGCTGAACATTTATTGTTTCTTTACTGAAAGTGCTTGTGGATCACCTGCACTAGAACACTGTAGCGAAAGTAGAGTGAAACAGATAGTAGCTGTGAGGTTTTGGAGTTGTTCTGCTCTGGGCTCAGGCTTGTTCTCCTGCTGGGTGTTGGTACCTGGAGCAGGTGCTGTGCAAAGTCAAGAAGTCAAGGTCACCTTGGGAACACAGAGAGCATCCAAGAAATGTGTGTGACAGTGCTTTGTAAACTGTAGAGCCCTCTGGATATGTCAAGGGCTTTTGGTTGTTATTGTGGCCTGGGTGAATGGGTAGCCCCTGTTGGCTCTGGAGGTCTTGGTCTAGCCCCCTGAGGCCTTGGCAGTAGGCCTGGGGCGGGGGCGGGGGTCAGTGGGCACTGCAGATGGCAAGGGAATGATGGTTTCTTCCCTTTCGTCAGACACCTCCGCAACGGGGCTGCCATCGCCCGCTGCAGCCAGCCGGAGATCAGCTGGTGGGGCTGGCGCAATGCAGACGATGAGTACCTGGTCACATCCATCGCTAAAGCCTGTGCCCTGGACCCAGGGACAAGAGCCACTGGGGGCTCCCTCAGCACTGGGAATAGTGATGCCAGCGAGGCATGTGACACTGACTTCGGTAAGGTGTTGTGGGCGGTGCTGACCCCCTGGAGAGCCCCCACCTTGGCCTTACTGGCTTTTGGGGAGCCCCTCCCCTCCCCCCACCTCCTGAGAGGATGGGAAGAAGATGACAACACACAGGGTGCCAGGGTCTCTGCCCTTTGGGAGGCTGTAGGAGGACCGGGGTATCCAGTTGTCTGTTCTCTGCTGAAAGAGTGTGTCCCAGGGCAGGGTGATGCTGGGCTGGCTGACTCAGGGTCTACTCCCTGCTGTGTGTTTAGATTCCTCCTTGACCGCGTGCTCTGGAGTAGAGAGCACCGCAGCCCCCCAGAAGCTGCTGATCCTGGACGCTCGCTCCTACACGGCGGCAGTGGCCAACCGGGCCAAGGGTGGAGGCTGTGAGTGCGAAGGTATGGCTCTTACAACCCCCGCCACATCCCCCGCGCATCCCGTCTGTAGCCAGTCTGCGCTCTGGGTGGCCTCGGTGAGGAGGGGCCTGGGGGCAGCTTGTACAGTGGAAAGAGCCAGACAAACTTGGCTTGGAATCAGGACTGTGCCTCTTATCTAGCAGTGACTCATTCGCTAGATCGGTCTCAATTTTATTATCTTATCTGCAAATTAGGGATGATCATAAAAATTATCAGCATAGAGCAGCTACTGTATATTGAGAATTTACTGTGTGTTGTCATTACGAGTAGTACCGTGACTATCACTCGTTGGTAATGTCCTTGTTACTGCTGTCAGCATGTGGCACCTGAGCATCCAGAGCTGAGTGGTCCCCCAGCCCGGGGAAGCCTGGTCCACGGGGACCGCTCTTGTCCTGGATGGCTGTTTCTGGGACGCGCTCTTAGGCTCCACCCTCGTCTGTACGTCTACAGAGTACTACCCCAACTGTGAGGTCGTGTTCATGGGCATGGCCAACATTCACGCCATCCGGAACAGCTTCCAGTATCTCCGGGCTGTGTGTAGCCAGATGCCTGACCCCAGCAAGTAGGTGGTCCCTGCCTGCCCCGTTCTATCCCCCCTCGTCTTGTCCTTCATTCAGTTCTGGTTCTTAGAAGATGAGCGGGGCTAATGGGAGGTGTGGAGATATGGGAGACCTGAGGGCCTGGTGCAGCGGGCCGGTTCCAAGAACACATCTTCTGCTCATTGGCCAGCACTGGAACGGCCACAGCACACTGGGTCCCTTTGGTTTGGATCTGAAGTCCTACTTAAAGAACATAGAGAACTGGGGAAAGCACGGCTAAATGTGATGCTTCCCACTCCTCCCTCGGTCCCCAGTCCCTTGTGTGCCTTGAGTCTTGTCTTCTTTACCTCCCTGCCAGATAGCTCCTGGCAGAAGGGCCCCGCACTGGACCTCTTGGCTTCAGCCCTCCCTGGGGACTTCATTTGGTGTGGCTGGCATGGGTGGTGGAGAGACTGTTGGAGCCACAGTGCCCTTGGTGACAGGCTTGATTTCTGCTCTCCTGTAGCTGGTTGTCAGCCCTGGAGAGCACGAAATGGCTGCAGCACTTGTCAGTGATGCTGAAGGCGGCCGTGCTCGTGGCTAATACCGTGGATCGGGAGGGCCGGCCTGTGCTGGTGCACTGCTCCGACGGCTGGGACCGGACTCCACAGATCGTAGCCCTGGCCAAGATACTGCTGGACCCATATTACAGGACACTGGAGGTACTGGGTGGGCTTGGGAGTGGAAGATCAGAGGGAAAGGTGGGTGGGGAAGGTGTTGGGCCCTATGGATCTGTCTTGGGGATCTTTTAGTATAGGACATTGGTAGCTTTGAGTCCTCTCCTAGGATCAGTTCTGCGCTTCCCTGTAGCGGCCAGCTCCCTGCCTTGGGCATCCCCTGGGGAGTAGCACACAAGCCTTTCCAGAAAGGCCCTATGCTTGGCCTCTCTTTTCTGCAGGGCTTCCAAGTTTTAGTAGAGTCTGACTGGCTAGATTTTGGACACAAGTTTGGAGACCGCTGCGGCCACCAGGAGAATGCAGAGGACCAAAACGAGCAGTGCCCGGTGTTCCTCCAGTGGCTTGATTCTGTTCATCAGCTGCTCAAGCAGTTCCCTTGCCTGTTTGAGTTTAATGAAGCATTCCTGGTAAGTCCTCCACTCCTGGTAAAGCCTGTGACTGGGGGCGGGGGTGGGGGCGGGGGAGAGGTGGCCAAGGCTCCCAGGTGTGAGCTAGTACGGCCTTCTAGGTCAAACTGGTGCAGCACACGTACTCCTGCCTCTACGGCACGTTCCTGGCCAACAACCCCTGCGAGCGAGAGAAGCGCAACATCTACAAACGGACCTGCTCTGTGTGGGCTCTCCTGCGGGCTGGCAATAAGAACTTTCACAACTTCCTCTACACACCTGGTTCCGACATGGTAAGTCCCAACCCTTGTTCTGTGGCCACTGCTTGGAGAGCTCCAGGGAGAACAGCCTGAGCAGTGGGGAGAATGAGGGCTGAGAGAAAGAAGATGGACCTGGACTGGCTCACAAAACACTGGCATGGGGCTGCTTCCCTAGGTCCTGCATCCTGTGTGTCATGTCCGGGCCCTGCACCTCTGGACAGCTGTTTATTTGCCAGCATCGTCTCCATGTACACTCGGGGAGGAGACCATGGATCTCTACCTTTCTCCAGCGACTCAGAGCCAGGAGTTCTCTGGCCGCTCTCTGGACAGGTAACAAGAGTCTTTCTTGCTCTCTCCTCTCTCCACTAGGAAGGCAGTGATTGCTTTGTGCCTCACCTCATGTTCTCCTTTTTTAAAAATAAGATATTTAAAAGCAACTTCTTGTCTCAGTTGAAGGAGAGACTTGGCCCCAAGACTTAGAGCTAGCCCGGAGGGCTCTCTGGATGTTTTCAAGGTCCTCACTTAAGATAAGATTGGTTACCTTCTTTCCTGGAGCTATCACCCTATGTGACATAGTTAAGCAGGGGAGAGGAGAACAGAGAAGAAAGGACTATTTCAGGAAGCTTTGTGGGAATGGTTTGATTTATGTTCACTATAGAAGACATTGGGGTACTTGGTATATTAGTAGTAGTGACCTTTGCTATATGCAGCAATAGCTTCTGGAAGCATCTGATTCTCAGGGAAGTGGGTTCCCAGAAGAGGGATAGTCTTCCCCTTCTCCCTCAGAAAAAGGCCAGAATTTAAAGGTAGACATAAAAATTAAAGTTATCTTCTGGCTGAATACTTGGGGGAAGTGGAATGGATGTTGGTTATAAAAGTAATGCATGTTCCTATTTAAAAAAAAGTTGAGGGGCGCCTGGGTGGCTCAGTCGGTTAAGCAGCTGCCTTCGGTTCAGGTCATGATCTGGTCCTGGGATTGAGCTCCTCACTGGGCTCCCTGCTCAGTGCTTCTCCCTCTCCCTCTGCCTGCTGCTTTGCCTACTTGTGTAGGCAACTGTGACTCTCTGTCAAATAAATAAATAAAATCTTTTTTAAAAAAATCAAACAGTGTAAATGTAGAAAATGAAAGTCTCCTTTTCAGACCCTTGTCCCCACAGGCGTCCACTGCTAACACTCCAGTGCCTGTGCTTCCAGATGTTTATTTCTACATAGATACAGCCACACTGTCACACTGTCATGTAGAAACATTTTTGGGGCACCTGGGTGGCTGTTTGTTAAGCTTCTGACTCTTGGATATCTGTCCAGGTCATGATTTCAAGGTCATGGGATCGAGCCCTGTGTTGGCCTCTGTGTTCAGCAGGGAGCCTGCTTGAGATTCTCTCTCTCCCTCTTCCTCTGCCCCTCCCTCCCATGTGTGCATATGCTCTCTCTCTCTCTCAAATAAATAAATCTTTTAAAAAAAGAAACATTTTAAGATGCTGAAAAACAGAATCATACTTTGCATACTGTTCTGCAGATTGTTTTTCCCATGTTGTGTTAGGCTGTCACCCCTCTAAAGCACATATAAAGCTGTTTTATTGCTTTAGCGACGCATATAACAGTCTAAAATTAGAGTATTAGAGTGTAGCATAACTTTTTTTTTTTTTTTTTAAAGATTTTATTTATTTATTTGACAGAGAGAAATTACAAGTACACTGAGAGGCAGGCAGAGAGAGAGAGAAGGAAGCAGGCTCCCTGCTGAGCAGAGAGCCTGATGCGGGACTCGATCCCAGGACCCTGAGATCATGACCTGAGCCGAAGGCAGCGGCTTAACCCACTGAGCCACCCAGGCGCCCTTGAGTT
>NC_081572.1:32131332-32223008 GCF_022355385.1 Mustela nigripes | reverse complement strand
TATTTGACAGAGAGAAATTACAAGTACACTGAGAGGCAGGCAGAGAGAGAGAGAAGGAAGCAGGCTCCCTGCTGAGCAGAGAGCCTGATGCGGGACTCGATCCCAGGACCCTGAGATCATGACCTGAGCCGAAGGCAGCGGCTTAACCCACTGAGCCACCCAGGCGCCCTTGAGTGTAGCATAACTTTTATAACCAGTTTACTATTGGCCATTTAGGTGATTTCTGTTTTTTTTTTTTTTTTTTTTTTTTATTGTTTTTGGGACTGCTTTAACATTCTTAACTATGTGTATGTTTTTGAAAACAGTTGTGGGTAAAATACACACAATATTTACCATCTGAACCATTTTTAAGTGTACATTTCAGTAGTATTCCTTTATATGTGTTACCTTTGCATTTGTGCTAATATTTTTGCCAGATACATTCCTAGAAATGAAAATGTTGGGTTCAAAGGATATGTACATTTCAAATTTTGATCTTTATTGATGGAGGATTCTTTTTTTTTTTTTTTTTTTTTTTAAAGATTTTATTTATTTATTTGACAGAGAGAAATCACAAGTAGATGGAGAGGCAGGCAGAGAGAGAGAGAGGGAGGCAGGCTCCCTGCTGAGCAGAGAGCCCGATGCGGGACTCGATCCCAGGACCCTGAGATCATGACCTGAGCCGAAGGCAGCGGCTTAACCCACTGAGCCACCCAGGCGCCCCTGATGGAGGATTCTTAAAGTTAAAGTATAACTTAAGTTATTGGTTGAATATTATAAAGGAAAACAAAAAGGCCCACTCCCCCCTAAATTATTGGTTTTAGGGTCTTGAGTCCATGGTCAGGGCCCATGGATAGGTTTCAGGAATTCTGTGATTTTCTTCCTTTCCCAAACAATGCAGAGTTTGGGTATAGGTTCATAAGTTTATTTTTCCAGGGAGAGGACCCATTTGAGAGAACTTATCAAATTCTGGGTAAGTTCTATCACTCATTTAATAATCACTGCCTTAAATTAATACCTAATCTTTCTTTTATCTTCCTTTCTTTCTTCCTTCCTCCCTTCCTTTCATTCTTTTTCTTTCTTATTTTATTTATTAGGATGCTAGGCTGGCTTAGACAGTTAAGCTTCTGCCTTCGGAGCAGGTCACAATCCCAGGGTCCTGGAATCAAGCCATGTGTTGGACTCCCTGCTCAGTGGGGAGCCTGCTTCTCCCTTTCCCTCTGCCTCTCCCCTTGCTTGTGTTCTTTCTCTCTCAAATAAATAAAATCTTTACAAAAATTTAAAAAAATACATTTTTTATTTGAGAGGGAGAGAGCAACTATGAGCAGGGGGAGGGGCAGAGGGTGAAGGAGGGGCTCAGCAGGGAGTCCAGTGTGTGTGGGGTGGTGGGTGTTGGTCCCAGGACCTCAAGATCATGACCCAAGCTCACAACTCAAAATCTGATAAGCTGAAGTCAGATGCTTAACTGACGGAGCCACCCAAGTGCCCCTAATACCTAATTTTTCAATTCAGTAAATGTTTCTTTAATACCCACTAGCTCTCTAGTACCATACAGGTTTGTGGCTTGTATAAATGCAATAGAAGATATTGATCCTATTTAAGATACTTTGTAAAAGCTATAATAAGACGGACATAGGACAAATAGAGATCAGTTGTAAGTTAGCATCTAAGCAAATAAGAATGTGTGTAGTTCAAAGCTATTGGGAGAAATAAGAAGTTAGAAAGGGGTCATTTGGTGACCATTTACTTAGATAAGTTTTCGTGGAAGACCAGGCAGGAGCTTTGGCTTTTTTGTGTCTTTAGCATCTGGCTTGGCCTGGCACATAATAGGTGCTTTAGTAAGTGTTTAAATGAACAAACAAATGAATGGAATAAAGGGAGTTGTGAGCTTGGTAACAAGGTAGTGGAGAGGTCCAAAGGAATTACATACATGAAAGATAGTTTAATGAACAAAAGAAGAACCTATCTAGAGTTGGTGGGGGTTAAGAAGGAGCCATTTTGAGGACCAGAAAGAAAGAAACACAGGATAGTTCATTGAGGGCTTAAACATTATCCTGAGGACTTTATTTAGATTCAGTTGTCAATAGTTAAGTCATTGTAGGAAGTCACTATGAACTGGTGACAACGGGATTTTTGGAGAATGAGTCAATGAGGTGGGTAGATGGAAGCACAGAGATCAGCCAACACTATTGTAATTCAGATATGAAGAGGAGAGTTTGGAAAGAGAAAGGATTAAAATCAGAGACTGTAGAGAAGTCATTAGCAGACTATGGAGTGACCGAATATGGGAAGATAGAAGTAAAGAATAGAGGGGATCTATGAAAGACAGGTCCTGGGTCTCTGACCTTAGAAACTAGGTGGATATTGATACCAACCCAAAGACATTGGGAAGTTGAGAGTCATTTTGGGCAAGAGAAGGAGAAACAGGCAGGTTGGGATTGAAATATTAGCAAAGAGAAAGTATACAATAGGCAGTTCAAGATGGAGAGTTGGATTTGGAGGGCCAAATAGTATGCAAATAAAAGCAATGCTTTCTCTAACACCTGACCTGACTTATCTTTGGTTTTACCTTTCTCTAGATCAAAAATACCCTGTGTTCTGTTCTCTTTTCCACTGAAGTTCAACATATTCTGCTATACCCAGCTCAAATCTACCCTCTGTGTGGCTCTCCCTGACCACCCTGTCTTTGTTCTAAACTCCTCATGCATTATTGTCTCTATCAACATTATTATTATGATCATTAAAAATTTTATGTATTTAATATTTATTTATTTATGAGAGAGAGAGAGAGAGCGCGCGCGTGCTTGCGCACATGTGAGCAGGGGGAAGGTTAGAGGAGAGGTAGAGAATCTCAGGCAGACTCTGTGCTGAGGGCAGAGCGCAACACAGGGTTGATCCCAGGAACCGGAGATCATGACTGGAGCCAAAACCAAGAGTCGGAAGCTTAACTGACTGAGTCATCCAGGTGCCCCTTAACCAGCATTATTGATTAAATCTTTTGTCCAGATAGGAATCAGCTGTGGAAGATAGGAGACTTGATATTGTTGAATTTGGGTCAAGAGTACGTGGGAGGTCTTCATACTCTTCTACTTTTGTATGTTTGAAAGTTTCCATAATAAAAAAGTAAAACAAAAAAAGGGGGGGAAAAAAAGGAAAAAAAGACAAAGCTAGCTGTGGTACTTTTTAAAAATACAGATGCCTGGTTCTCATTCATAGGTCTTAGACGGACCTGGTTGTCTGTATATCTAGAAAAATCTATAGGAGCTCCTAATGTACACCAGATATTGAACCCCACTGGTCTGTTGCATTCAATTGGTACCTAGCAGTGGACACTTGATTTTAGATTTTTTTTTTAAAGATTTTATTTATTTATTTGACAGAGAGAGATTACAGGTAGACAGAGGGGCAAGCAGAGAGAGAGAGAGGGAAGCTGAGCAGAGAGCCCGATACGGGACTTGATCCTAGGACCCTGAGATCATGACCCGAGCCAAAGTCAGTGGCTTAACCCACTGAGCCACCCAGGTGCCCTTGATTTTAGATTTTAAGATCATTTATTCATCTCTCAAAATTATTTGATTGGCTGGTGCTAGGGATTCAAATAAGACAGTGCTGCCCTCAAGGCACTTTCAGAGAAGGAGATAAATAAGTAAACCGTAAGTGTAACAATATGACAAGTACTGAGCAATGTGCTTTGAAATGGATTGTTTAATTGGCTTTAAGAGGTGGGTACTATTACTTTTCTCCGAAGATGATGAGGGAACTGAGGCTTAGAGAAGTTAAGGTCGCATTGTTAAAAAATCACTAAGCTGGGATTTGAGCCCAGGCTATGGGACCCCAGAGACTGTAATCCTAACCATTGCTGTTGCCTTCCTGGAATTGTATACCACAAGACAAAAAAAAAAATCAAAATCAAAATCAAAACTGATCACGAAAGTAAAATCATGGGGCGCCTGGGTGGCTCAGTGGTTTGGGCTTCTGCCTTTGGCTTGGGTTGTGGTCTCAGGGTCCTGGGATCGAGCCCTGCATTGGGCTCTCTGCTCGGTGGGGAGCCTGCTTCCCCCTCTTTCTCTCCCTGCCTCTTTGCCTGCTTGTGATCTATCAAATAAATAAATTAAATCTTAAAAAAAAAAAAGTAAAATCACACATAAGAATCTTTAAAAAACATAGTACGTTTAAAAATCACTTAAAAAATCAGCCATATTTTAACTCAACCTTTGAGGAATTTTTCTGCATGGGCTGGACTGACTAAGGCATCTGAAAATAGGAGTCTGATTAAGTCTCCACTGTTTCCTGGCAAGTTTCCCTGAAGTTTTCATTGCTCTAAGGACTTTTGAAATGTGTTAAAAATCAGACATTCTTGAAAATGTAACCCATTTGGTGTGCACGAATGCCTCTAGAACTCTTGAATGCTTTATACTTGGGGAAGTTTCCACGGTAACTTCGGACTCCAAGGCATGCAGTGCTGCTAAGTGGTTGTAAAAGGCTGTCTTGGTTTCTGCTGTGAGGAAGGATCATTTATAATAAGGAAAGTAGTAAAAATGACAAGTGGTGTGTATAGTCTTAGTAAGTTTGTTGTTGGCTGCCTATAGTTTGAATCCTTGTAGGGTCTCTGTAAGGTATAATTTATAATGATCATTTTATAGAGGAAGAAAGCACATGTCTGAAAGGTTAAATAACTCACTTGCAGTCATATGGCTAATCAGTGTCAGAACCAATATCATCTAGTTCCAGAATTGTCTTCCTTCTGTCTTACTATGTATGGTAGAGGCAGCTGGACATTAGATTTCAGACTCGGGTATAGTCCTGGCCGGCACAGTAGGTTTAGAAGGCATCAACATAAAAGGCACTGAAATCACGAGTGGCTGAGATTGCCCAGGGAGATTGTGTAAGGTAAGGACTAATAACAGCTGGGGACAGATCCTGGCTTCTGGAGGACAGAGTTCATGTCTTTCACTTTTTGCACAGTAGACTTGTTACAGTGGACATTGGTTATTTGTAATCATAAATGTTCTTTCTTATGAACTCTGGCTTTGATGGTCTGATTCTGTATATTGGAGGTGGCTCCCGTTTACTGACCTGGAGGTGTTGTTGTGTCTGTCATTTCAGATTACCTAAAACCAGATCAATGGATGATCTGCTTTCTGCCTGTGACACAAGCAGCCCCCTGACTCGCACATCTAGTGACCCGAACCTCAATAACCACTGTCAGGAGGCCAGAGTAGGCCTGGAGCCCTGGCATAGCAATCCTGAGGAATCCGAGACCTTCGTGGAATCTGGGGCAGGAGGTCCTCAGCAGTCTGTAGGAGAAATGGGTCTTCCTTCCTCTCTGCCCAGCAGCCAGAAAGACTACTTGAGCAATAAACCCTTCAAGAATCACAGAAGCTGTTCTCCAAGTTACAAACTGCTTAGTACTGCAGTGCCCCACGAGATGAAGAGCAATATCTCTGATCCTGAGATCCAAGTCCTGGAAGAGACTACGACACCAGCTCTAGACCCTCCTGCCCACAATGAGCTGAGTAGGACTTCAGATGGCATGGAGGAACCACCTGAACCTTGTCCTGAAAAAGAAGCTGTCAGTGCACTCTCTGAAGTGGCTTCCAACAAAGGTCATGGAGTTTGTGATTTTCCTGAGTCTTCCCAGGACTCCCTTACAGGTGCCCCCCAACGGGCCTTGATAAATTCCATGCTAGGTGCGCCCTCCAGATGTGCTCCAGATCACAGTCTGGGCACCCTTTGCAACCCACCAAGTGCTACCTGCCAAACTCCTCCAGAGCCAAGCACTGACTTCCTCAGCCAGGATCCCCCGGGGTCTGTGGCAAGTATCTCCCACCAGGAACAGCCCAGTTCTGTGCCAGATCTGATTCATAAGGAGGAATACACTGGCAAAAGAGGGAATATTAGGAATGGGCAGTTACTGGAAAATCCTCGCTTTGGGAAAGTGCCATTGGAATTGTCCCGAAAGCCAGTTTCTCAGAGCCAGATCAGTGAGTTTTCTTTTTTAGGATCCAACTGGGACAGCTTCCAAGGAATGGTGACTTCATTCCCAAGTGGGGAGACCACTCCTCGGCGGCTGCTTTCCTATGGCTGTTGTAGCAAGAGGTCAAGCAACAAGCAGGTGCGGGCAACAGGGCCCTGCTTTGGGGGCCAGTGGGCTCAGAGAGAAGGGGTGAAGTCACCAGTCTGTTCTAGTCATTCCAATGGACACTGTACTGGTCCAGGAGGGAAAAATAACCGGATGTGGTTGTCCGGTCATCCAAAGCAGGTCTCCAGCACAAAGCCTGTTCCACTGAGCTGCCCTTCTCCAGTGCCTCCTCTCTACTTGGATGATGATGGACTCCCCTTTCCTACGGATGTGATCCAGCATAGATTACGGCAGATCGAAGCAGGGTACAAGCAAGAGGTGGAGCAGCTACGTCGACAAGTGCGTGAGCTTCAGATGAGGCTCGACATCCGTCACTGCTGTGCCCCTCCAGCAGAGCCACCCATGGACTATGAGGATGATTTTGTAAGTTTCACCACCGTGGTCTATCCATTCATTTATTCTGTTCATCCAGCCTTCCAACATTTATTCATTGGGTACTTGCTGGGTGCCAGTGTATTAGGCGGTTGGCCTGTAGGATGAAGGACATAGTGTGAAATCTCAAGGGGCTTACAGTGTATTGGGAGAGATAAACTAGAGGGAGAGACATCTAGAATGATGATCTTAAGTGTTACCATGGAAGGAAGCATTAGGTGTTAGGGGCTGGGATGGAGTGCAGGCTATCCTGAGAAGGTAACATTTGAGCTGAGTACTGAAGAATTTGTCATATTTGTATATGTAGACAGTGAAAAGGAAATACCATTCTGAACAGCTTGAAGGCAATAAGTACTCCAATGGGATGGCTTAATCAAAGGGGTAAGGTGTGTGTGTGTATGTGCGTGTGTGTGCGCACGCACACGTGTATTTACATGCATGTACAGGTGTGCTGGGGCCTTGCAGGAGGGAGTTGGGCAGGAGCTGATACTGGAGAACTAGACAGGGATACAGAGAACTAGACAGGACACAACTAGAAAGGTCAGCATGAGGTCCCTTGTTTGGATTCTGCCCTCAAGGCAGCACAATTTTCGGCCACTATCATGATAAGATTTGTATTTTAAAAATACTATCCTAGCAATAGTTTGTCAAGTGGATGAGGCAGCTGAAACCCAGGTTGGGAGGCTGGAAGGTGTTTTGGAATAACCCAGGTGAGAGGTGATGAGGACTGTCATAGGCTTCACTGTGTTGGAAGCCCTCTGGTTTGGGGACACAGTTCTGGGGAGCTTCTACGAGTTAGCTTCTTGGCTACTATATCCTGTCATGAACACAGGCACTTCTGTTCCTCCTGTTAAGACATTCCTACTTGCCTGTTGCCTGCTTGTTGGGACGGGATGGTCAGGACTTACAACTTACTATTCAGGATAATGGTTTAAAACAGGAGTCCACAAACTTTCTTGATAAAGAGCCATATATTATATTATATATTTTAGACTTTGTGGTACATACAGTCTCTGTCCTACCTGTTCGACTCTGCTATTACAGCACAAAACCAGCCACAGGCAATACGTAAATAAATGTGGCTGTCTTCCAATGAAACTTGATTTACAAAACCAGGCAGTGGGCTAGATTTGGCGTGTGAGCCTAGTTTCTGAGCCCCTGGTTTAGAATTTAATGAGAATATAATATTTTCATGCTGTGATAAAGCATATTGGTTAAGAGCATGGGTCTGAAGCCAAAGTTAAGTTGACCCTTGAACAATGCAGGTGTTAGGGTGCTGACCCCTCGTGTAGTCAGAAATCCCCATATAATTTTTGAGTTCTCAGAACTTAACTTCTAATAGCTCCTGCTGACCAGAAACATTACTGATAACACAGTCACCTAACATACATTTTGTACATTAGACGTATTGTATGCTTTGTTTTTATAGTAAAGTAAGCTGGAGAAAAGGAAATGTTCCTGAAAAGATCGTAAGAAAGAGAAAATACATAGTACTATACTGTATTTCTTGAAAAATATCTGCATAGAAATGGTCCCATGCAATTCAAACCTGTGTGGTTCCAGGGTCAATTGTAGTAGGTTTAAATTCCAGGTTTACTGCTTACTATCTCTTGACTTTCTCAATGCTTGTAAAAGAGGGATGACAATATTTATTTGTAATAAATATTTGTAAAAGAGGGATGACAATAATAATAAACATCTAAGTTTCTTGGGAGGAATGAAAGAAGTACATGCATGTAATCTACTTAGAATAGTCCCTGATGCCTAGTAAACAATGAAGGTTAGTGATGGTGAAGATGGATTGATATCTTTGCCTTTTCTTCAGACATGTTTGAAGGAGTCCGATGGCAGTGATATAGAAGATTTTGGCTCTGATCACAGTGAGGACTGCCTTTCAGAAGCAAGCTGGGAACCTGTTGATAAGAAAGAGACTGAGGTATGTGCAGGCAAATACATAGTTATGTAAGTATGGTATAAGTATATACTTACAAAATAGGAGTTATCCTATTTCTAGCATGAGGAGTAGCATGAGTGACATGAGTGACAAGAGCTCTCTCCTAGATGATTGTCTTTTTAGAGGCAGGTAGTGGCCAATTATAAAGACAGACCTTGTTGTTTTCTCCTGAGATGCTTTCCTTGTTGCAATGTTGCTCTTCCATTTGGTGACAAGGACCTGGAATTTTTCCTTGTGCCTTCTGTTAGGTGACTCGCTGGGTTCCAGACCATATGGCATCACATTGCTATAACTGTGACTGTGAGTTCTGGTTGGCCAAACGAAGACACCATTGCAGGTAAGATGTCCTGTAGGATTCTGTATGGCTCATAAAGCAGCAACATACATATATAGCTAAGTTGAGTTAATCTGAAAATGGAGACAGCTTTATAGGAATTTTTTTTGTTTTCGCCCAACTTTTCTCTCTATTTACTAATGTAAGGCCTTTTGGAGTATCATTCATTCTCCGCATATGGGCATTTCTATTTCTGATGTACTCTTCCCTCTTTGTGCTTTGGCAGAAATTGTGGGAATGTGTTTTGTGCTGGCTGCTGCCACCTGAAGTTGCCCATTCCTGATCAACAACTCTATGACCCAGTTCTCGTCTGTAACTCATGTTACGAACACATCCAAGTATCTCGTGCCAGAGAACTCATGAGCCAACATCTGAAGAAACCCATTGCTACAGCTTCCAGCTGAATGCCAGAGGAGATGACCTGTCCAATTTTAGCAGGTTTGAAGGGAGGATCTGCTTCAGGTGTATTTTTGAAGGTTCCTTGGTATGGCTCATGAAATCACAGAGCTCAAAGTTACCGTCTTGAGAAATCCTCCTTGGTACCATAGACTGGAGCAGAGGAATTCCAATTTGGCAGGAGGTCTTCTACTGGTGAGACCCTCACCTTGGGGTAATGGTTCTGGATCCAGACCCAGAGTCTGGAAGCTTAATGTTGAGTTGGTGACTCCCACTTTTCTCCTGGGGGGGTGGTCACAAGATGATGATTTCATAGATACTGCCTGATGATGTGCCCCAAACAGCAATAGAAAGGCATATGTATAACCAAACTCCAAGTGATAAACAGATTCATCTCTCCTCCACCTTGAAAAAAGCAGATTCTAGTATATAAGATAGGAATTCCTATTTGAAACGAACTATATTCTGTTCCTCTGTGCTCTGTGTCTGTGCATGAAGGCTCAGTCTTTAAAGGCACTCCCTCTAGTTGCAGTAGTTCTGTCTTTCTGTGGAGTTGGTATAAAGACTGGTTCTGCAAGTGGAGGTTCTGCTGTATCTTTTCACTTGGCTCATCAGCCAGGATCAGTGAATATTCACTTTAGAGCAACAGTTCTAAGGAGTGAGACATTTTGGGGAGCAGAGGAAAACTCTGCTGGTGTTCCGTTCTGGCAAAAATCTGTTATTTGGAGCTGTGAAGGCAGTAAGTAGTCTCTGTTACTCAGTGGCAGCTCTTGAGGTATGCACTGTGAAGAATGAGAAGGGAAAAGCAGAAATGATCCTTGTCAAATATTTGCTGATTGTGCCCTGCCCTTTGCGCCTGACTTTTCCTAGTTGTCCTGGTGCTAACACAGGAGTTACACCTTGATCCTCTCCTGGCATGAAAATAAAACAATGGTTTTTTGTTGTTGTTGTTCCATTGCCCACTTCCCTAATGTTGTCTTTCCCTTGGCTGCTGCCTCCTCTGGGTCACACTGCTTCTTATCCTGAACACTTGACACCTTGAGGGTAGAATTTAGCATTTGGTTTTTACCTCCTAGAATATGCTGTTTGGTATGTGAGGGTTTCAGTACAAATGCTGCTGTCTTATTTCTGTGCACTTAACAATGGAACCCAAACAGAAGAGAAAAAAGCCTTGATACCAAAATTGGGAGAGAAAATGCGTCCACTTGGACCAAACATTGGTGTTTTTTTTTGTTGTTGTTGTTGTTTTTTTTTTTTGGTCTGTCTGTCTTTTTTTGTTTTGGTTTCATCTTAATATGTACCAGTGGCACTTAACCAAAAGATACAGTGACATAGCCATGTACTGTGGTTGGGACAGATATAGTCTCCTTGACCTATAATGAAACCACTAGTATTTCCTTTATACATTTTCCTTAATCCATGGGTGTATAAAACGTAAATTACACTTAGGCTTATCCTGTTTTAAAACTATGGTAGCTGTCTGTCTAACTGCTACTTTCATGTTGCTTCCTAGAAAAAAAATTTTCATTTGAAAATAACTAGGATCTGCATTTAGAACAAGAATTGTTACTTGTCCTGACCTTTTCTTCAGTCCTACAGAGAAGCATCTGTGCTTTTATACTTGTCATGGATGTAACCTAAAAAGTTTCGGCGTATTTAGGTCAGCCTAGCAGAACTTTTTTTCATTTAAATGGAGTTGAATAATGGAGATTTGTGTCTGGGAAATTCCTGAGATCATTGAAAAAGTAACAAACTATTCCTTGTCTCTGATATGTAAAATTCTCCTAAGCATTTCTCAATCATTAAAATTTACTGCCAGTTGCGAGTGGCTTTTTAATTAACTTGAGTTTCATTGCACTTCACTCTGCCCATTTTCAGGGGGAGTAAGATTGGTAACATTTGAGGAGACTGTATCTGTCTACTTTTGTGTGGCTGTTTTGAGGGACTGTCCCATCAGTGAACATACTGCATGGCCTTGGAGAGAGACTCTGGGCTCTCAGCTCAGATGTATTCATCAAATACTCCTTTCAGAGCTCTTGTGGGTGTAAGTGACATGATGTGGCCAAAAATCCAAACTGTGCAGTTGCGTTGTGACAAACATGCAATGTGCTGTAAAAACTCAATACAATTTAAATAAAATCTCTATATTAGTGCTGCTTTGTTGGGTCTTTTTATTCATTTTAGTTTCTAAGAAAACTCAGTACTCGTTTATTCTTTGACCACAAGAAAAGACTAAAACATACTCCTTCCTCCCAACCATTTCCATTTCTAAATGGACTTCCTTTTTATCAGCAGGGCACCTGCTCTATTCTTATTTATGGATCACTAGGAATTTATCCTATGGAAACTGTAGAATTCTATCCCATCTCATGTGAGGTTTATTTCTGTTTAATGGCTAAAATTGCACCAGCTGGTTGACCAGGCACACAGGATTGTATTTTTTGTCTTCCCATTCCCTCCTCAGAGGCACCTCAGTTCTCACTAAGCCTGCCCTGAGCAAAAATATCGCGGTAAAAAGGTCTATTAAAAAACACATAAAATGGTACTATCTAAAAGGTGAATCGTTTACTCAGGATACCGTAGCCCCATCACCATTTTTATTTTGGAGAGACAAGCAATCAAACTGTTAGTTTATACTAATGGTTCCTCAGATTGTAGAGTTAGACCCTTTGTTCTCCAGAATGGCTGACTTTGAATTGCCAAGTGCATACTCTTAAGAATTCGAAATCCGCCCCCCCCCCCCAACTGGCTGTGGTGATAAACACGAATCTTCATACTCCACGCCGGATAACTGGGCTTATCTCTTTGCAGGATTTAACCCTACCTGGCGGGCAGCAACTCCGCCGCAGTCCGCAGTCCGGCGGTTCGGGGACGCCGCCACCGAGGGAACCCGACTTGCCGCGGCTGCGCCCCCACGCTGTCGCACGCGGCCCCGCACTTCGCGGCGGCGTCCAGGGGGCGGGTCGCCTCGCGCCGCGTCCCGCCGCGCGGCCAGAACTCGAGGCCCCATTGGCCGCGCTGGAAGGCGCGGCGGGGGCTCGTGCGCCAACGGTCCCAGGGTCCGCGGCGGCGGGGCGCAGGCGGGGGGAGGGGGGCAGGGCGCAGCGAAGGCCGGGCGAAGGTGGGGGGGAGATCGAGAACGGGGTGGGAGAGCCAGGCGCGGCGGGGCGAGTCCCAGTGCCCGGGCGGGGGCGATGGAGGAGGCGCTGCTCTCCACCCCCATCAACCCCAACAACTTCCCCGCCAAGCTGTGGCGGTTGGTGAACAGTCCCCGGTACCGCTCGATCCGCTGGGACGGCCGCGGCGAGGGGCTGCTCATCGACCAGCCGCTCTTCGAGGCCGAGCTGCTCAGCCCGCCTGGAGCAGGGGCTGGGGCCGGGGGTGGTGGCGGCGGCGGGGGCAGCGGCGGGGGCGGCGTGGGGGGCGCCGGGGCCGAGCCCGAGCTCTTCAAAACCACCAACTTCACCAGCTTCATCCGCCAACTCAACCTCTACGGCTTCCGCAAGGTGGTGCTGGGCGGGCCGGGCGCGGCGGGGCCCGGGCCGGGGCCAGGGGGCGGCGGGCCGGCGGGCGACGGGCCGCTCCACCACTTCCACAGCCCGCACTTCCGCCGCGACCAGCCGCAGCTGCTCGTGCACCTCAAGAGGCTCACCAGCGCCAACAAGGCCAAGCTGGCGGCCGGCCTGGAGGTGCCCTGCCGGCCACCCAACCGCTTCCAGAGGCTCCTCATCACGTCGGCCTCGGCCTCGGCCTCCGCCTCCACCTCCCCGCTGCAGCACCAGGAGCCGTCGCCGCCCGCGGGGCCCCGGCCCGAGCCGCACGGTGAGTCCTCGACCACAGCAGGGCACATGGGGCACCGGGGAGCAACCGCCACTGCTGGGGGCATTTCGCACATCCTCCCCGGTGAGGTGATCCGCTTGCTGCTGTGCTTCTCGAGAAATCACTCCCGTCATCTCCACCGTTTCCAGCACCCCCTGTCCCCCAGTACCTCCCCCTGGAAAGAGGCATTGAGCCCCTTCTGGTTAGTCGTCCACTGGCGGCCAAAGGGACCTCTGCTGTAGGCTTCCTGCTGTTCCCGGCTCCTCCTGAACTCCAGACCTCCATGGCCATTGACCTTCTTAAGACCCTTACCTTACCTTGAACGTCTAGAGTAAGTCGCCCTTTGTCGAAGCCCTAGGTCGGGAAGAAACACCGAGGGGTTTCCTTTGCTCTAATGGGAAGCAAAACAAGAGTTACTGTACAGGGTGAGAATGTGGAGGTCAAGGTAGGAAGGAACAGAGAGTCATGGCCAAGAACACTTAGAAAGCGAACAAGGTATCTTGAGTGGAAGTGTGTCCTTGAAGGGACAGGCCATCTTCCACACCTTTGACACATCTAAGAAATCTTAGAACAGGTGTCCTGACAGTAGTCATACATTAGATTCCAAGGAATGTATAGAAAGGTCGACATTGTTTATATATCTTAAGAGCAAAAACATAGTAATATATGCAATTGTTCATGAGATATTGTTCCTGCATACAATGCATTGGGCAACCATTTCTTTCATTGTAACCAATTAGAGCTGATGTTTACTTAAGGTGTTATGGTTAGGCAAGCACAAGGCAAAAATGGTGTTCTTTACTGTCGAGTGTTAGTTAAAAAGAATTTTACACCTTTGAGTACTGAAAAAACTTTGTATAACTGTGTATTTACTAAAAGTTTAAAAGTTCTCTGTGACAAAATTATTTTATCAGCTTGATTTCTGGTGCTCTTCCCTCTCTTCTGCAAAGGTGAGGGTGGCAATACTCCTTCTCTTTGTGTAAGGAGTCATGATAGGAGACAGTACTCCAAGACAGCAACTGGATATAATAATGAGAATTCATTCTTTGCCTTCAGTAGAAACATTCTCACCATGTTCATTTTGATTTAACATAGTGTGTAAGGATTATGTTTCAGATATGGAAAACTTTAAAATATGCAAATTAAAGTAGCACTTCGGTCAGTTTATCCTAGGCCCAGGGTTAAGAATGAGGCAGTGTTTTGTTCATTTGGAATTTAGAAGATAAGGGATTAAAAGCTTGTGTGTCTGTGGAGTTTAGAAGATAAGGGATTAGGTTAGAGTTCTAGTAACAAGATAGAAAAATAGCAGTGGCCTAGGAATGTTCTAAAGGAATTCTAAAGGATTATTAAGCTGCTTCCATGTGATGGCCAGTGATTTGGGTGGGGAACTGAATGGGGAAAGGCAATGGAGATAATACCATGGCAGACATTTGGCAGAATCTCTGACATGGATATTTGTTTTTCAGGTTGTGTATCTGGTGGGCATAAGGAAAAAAGACTGGGAAGTGTGTTCTTGGGAGAAATAGGATAACCACTTCAGAGAAACTTATATGCATACATAAAAAGAAGGTCTTGCTCACTTTTTTCACTTCTCTTTCTTTTTCCCTCATCTATGTTACACACAGTTGTATTCTAAGGATAGAGTCCATTTTATTTTCTTTGATTTTTATTTATTTATTTTAAAAGATTTTTATTTACTTACTTGAGAGAGAGCATGAGAGCTAGAGAGAGCGTGTGCACGCACAAGGTAGGGGAAGGGCAAAGGAAGAGGGAGAAGCAGACTCTTCACTGAGCAGGGAGCCCAACTCCAGGCTCTCCATGCTTACGACCTGAGCTGAAGGCAGCCGTTTAACCAACTGAGCCAATCAGGTGCCCTGGATAGAGTCCTTTTTAATTAAAGAAATGTAGGGGCTGCCAATGGTCTGATTTTCTTCACTTATAGTTCATTTAGATGACATTTTATTTTTTTTTTAATTTATTTATTTGACACACAGAAAGAGAAATCACAAGTAGGCAGAGAGGCAGGCAGAGAGAGAGGAGGAAGCAGGCTCTCCTTGGAGCAGAGAGCTCGATGAGGTGGGACTCGATCCCAGGACCCTGAGATCATGACCCGAGCTGAAGGCAGAGGCCTATCCCACCGAGCCACCCAGGTGCCTGTAGGTGGCATTTTAAAGATTATTTGTTGAATAACAAATTTAGTTCATACTTCTGCAGTATCAATAATACATCAATCCATACATAACCAGATCATTGTAGTTTTCATGCATTTACTTTTTTTTCTTTCTTTCTTTCTTTTTTTTTTTTTTTTAACCATTCTGCCGGTTGGTATGTGCAGAAGGTGTGTCATTGGTGGATTGTCTATACCACATGCTTGGATCACTAGGGAATTGTGTTACTGGTGTGGGCAGGATGTAATTCTAAGTTCAAGAGTACTGGGCCAACTTTGTTTGCTTAATTCTATGTTCTAAGCCCTTGGTCTACTGTTTGTCTACTGTTTGTCTTTATATAATTTTTATTCTTCTTGAACCTTTCATTAGTTATATGCCTGACTATACTGTTGCTTCTTAGTTTCCACTTTGTTTATTGTGTTCTACTTCAGCTTATGGTTTGAATACCTCTGTCTTTTTTTCTCCCCCAAAGGAACCCTTTGTTTTATTACCGACTTCTCTTATCTAGATCCTTTGAACTAGCTGTCTTGTTCACCTTTCAGGAATGTACTGATAAGAAATGTGAAGATCACATGTTTTTCCTTTTTTTGGTTCACTTTTGTTATTTTACTCTTAAGTGGCAATTTATTTTATACTATTTGTTAACAGTATTTGTTAAAACTTTCTAAACTAAGTAACAAGTGTGAACAATAGTAGATAATCAGTGCTGGCCTGGGAGTATCAAGCTGGCAGGAGGCAGGTTTTTTCCTGGGTATTAATTAGCTCAGATTCATTTATATAGAGGGAAAAGGATCTTTAAGAGCAGAAATCCATCCTGCCTTGCATTTCCAGAATTCTGGATTTAAACTTTGCTAAATATATCTTGAAGATGTTCTGAAAACATATAGATGATATTCCGTGAAGTTGGTCAGAATAGAACCCTATGAAATAACCCTTAACAATAAATAAAAGGTGAACTTGTTTTAGTTCTTTATTTAAAAAACAAAACAAAAACAAATGTAAAGGAGCGCCCTTCTAATCCTATCAGCCTTCTTATGTTAGCAGCATCTAAAAATCTGTAAGTATTTGGTGATCACTTAGGTCATTGTGATAGAAGTAGAATTTATATTTTAATTTGAGAAATCAAAGTAGAGAATTCTTTAGTTAGCTGCTTAAATTATTGACAATCTTCAGATTCATTAATAGCTTAACTCTAAAGAAGGTAGGAGAAAGGTTAGCTATTGCACACTGTAGAAATATGCAGTTTTAGCATGTGAAGCATCCCAGGAAGAATCAAGTGTGGGTAGTTTTGGACGTCAGAAACACCTATTGTAAAGAAAAAAAAAAGTTTCTTTAGGTCTTAAATGATTGCACTGGTGGTTCAGAGTGTGTATACATATGGAATTGGTAGTCAAATACTATAAAAACTTTTTTTTTTTTTGTACTTTAGAGGGAAAGGGGAAAAGCAGTTTTTAAGAGGTATATATCATTTGTATACTTTCAGTCTTCTGAACTAAGAGTTTTTTCCCCTCATTAGATTTAGATCTCTTGATTTCCAGGGCTCTAGAATTTGTGTGTATATGTGTATGTATGTGTTTGTTTTTGGCATTAGTGCTTTGTTCCTTTTAAAAATTTTATTATTTTGTGGCACCTGGGTTAAAGCCTCTGCCTTCAACTCAGGTCATGATCTCAGGGTCCTGGGATCAAGTCCTGCTCGGCAGGGAACCTGCTTCCCTTCCTCTCTCTCTGCCTGCCTCTCTGCCTACTTGTGATCTCTGTCAAATAAATGAATAAAATCTTTAAAAAAATAAATAAAAATAAAAATTTTATTATTTTTTAAGGTTTATTTTATGAAAATTGATATGAATCAGGCAGTGCCAAGCCAGAAGTGGTTAGGAGTGCTTCTGATGCTTTATTCTTTTTTTTTTTTAATACTTTATTTATTTGTCAGAGAGAGAAAGAGTACAAGCAGTGAGAGCAGCAGGCAGATGGAGAAGCAGGCTTCCCGCTGAGCAAGGAGCCCAATGTGGGACTCGATCCCAGGATCCCTGGATCATGACTCAAGCCGAAGTCAGGCGCTTAACCAACTGAGCCACCCAGGTGTCCCCCTTTGTTTTTTTTGAGAGAGAGCCAGCAAGTGGAGTGGAGGTGCAGAGGGAGAGGAAGAACTTTTTTTTTAATATTTAAAATATTAATATTCACTTGAGACAGAGAGAGAGCATGAGCAGGGAAGAGAGGCAAAGTGAGAGGGAGAAGCCAACCTCTCACTGAGCCAGGAGCCTGGTGAAGGGCTTGAAGAGGGGCTCCATCCCAGGACCCAGAGATCATGACCTGAGCCAAAGGCAGGTGCTTAACCATCTGAGTTACCCAGGCGCCCCAAGAGAGAGAATCTTAAGCAGGCTCTACACCCACCACAGAGCCCCACGTGGGGCTTCATCTCAGAATATCATGACCTGAGCCAAAATCAAGGGTGAGATGCTTAACTGACTGAGCTGCCCAGGTGCCCCCTATTGCTTTATTCTTTATTAGAGGAAATTCTTTTTCTTTTTAAAATTTTCTAAGATTTTATTTATTTATTTGACAGACAGAGATCACAAGTAGGCAGAGAGGCGCATAGAGAGAGAGGAAGGGGAACAGGGGGGAACAGGCTCCCTGCCGAGCAGAAAGCCCGATGCGGGCTCGATCCCAGGACTCTGGGACCATGACCTGAGGAAGGCAGAGGCTTTAACCCACTGAGCCACCCAGGCGTCCCTGAAGATTTGTTTGTTTGTTTGTTTATTTGACAGAGAGAGAGAGTGAGAGCACAAGTAGGCAGAGAGGCAGGCAGAGAGGGGGATGAAGCAGGCGAGGCTCAATCCCAGGACTCTGAAACTATGAACTGAGCCAAAAGCAGAGGCTTAACCCACTGAGCCACCTAGGCACCCCAGAGGAAATTCTTTAGAGCAAAATTTTTTTAATTAATTTTTTTTATAAACATATAATGTATTTTTATCCCCAGGGGTACAGGTCTGTGAATCGCCAGGTTTACACACTTCACAGCATAGGGGAAATTTTTTAAAGGAAATTAAACACCAAAGAAATAGAATGAAAGATGTATAACATATTGAATGGGTTTCCAGTTTAAATATTTGGAAAAGTAGGTTTTTGAGTGCCATCTTTTATCACGTAGTTTAACAGATAAGTAGCACATAAATTAGACTTTCCCTCTGTTTTATTTTATTTTATTTTTTAAGATTTTATTTATTTATTTGACAGAGAGAGATCACAAGTAGGCAGAGAGGCAGAGAGAGAGAGACAGAGAGAGATCACAAGTAGGCAGAGAGGCAGAGAGAGAGAGAGAGGAGGAAGCAGTCTCTCCAGCTAGCAGAGAGCCGGATATGGGGCTCCATCCCAGGACCCTGGGATCATGACCCCAGTCAAAGGTAGAGGCCTTAACCCACTGAGCCACCCAGGCACCCCTTTCCCTCTGTTTTAAATAGATTAGCTTAATAAAACAAATTGAAAGGAATTTGTGAACCACATAATTTAATACATGATGCCTTCTTGGGAATAAATTAGCCTACCTTTATGTTCAAGAATTACAGTCTGAAAAATAAGTTCAGCTTGCAACATGTATATTTTCTTTTTCCCCTTTATATGATATTGCCCTTTCTCTTCATCATCTCCACTTTTTAATTCCTTTCTACCCTACTAGATAAGAGAAAGCAAATATCAGAATCTTTGGGCCTGAGTATGTCGATTTTTAACAAACTGTTCAGGTGATTTCAGATGTAAACAATTGTTTGAGAGCTACTAATATCTAGGAAGGGACTCTACTAGAGATCCTCTGAAGAAAAAAAAGACCCTGGAAAATTTTTGATTAATTTAAGAAAGAAAGAAGAAAACTGAGTCAAATTTTTCAAGCCTGACTTTTCTGCAAAGGTTATCATTAAAAAAAAAAAAAAAATTGAAGGGGGAGTAAAGATCATTAACTTTCTTTTTGGTTTGTGTTATTCTTCTATATATACAGTTGAGTGTTTACTTTTGTACCTATTATTAAGGTTTCTAAATGATTTGAAGGACTGAATGGAATTTCTAAAACTTGTAGGAAGTAGTTTACAGATTGGAAAAATCTGGGTCAATCAGTTGAGGCAATTGAGGTAAAAAAGGTAAGATGACTGAATTATCTATAAAAAGCTTTAAACATTGAATTTGATTTAATATTAGAGTTTGGCTACCTTGTCTCTTCTGACAGTAATATTGAGAACCAACCAGAAGTCTGATTATTTTTTTTTAGCATTATTGTGTATTCTGGATTCTGAACTTATTTCCACCAGAACTAAATTTCTGTTTTGTTAAAAATGTCTGAGAATTCAACATATTCATATTTTGTGACTTTTGGTTTACTCTATCCGGTGGTATAAAGTAAAATTAGTAAGTGTGTTCTTCCTTTTTTTATGCAGGACCAGTGGCTGTAGGACAATTCCACCGGTCATTCCGGCGAGATAGTTTGTCTCCTTACTCCTACGTATCGACTTCATCCCACAACCACAGTACTTTCCCTCTGAAAGGTTTAGATCGGACCCCGATTCCTCCTAGAACATGGCAGAACTCCCTTGGAATGCACCCAGGACAAGTGGAAACATCTCCCACTTTTTCAGATAAAGGGGTTCCATTTCCTGTACTGCAGAGGTTTCCAACTGAGGTTACCTATACCCTGCAGCCAAGTGCCACATCTGTACACGTTCAGCAAGGTCCTCAAACAATGGTCAGCTCCTCCCAAAAATACAGTAACTACACACCCTCAGCGCAGTACTCCCAAGCCTACTATCCAACAGGTATGAGAAATTCAAGTTCAGTGGCTTCTCTTAAAGTACTTTATGATGAAAGTTTATATATTTATGCATTTCTGCATGCTTAAAAATAGGAATAGGTGCCTAAGGAATGTCAAAGGTTTCTCATGAGGGCATATTTTTAAGTAATATATAAAATTTTATTGTGTTCTTAAGGATTGTGAAAATTCTGTTGGGTACATAAAAGTTTATGTTTTTAGTGAAACTTTTGTATCTTTGAAATGTGTCCTAGTAATGAAATTAGGATATAGTACATTGAGACCTCACTTTAACTTTGCTGTTGGTGCAGTATTTTGTTTCTTTTCTTTAAAAAAAAATTATATACATGTTGTAGTTGACCCTTGAACAATGCAGGATTGGGGTACTGACCCCCACGCAGTTGAAAATCTGTGTATAATTTTTGACTGCCCCAAAACTCAACTACTTATTACCTATTGTTGACTAGAAGCCTTACCTAAGATAACATAAAGAGTTGATTAACACATTGTATGTTATATGTATTATATACTATATTCTTATAATAAACTAGAGAAAAGAAAATGTTATTAAGAAAATCCTAAGAAAAAAATACATTTACAATACTGTACTGTATCAAAAAAATCCTCATATCATATAAATGAACCCACATAGTTCAAACTCAAGTTGTTAAATGGTAAACTGTATGTACTGTATTTTTTAACGTTATAGGTGAGATTACCTCATAATGAAATCATTTTAGTATCTCAGTAATGAAGTTTAATAAAAGAACATACTCTCTAGGGCGCCTGGGTGGCTCAGTGGGTTAAAACCTCTGCCTTCGGCTCAGGTCATGATCCCAGAGTCCTGGGATCGAGCCCCACATCGGGCTCTCTGCTCGGCAGGGAGCCTGCTTCCTCCTCTCTCTCTGCCTGCCTCTCTGCCTACTTGTGATCTCTGTCTGTCAAATAAATAAATAAACAAAATCTTTAAAAAAAAAAAAAAAGAACATACTCTCTAGCTCTTAAAACAAAATTATATTCTTAGAGTAAAAACGTGATTGGGACGCCTGGGTGGCTCAGTTGGTTAAGCAGCTGCCTTCGGCTCAGGTCATGATCCCAGCGTTCTGGGATCGAGTCCCACATCCGGCTCCTTGCTCCGCAGGGAGCCTGCTTCTCCCTCTGACTCTGCCTTCCACTCTGTCTGCCTGTGCTCACTCTCGCTCTCTCTCTGACAAATAAATAAATAAAATCTTAAAAAAAAAAAAAAAGTGATCGTGTGATTTGACAATGCAGAACCTGCAGTGTTAATCCCAGCCAACTGAGAAGTGCAGAGTAGCAGAGAAGAGAACCTGACAATGACAAATGACTTAGAGCTCAGCCAAGTGCGTTGAAGAAATACTGTAGATCTCAAGCCACTAGTCAGGAATCCTTATGATAGTGATCATGTGTTTAGCTTCTTGTGGGGAGGGGAGTATCTTTTGGGAGGGTTACAGTTTTGCAAGATAATAGCCTTTCCTTTCCATTCAAATGTATCTTCAGTTTTGTGGGAGCACCGTGTAGTCCTGCTCTGTTTCATCATACAGAGTACTTTAATACTGAGTGACGAAATGGGGCAATGGAAATAAGACAAGGGTCAATCAAGGCTTTCAGAAAAGACCAGAGAGAGAAGGCGGCATTCTTTTGTTAAGATTCTAGGAATATTAATTTTCTCAAATATGTAGCTCTGGGAGCTATCTCTAGAGGTATTTTGTTAGACCATTTCTCCCAGACAGGAGGAAATCAAAAGCTAAAATAAGTGGAAGGATGTAAATTTGATAAGGGAATAAAATAATTTGTTGACCTTTACAAGTTATAATCTGGTAACGTCTGTTTGTAACAGGTCTCAGTATTTTCTAGCTGTAACATCCAACTGTATTCTTTTATTATTGGCTTATTACATTCTACCTAAATATAGCAGTAAAAGGAATTGTTTTATTTTCTCAAAATATTTAATATTTTAATATTAAAATAATAAAACAAGAATTTAAATTAGATTGGGTTTCATGTATTTTTAGAGCTGCTACTGTTTGGGTGGATGGAGTTGAGAAGGAAAAGGCAAAGGAAGTATATGGATTAAGGATGCCTTAGTACTTTTATTAATTTTGCTTGTTAGAAATCTGAATTTTTTTTACTTCGTATGCAGAAGGTTGAAGTCTAATATTTTTCCAGATTTTCAGCTACTTCTTTGAAAAACAAAAATATCTGTGTGATCTTGAAAAATAGAAGATGAATAAATTCATGTTAGAAGTTTTAGATCTTGGGGTGCCTGGTTGGCTCAGTGGGTTAAGCCTCTGCCTTCGGCTCAGGTCATGATCTCAGGGTCCTGGGATCAAGCCCTGCATCGGGCTCTCTGCTCAGCGGGGAGCCTGCTTCCTCCTCTCTCTCTGCCTGCCTCTCTGCCTACCTGTGATCTCTGTCAAATAAATAAATAAAATCTTTAAAAAAAAAAAGTTTTAGATCTTATGTATACCAACAAATAGGGTCAGATTTTTATTGGTAAATAGTTTAATTCAACATTTTAATAAACAGATTAGACATTACTATCTAAATTATAATTTCAGCTGCATTCCGGGTATTCCTGGACTGTATATACATACACAGAGTCTGTGTCTTCCTTATACTCGCTTTACATTCTACAGCCCATCAGTTGGATAATATCCCACCTCCCTTCCTTTTACCAGTGTTTCTCTCTCCTTTCCTATACTCCCTCCAAACCACCCCCCCAAACTGCTAAAGACTCAGAAGCTTCTGGGGAGTTTAAATTTGGAAGTATTGCAGCAAGAAGAAATGTAGAAATGTGCTTAACCTTTCAATTTGTAATTTTGGAGGCATTTTCCTATGGATGTATTAGATAGGGTGGTTAGGTTCTGTATTACTATCAGTTGTACACTTATGGTACAGATGGTTATAATCTGGTATAGGAAATTAGCCTATGTGATGTTGTGTCTATGGGAAAATGTATTTCAAGTTCCAGATAATCCTCAGAAACCCTTGGTTCCAAATTTTATGGGAACCAGTTATGTATTATGTACCAGAAGATAGTACAAATAGTTGATATTATTCATTCATTATAGAAATATTGCTTGTTAAATTATTATTTAGGATATGTTAATTAAAAACATTTTATGTTAGCTTGGACGTAAAATTATAAATTAAAAATTGTCTCCAAGAGTTCAAGGTAAGGACTAGGAAAGAGACATTAAAAGAACAAGTAAGTGCTGCTGATGTTTTGATAGCTTACAGGGCATGTGAAAGAGAATCTTATGTTATCTGAATTTTTGTTTTATTTTCTTTAATAGGGCAAATTGAAATGACTATAAAGTTTCTGAGGTCATAAGAATAAGAAATGTCCTGATCTCATGATGACATCTAATACATAGAGTAGTAGGTCTATGATATAGTGTAATAAGCAAAACTGCTTTGAACATTCTGAAGTACGACATAAATAAAAGGTTGTATTGTTAAATACAAAAGACTTGTTATGGAAAAGAAAGTGCTGTAAAAATACTGTAGAAGTATTTGATTCCTCCAGATTTTAGGTGAAGGAAGCAAAAAGTAGTGGGCAATTTAACCAGTATTTAGTGAGTACCTGTTTATGAAGAGCATTACAAATGACTTTTCCAAAGTTAAATAGACTATCATTCTCAGAGGAAGGGTAATAATCACTCCCAAATCCAGCTCTTAAAATAATAATGAAGTAACTAATTTTGGAATCATGGTCATACTTAAATCCTTTTGAAGAATTTGAGGATTGGATCAAATTTTAGTAAGCAGCAACAACTGACTTCATTTAAAAATTATATTGATGGGCATTTGGGTGGCTCAGTTGGTTAAGCCACTGCCTTTGGTCATGATCCTGGAGAACTGGGATCAAGGCCCATATCGGGCTTCCCCTGCTCTGCAGGGAGCCTGCTTCTCCCTCTCTCTCTGCCTCTTCCCTTGCTTGTGCTCTCTCTCTCTCTGTCAAATAAATAAATAACATCTTTTTAAAAATTATATTGATAATAAATTTTGATCTGGTCTCCAAATAGTATAACCAGTGAATTTTGAATGTTAAAATATTTTATAAATCAGTTTCTCTATAAAAGCCAAAGATTGAGACTGGAAAATTGCTGGCAGACTGACTCATAAAATGACTCATCTGAATCTGTGCTTACATTCGTCATTCCTCTCTTGAAGCGCCTGTTTTCTTTGCCTAGCTCACTACGTTTTTTTCCACTCTTATCACTCCTTCAAAGACAAAATATTGTAGATCCAGTATGGACGGACTCTTTTTAGTCTTGCTTTATCTTGGGTTCATTTTTCCCCCTCTGGTGTTATCTATATAGTAATCACTGTGATCAAGCATTGTTCTGAATATTTTCCAATATCAATTCATTTAATCCTCACAACAACCTTTTAAGATTAGAAATGTAATTATCCTCATTTTATAGGTTAGGAAATGGAAACACAGCTACTCAGAGGCAAGGCTGGGGAACAAAGCCAGGCAAGCTGACTCAGGAGTCCATTCTTTTGGCCACTGTGCTCTGCTATCTGTCTGCCTCTCATTTAGAGAACTCTTCATTTTATCCTTTGTGAGACTCTTTCCTGGTATGTCTCCTCCCCAGAATCTGTTACTCCCAGATAGGACAGACAATAGGAAATGATGGGGATGCTACTGGTGGCAGTGGGACTAACCTGGATTGTTGGCTCGTCCTACCTAAGCAGTGAGAACATACACCCAACAGCTAGAGTGGGATGTCTGGTTTGGTGCCTCTGAGGAGTGGGGCTGCCCCTAATTCATTTCTGTATACCCCTGTACCTAGTGTAGTCCTCAGCTATAGTTGTTCCCTAGTAAGTAGTGTATTGAATGAATTGAATAACTCTAGTCTTTGTAATTAATCATTCAACCTGATCTTCACTGGATTATTTCATGACACTTGCCTCAATTTCCCTTCCTGTAAGTGGTAATAGTACTTCAGGTCAGGGATTAAATGAATTTAATGTATGTGAATAGACTTTATAAAATTTAAAACACTATTTACATAGAAAGGATAAAACATTTTAAAAGCTATCTTTCAAATTAACCTACATATTAACATCCTAGAATCTAAATACAGTAGTTTGTAAAAATATACAACTTCTGCAAGGTACAGATGATGCTTTTATTTTTTTATTGAAAAAATACATATTGTATCATTATTTAAAATTTTTTTGACTTGACTCTTGGGCAAAAAGAATTGCTTATTGTTGTGAGTTTGTTGTTGTTATTGTTGTTTAAGCAGTGTGGAGCCCCCTGTGTGGCTTGAACTCACGACCCCGAGATCAAGAGCCTAGCTGAGATCAAGAGTTGGATGCTTAACTGACTGAGCCATCCAGGCACCCCCTATTATTGTTTGAAAGTACATTTAAATTCTAAAGATTTAATCTTCAGGCTTTTAATTCTATATAGTATACATAAACAGATACAGCACCTGGAGGTATAAGAGCTTTCCAGTGCTGTCGTTCTTGAGCTCAGGTAGCCTCTATCCTCTATCGTCAGTGTCTTTGAAAAGGCCTGATTTTGTTATAATGAAAAGAGGGGCAAGAAGTTCTCTTTAGCTGCCAGAAGAAACTAGGCAAAAACACAATTGTGCCTTTCTTTTTATTTATTTATTTATTTGAAAATTTGTTTATTTATTTATTTGACAGACAAATCACAAGTAGGCAGAGAGGCAGGCAGAGAGAGAGGAGGAAGCAGGCTCCCTGCTGAGCAGAGAGCCCGATGCAGGGCTTGATCCCAGGACCCTGAGATCAGGACCCAAGCTGGAGGCAGAGGCTCTAACCCACTGCGCCACTCAGGCGCCCCTGCCTTTCTTTTTATTGAAGTAAAATATAAATAACATAGTTTACCATTTTAACCATTTTTAAGTTTACAGTTCTGTGGCATTAAATACATTCACATTGTTGTATGTCCTAGCATTACCACCTTCCATCTCCAGAACTTCTTGGTCTTCCCCGAGACTCATATAAAAGGAATCATGCAACATTTCCCCTTTTGTGATTGGCTTATTTCATTAAGCATACTGTTTTCAAGGTTCATTGATACTCCAAAAATTTCAAATTTTTTTTTTATTTATTCAAAATTTCCTTATTTTTTAATACTGAATAATTTTCCATTGTATGTATGTACCACTTTTTTAATGCATTCATCTGTTGGAAGACACTGGGTTGCTTCCACCTTTTGACTATTATGAACAAAGCTGCTGTGTACACAGATGCACAAATATTTATTTCAGTGCCTGCTTTCACTTTTTTGGGGATATGCCCAGAAGACCTTTACCTTACTATAAGTAAGGAAATATTGGGTTTCTAGATGTGTAGTAGCTTATCTTGAAACTAAATTTACAATTGAGATGTTTTTCCTATTGAGTATTTATACTGGCATTTTCTCACTGTTGACACTGTACTTATTCTGAAGTAGACTCGAGTCTAGAACATTTTAATTGTGTATTTGAATTACCTCCATAGGATAAAAAAATATGAAATTGTTTTCCTTACCCATAGTGGGAGTGAAAATTTTTACCTAGATAATTTTTAGTATCCTGGATTTTTTTAATTACCAGAATTGTTTTTAAAAATGTCATTAACTAAAAAGGTTTTAAAAATATTTTTTAAAATGTCATTAACTATCATATTTACATCTGAAATAGAATTCTATTATTTCCAGTTTTTCATTCTCTGTGCAGTTAAATGCCTTGAGTGAATACTGCGTTCAGGAAGACAGTGTAAGATTTTTATGCAGCTGAATGTGCCTTAGGATATAGTGATAAACTCAGTTTTATAAATGTCAGTACCTTCACAATGCTTACATAATACACACAGAGTTAATTTGTCATATATTAACCACACAGTTGCATTTCTATAGCTAGGTTTTTCCTATCCGGTAAACTTACTAGTATCTTACATTGTTCTATTTTGTTGACTGTACATATAAGGTAGGACTGCTCTGGTAAGGAAATAGACACTGGGAATCTTTTTGGATTATCTATTCACGTCCCCCTTTGCAGGTAGCTTTCCACTTTCCATTTGTTACTGGACACTTAAAAGGACTTTCACTGTTTTGCTGTTTCCTTAGATACCAAATCAACTATTAGCTATATATTAATATACTTCCTGTTGTATATTTACTTTACTTACCCAAGAAATTTATTTTATTTTAAAGATTTTATTTATCAAAAAAAAAAAAAAAGATTTTATTTATCTGAGAGAGAGAAAAAGAAAGCACAAGTGGGGGGTTGGAGCAGAGGTAGAAGGAGAAGCAGACTCACCGCTGAGCGGGGAACCTGAACGCAGGGCTCCATCCCATGACCTGAGCCAAAGGCAGACGCTTAACTAACTGAGCCACACAGGCGCCTCAATCCAAGAAATTTATTTTAAAGTACACTTTAACAGCTATTTAAAATATGTAAGCGATGGAATCAGAACAGTATCATAAAAATAAACCTAATACCGTTCATTGATTTATTTGCAATGAAATACTATTTCATGGTACCCTGTTGAGTGAAAACCTGCAGCTCCTGAGTCTCTTCTTGCCACTAGGGGGCTAGGTTTTCCTTAGCTGTTAAAACTAGAAAAGTGTCCCAGTTTTTCTCAGTTTTGGCCAACCCAACAGACCCCTCCTTGATGTCTTAATTTTTGGATTTAAGTTCTTTCCCAGGATATGTATGCTTTCAAATATTCGGGGAAATCAAATTCAAATCATTGGAATTGTGTGTTTGAATAATCCCAAAGTTTAAATCTAAGAACGTGCTTACCTATATTGGAAGTGATAAGAGCATGAATTTTATGTGGCCATCTTAGTAATGTCTGGCTTTTTTAATCACTGGAATTGTTAAAATCTTGTAATTCAGAAAACATTAACCCTTACATATGTATCTAAACTAGAATTTTGTCCATTATTTCAAGTTTTTCCTTCCATTTAATGGCTTAAATTACACATGATACTAGAAAATGTTTATTTCTGGTATATCTTCATGAACTTCTGACATTTTAAAAATCAGTAGTCAATAATAGAGAAATAGGGAAACATTGCAATGAATTTTTATAATCCTTAGGTTAATTTACTTTCCAAGATCATAGAATAAGATTGTTTAGTAATTTTATTAGTATGCTAAGATATACAAAATATGAAAAATGTGGACATAGAAAGTTGCTACCTTATCATAAAGACAACTTAAAATATATTCATCAAGTGGAATTCTACTAAAATTATAATGTTACATTTTAGGAAGAAGGAAAGATTAGCGAAGTATTATACATTAAAGAGCGTGTGCTCTGAAGTTTGCTGGCTCTGTCACTATTAGCTTTGTGACTTTCAGGAAATCATTTAACATCTCTGAGCTTTAGTTTCCTTAATTTTGTAAAGTAATGTTTGTACCTTATTCAATTGTTGTTTGGATTAAATGAAGCAATATATGTAAAGCACCTAGTACTGTGCCTGGAACATGGTAGGTGCTCAATAAATGTCATCCTCTGTTTAATCCAAAGGTGTGATGTGTTATAACTGATTCTCATTCGTTCTGGAGAGTCTCTCTCTGGAAAAGAGGAGACTCAGCCTATTGTTAAGACTGCATCTGTAAGTATAACTATACCAGTACAAAGAGTTAATCTTTTTATGTATCCTAACTATAAAGAGAAAGCTTGGAAAATACACTTTTTTGGTTAAAATAATAGCAGCATTAGCTATTTATTTTTTGATTGCCTACTGTATGCCAGTACTATTCCAAGTGCTTTATGCATATTAACTCATTCATTCCTCACAACAAACATAGTAAGGTATGTACTGTTATTTTCCCTATTTTATTAAGATGCAGAAACTGAGGCGAAAAGAGATTAACCTTGCTCAAGTTTATACAGCTATTAAAATTTTGGAGCTGGGCTCCAGAGCCAGTCAGTCTGGATCTTGGATTTAAATTCTTAACTATTTTTTTAAATGGTTAAAACATTTTTGTCTGGATTTTACTAGATGCATTGTATAATGGTAGGCATGTTTGGAGAGTATTTCACGTATTTTATCCTTAAAACACACCCTCCTCCTAATTATTATTACTATTAAAATGATTGAAACAATTATTTTGTATTCCAAATACGTTCTGATATTTTCAGTAAAGTGAAATTACTTTCAATAAGAATAAACGTTTGGTTAGAAAGGTAACAGAATGTTTAGGTGCTAAAGATATCATTTGGAAAAGTAGACATGACCCTTTAAGATGATTTTTAAAAATTAGTCTATTACCATGTTGTTTTTAATAAATGATAGCACCTAATCAGACTAAACATAATTTTATTGCATCCACAAAGGAAAACTTGGAATTTTTCTTTCCAAGTGGAAAGAGGGGAGTGCCTTAAATGCTGCCAGAAGTAAATTGTGGTTGATGACTCTTCTCTGTTTGAATTTGTCCCAGCTGTGCTACAGTGCTGCTCTCCTTCTGCCCATATGGACGCTTTAAGTAGTTGTGTCACTCCCACTGCCTCTTCCTATGCACACTGCAACTACTTCCAGGTAAGATTCTTGGAATAGTGCACACAGTCTATTTCACGTGGAATATTATTGACCTTGCACAGTTTTAAAGTGTAATTTTATCTTAATAAGTAAGCTGTGGATTACAGCTTCAGTTTTCTCAGTTCTATAAAAAAAAAAAGTGGGGGTTGATAAAAATGATGTCTGAGGATTCTTCCAGGCCTGTGCTGTCCAAAAGAGTAGGCAGTAGCTACAAGGCTATTTAAATTAATTTAAATGAAATAAAATATAAAATTCATTTCTGGTGCTCAAAGTCTTATATGGCTTGTGGCTACCAAATTGTACAGCACAGAGATCATTTTCATCGTTGCTGAAAGTTAAGAGTATCGCTGTTCTAGGCTCTTCTGTGGTAAAATGAATACCAGATAACCTTTAAAAGTACATAAGTCACCAAATGACAGTTTCTTCCAAGATGATACAGGGAGTTACTTTTTTTTAATGAGAAAGGAAAATGAAATAAAAAATGAGAAATTCAAGTAGTGATACTTTTTTGCTCCCATATTGTGAACACTATACTTCAGTTATTTTCACATTATTTATTGGGAAGCAATTGAGTTTTATTTAAATGTTTTAGATTGCTATTTCTATGATAAGATTAAATTTTTTAAAGATTTTATTTATTTATTTGACAGACAGAGATCACAAGTAGGCAGAGAGGCAGGCAGAGAGAGAGGGGGAAGCAGGCTCCCCACTGAGGAGAGAGCCTGATGTGGGCCTCGATCCCAGGACCTTGAGATCATGACCCAAGCTGAAGGCAGAGGCTTAACCCACTGAGCCACCCAGGTGCCCCTAGAATAAGATTAAATTTCACTCTTTGTAGTTTTGTGCTATAATTGCTTAAAGATTGGAATTATGTATTTACCTTTGATGTCATGTAGTTGATATAGCTTCTGGGTTTTTTTTTTTTTTTTAAGATTTTATTTATTTATCTGACAGAGATCACAATTAGGTAGAGAGGCAGGCAGAGAGAGGAAGGGAAGCAGGCTCCCTGCTGAGCAGAAGCAGAAGCAGAAGCAGGACCCTAGGATCATGACCTGAGCCACCCAGGCACCCCAGAGATAACTTCTGTTTTTTTTGATTTTTTTAATTTTTTTTTATTTTTAAGATTTTATTTATTTATTTGGCAGATAGAGATCACAAGTAGGCAGAGAGGCACGCAGAGAGAGAGGAGGAAGCAGGCTTCCTGCCCAGCAGAGAGCCTGATGTGGGGTTCGATCCCATGACCCTGAATCATGACCTGAGCCGAAGGCAGAAGCTTTAACCCACTGAGCCACCCGGGCACCCCTAGCTTCTGTTTTTAAGAGAATAGCTTACTAGTGGCATTCCACTAGTAATTTTGAGAAAATTACATGGAAAGCCAATTATAATCAGATTGTTATTTGAAGAATATAGAATCAGATCAAAGGGACTTAGTTGGACATTTTTAAAAAAAAGATTTTATTTATTTGACAGAGAGAGATCACAGGCAGGCAGAGAGACAGGCAGAGAGAGAGGAGGAAGCAGGCTCCCTGCTGAGCAGAGAGTCCGATGCGGGGCTCGATTCCAGGACTCTGAGATCATGACCTGAGCCGAAAGCAGAGGCTTTAACCCACTGAGCCACCCAGGTGCCCCTTAGTTGGACATTTTTAATGGCAGGTACCATCAGTGGACTATCAAGCATTATACACATGCAAGACAAAGGTGAAACACGTACATTCAGCTCCCATGATTCAGCTGAGGTCCGTACCCCTGCGCCAGTCATCACAGCCTACTATCAAGCATTTATAGTCCAGTCTGTTCATCTTCGCTAGAGGGACATATCTGTCCCACAAGTTAGACTCTCTTGTTTGTAGATCCAGGAACTCTCTCCCTTGGATCATACTGGAGATACTCTGATGGTGTTTATGTCTTGTTTATGTTTATGTTTTAAATAAATTATTTAACATATCCTTAGAAATATCCTTACTATAAGAAGATAATACTTGTTTGTTATAGGAAAATAAAGATAGGTAGACATAACATTTTTTAAAAATTTTTATTTATTTATTTGACAGATAGATCACAAGTAGGCAGAGAGGCAGGCAGAGAGAGGAAGGGAAGCAGGCTCCCCGCTGAGCAGAGAGCCCGATGTGGGGCTCGATCCCAGGACCTTGGGATCATGACCTGAGCCGATGGCAGAGGCTTTAACCCACTGAGCCACCCAGGTGCCCCTAGACATAACATTTTTAAAATGAAAAAAACATATTTTAGATATGATTCTGGAAATAAATGCAATTGGTTTTGTTGGATCATAGATATTGGTGAGAGTGTGCATGAATGATCATTATAGTGTAATGGTTAAGAACAAGAGCTCTGAAGTCAGGCATCCTATGTTTGAAACCTGGATTTGTCAGTTATTTCATTGTGACTTTAGGTGAATACACAGTTTCTCTGAACTTCAGTTTCATCATTTGGAAATGGAGATGATCACATTTTATAGGCCTCTTGCAAGGATTAAATGGAATAATGTATATAAAGTACTTTGCATGTGCTTGGCACATAGTAAGAACTCAATAAATGGTGCTATTGGCTAGAGAAAGTGGCTTGATGCTTAAACCATTTAAATTTACATTATTTGGCATTAATGTCCTTCAAATAACTGACTCAGTCTTTGTTGTGTATTTGGCAACACCAACCTATCACACGTTTTATTTAATTATTACTCTTCAGTATTTTATATTCATAGCTTGAGATTATTTATCCCCAAATATGTAATTGAATTCCTACTTTGTGCAAAGTACTATGTATAAGAGAATACATCTTGAAGATATAAAGAATATATCTAAAAGTGACAACTCTTTTTAATCTATGTTTTATTATTTAAAAATAAATAATCTCAGGAACCAAAGGACATTCGATATTCCATCCATTTTTTCCCAGATCATTTGGAACAGAATATCAGTACCTCCCCCTGAATCTATAGAAGCATTGGTGGACTTGTGAGCATCCTGTGTTTGAAATTTCCTTACTACATTCCTAAAGTAGTATATGATAGATATAAGTGATGTTTTTGTCTGTCAACTCTTATGAAATAATTGGTTGTATAGGCATTTTATCAGCAAATATGTATTTGGGTACTGTAGCTTTTTGATTTTGTATATTTTAACCCTGAGAATTATTGGTCCTTTCCAGTATTGAGTATAGTGGTTGATGTATATTAGTGGCTAAGTAAATGTTAACAATAGAATTAAAGCTGCCATTGCTGAAAAGTTGATTGGTGTTCAGGTTTTCTTAGTGAGCTTTAGTTAAAAGTTATTTAACATTTACCAGCCTAAACATTGCTGCTTTCCTCCTTAATCTCATATTCAATTTTCTATCCAAACAGTCCTATTTTCTCTTTTCCCAGAATCCTCCAATGCAATCCTCCTATCCAGTTGAATTTCTGCCTTCTAATTGGCCTTGCAGTGCTACTGATGAAAATAAAAAGACAGAAGTAAACCTAGAGGCTGTTTTTCAGATAGTAGATGAGTTGCATTCCTCCCCTAAATTGGAGATGGTGAAGGTGGAGCCTGTTGAGAATCAGTGCCCAACATCTCAGTCTAACAGAGGCCAACATATCCTAGCTAATTCAAACAACAGCAATCCATCTTCCACAAGTCAGGCTAGCCAGCTGGAGCCACTTACTCCTGTAGGCTCAGATATTACATCTTTTGTGGTCGGAACAGAACAAGCAATTACCTGCTCTCTACCACAGTCACCTGAGTACATCTATACCATCCACACAGCTCAGCCTGTTGAAAATACGACAATGCAGGAATCTGCAGCCATCCAACAAGCTCATGTTAAACTGAAGGAGCAGCTAAGTCGTAATCCGTCTCCATCTTCAGTAGTGTTTGTGCAGGAAGGGCTACCATTCAGCACACACCAGGTAAGGCAAAGAGAAAAGTCTCTAAAAAGCTCAAAGTACCTAGTGCTTCTTGCTAAAGACTGTTCTGGTGAAGAGTTTGTTCACATTTTATTCGGGTTTATTACCAGTTCACTATGCCTTTTTTTTTTTTTTAAAGATTTTATTTATTTATTTATTTGACAGAGAGAGAGAGAGAGATCACAAGTAGGCAGAGAGGCAGGCAGAGGGAGGGGGGTAAGGCAGGCTTCCCGCTGAGCAGAGAGCCCAATGCGGGGCTCGATCCCAGGACCTGGGACCGTGACCTGAGCCGAAGGCAGAGGCTTAACCCTTTGAGCCACCAGCCCCACTTTCTTTCTTTTTTTTTTTCTTTAAAGATTTTATTTATTTATTAGAGCAAGAGAGAGAGAGTGCAAGTGCATACCAGAGCCCAAAGGGGTGTGGGGCAAGGCAGAGGGACAAGTCAACTTTGTGCTGAGTGCAGAGCCTGACATGGGGCTCCATCCCAGGACCCAGAACTCATGACCTGAGCCAAGTCAGATGCTTAACTGACTGAGCTACCCAGGTGCTCCCATTATGCTTTCCAGAAGCATGGTGGTTGTCCCAGTGATTCTGCACAAAAAATTCAGAAAGAAGTAACCTTAAACCCCAGACTTCTTACTGTGTTATGGTCTGAAGTCAGCCTCTAGAGAGGCAGTAGGAGCATTGTGGAATAAAACTTATTTTCATGTTAAAAGCATCCCTTGAGTTTTGCTTCCTATCTTAATTTGGATGGACTAGGTATGCCTGGCTGATTAAATCCACTACTCAGAAAGGATGGTTTATCTGGCAGATAATATCAGGACTTTTCTAGCCATTTGTAGCATGGAGGTATAAGATGGTTAGGGGTCTTTTCATACTTTCTTATAGCATTATTGAATTCTCATTTGACTTAGGAGCATACTGTGTTTGAATTTCATTACTAAGATCTACATTCTTAAAGCAGAATTTGACTCTAGTTTGAGAGACATATTCTGAAGGTAGAGGCTAATTCCTTTATTGCTGCTGGTTTATGACCAGAAAATGAATAAAATTTGATTCTAAGTAAAACTATATCTAAGTTAAAATCAGTTTTTGTGAATTAACTTATATTTTCCTACTTTTATTTTTTTCTTGATCTGAGCCATGTGTATGTATGTATAAGTGTGTATATATATGTATATATACACACATATACACATCTGTAAATGTGTGTGTACACACACATATATTTTTTTTAAATTTTGGGTTTGTTTTTCTTTAATGGGACTGAAAATATCATCACTTTTAGATTCCCAAGATAACTTCTTGATAGTTGTGTTTTTTGTTGTTGTTGTTGTTGGATAGCAAAGCAAAGTCTACTGAGTGATAGCAATGTGATAGTTCAAAGCTCCCAAGAACGGAGGGGACCTGAAGGGGTTGCCCAACAGTTGTATTTTTTTTAATGCATTCTTTTTTAGCTCTAATTTTAGATATATCTGTCTTAAAGTATCTATCAACTCATTGTCCTTTTTTGAGCCCAACTGTTGAGACCCAGTATATCATGTGTTAAAATAGTACTATACTGGGAGAAGGGGAGTGGGTATATGGATATTGGGGAGGGTATGTGCTATGGTGAGTGCTGTGAAGTGTGTAAACCTGGCGATTCACAGACCTGTGCCCCGGGGGATAAAAATATATTATATGTTTATTAAAAAAATTAAAAAAATTTTTTTAAATAGTACTATAAATTCTGTAGACCAAAGATAGGCCCATTGTGTTTCAGATATGATTGTGGAAAGAAAAGAAAATTTCTCTTTGTTCCTTCATAGTCACATCCAAAGTATTAGATTTCATACCTTAAAATTGCATTCACATAATTACTTTCAAGATCTTTAAAAAATGTTTGAACATCAGAGCTTTTAAAAGCTGTTATTAACTTTTAGCTTTATTTCATTATATAGTTTTATTTAAAATGAATTCAAAGAAATAAGAGTAGTTCAGAAGTTGATCACCTTGGGGAAGGAATTTGCATTCCAGAGAAAATTTAGGAACTCCATACTTATATCTCATAAACAGAAAAGATCTAGATTTTTTTAGGGGTGGAAGCTTATACAATTTTGAGGGTCTCTTTAAGACAAAGAATACAAAATTAGTAGAATAAAGTGTCCTCAGCTCCACTGACATCATCCAACAGGATTTTGCCATTGACCATTTTAGTATTACCAATGGGAGTGGAAATCTGATGGAAGGGATACTAGAGTGGAGAAAGATAGTGGTCTTAACCAATTGTAAATCTGTATATGTTTGTATATGGTCTTAACCAATTGTAAATCTGTATGTGTTTGTGAATTTTACCAAAACAACAACAACAACAAGCTTCATGGTTAATCTTCTGACCCTAAGTAAATGTTTTAGCTCCATATACGTTTCAATGCTTTGTGCATGGGAAAATATATATCCTACTACTGAATATTCAGATTAGTTCAAAAAAATCAAAGGTGATATCACTCATAAGAATGAAAAGCCTTTTACAGATATGTTTGTTGGATCATGTTTCAATATTAGAACTCCTCTGAAAAAATATCTTAACTTTTAGTAGATATTTGGGATAAATACAGAATAATGAGTGGGTTTCACGTTTTAGGTGGATGCCAGTATAAAATGCCAGACCAGTCCACCTGAGAATATCTTGCCTTCAGAACAGATGGGATTCCTTATTTCAGAAGTGGGGCCTGCTAGCAAGCCAAGTAAAGATGCAGGTTTATCTACTCCAGCCAGATACAGAGAGCGAAGAAGCAACTCACAGCAAGGAAAATCCCCTGGTAAGGATTACTGTGCTCTAGTATACTAGAATTAGAACGATGGTATGGAATTAATATATGAATGACAGTTTTTTTCTGAGTCTTCATTTTTATTAATAATTATATTATACTTACCACATTGCTTTTTTATGTAACTGTAATTCTAACTCTATGTGTTTTCTTAATTATTCTTGAAAAGTGTGTAAAAGTTATTTTCCTAGTATTGCATGTATGTATTTTCCTACTATTGCAGCTTTCCAAGAGATAGAACATATTAAGTAAAAGCAAAGGAAAATAAGTTATTCAACTTGCAGATGGCAAGGATGAAGAGTGACTTAACAGCTGCTTCAAGTGCCAAAGACTTTATCATTTTTAATGTACTTATTTTCTTACTAACAGAATGTAGGACAAGAGGGGATATGCTCAAACTGTGGCAGAAAAGAATTAGATGGTCATTAATGACATTATCCCAAGCACATTATAAAGATAGTATGAAGTATGACTTCTTTAATCAGTGGTATTGTTTTTCTTGTGGTTTGTAGGAATCTAGAATTAATGATGGTTTTAGGCACTTAGAGTTGTTTCCTTTTTTTAAAATTTCATATTTTATTTATTTGACAGAGAGAGAAATCACAAGTAGGCAGAGAGGCAGGCAGAGAGAGAGCAAGAAGCAGGCTCCCAGCTGAGCAGAGAGCCTGATGCAAGGCTTGATCCCAGGACCCTGAGACGGTAGCCTGAGCCAAAGGCAGAGGCCCAACCCACTGAGCCACCCAGATGTCCCCATAGAGTTGTTTCTCCTATTTTTTATTTATTTATTTATTTTTTAGAGAGAGTGAGAGAGAGTGCATGTCGGTAGTGGTAGGAGGGACAGCAGGAAAAGAGGAGAATTTTTTTTAAGATTTATTTATTTGGGGGGTGGCTCAGTCATTAAGCATCTGCCTTCAGCTCAGGTCATGATCCCAGGGTCCTGGGATCAAGCCCTGTATTGGGCTCCCTGCTCAGCAGGAAGGGTTCTTCTTCCTCTCCCACTCCCCCTGCTTGTGTTCCCTCTCTTGTTGTGTCTCTCTCTGTCAAATAAATAAATAAGATCTTTTTAAAAAATTTATTTATTTTAAAGAGAGAGGGAGCATGAGCAAGAGGAAGAGGGAGAGTCTCAAGAAGACTCCCTGCTGAGCACAGAACCCAACACAGGGCTTCATCTCACCACCCCAAGATTATGATCTGAGCAGAAACCAAGAGTCAGACCCTTAACGATTGCTCCAGCCATGCACACCAGAGGGAGAGAATCTTAAGCATGCTCTATGCTCAACATGGAGCCTGGTGCAGGGCTCAATCTCATGATCCTGAGATCATGACCTGAGCCAAAAATCAAGAGTTAGACACTCAACCTACTGAGCCACCTAGTTGCCCCTGTTCTCCTGTTCCCAAGGTAACTGGACAAAACCATTTTTAAAGAAGACAGTAACATCTAATAAAACACGTTTCTTTATATGATTCAAAAACAAGTCGGGGCGCCTGGGTGGCTCAGTGGGTTAAAGCCTCTGCCTTTGGCTCAGGTCATGATCCCAGGTTCCTGGGATCGAGCCCCACATTGGGCTCTCTGCTCAGCGGAGAGCCTGCTTCCTCCTCTCTCTCTGCCTGCCTCTCTGCCTCCTTGTGATTTCCGTCTTTCAAATAAATAAATAAATCCTTAAAAAAAAAAACAAAAACAAGTCATCAAAGTCTCCAGTGGCCAACTTTAATATTCTCACACTGTATGCATGACAGAAGCATGCAATTCAGGTAGCATTAATCAGGTCGGACAATCCTTTTAGCCTATAAAAATTGAAAAATATTGAGAACTTCTCTGAGAAATTCTCCAAAAGGTAAACTGATAGTGATATGATCAAGATCTTACTCAGACTTATAGGGTTCTTTCTGCAAAACACTTTTTAGATGAAAGTGTTTTAGTTTTAGTGTTTCTGCAAAACACTTTTTAGATCACTCATCGTATTTATTAAACTTAGCTTGTATAGTCACTTTTATTTGAATATATGGTTCAATCCATGATGAAACATTAAAATTTTTCACCATTGAAAATGTTAAAGACATAGACTGAAGGCAATTTAGAAAAGGACAGGAACTAATATTTGCTGCATACCCATTTTTATGCCATAAAAAACATTGAATGTGATATTGTCATCATTTTAAAGATTGGGAAAATTAGGCTTGGAGAGGATAAGTAACCTGTCTGCAAAGAGAAATGAATAAGGTCACACATTTATTAATGTAGCTAATATTCTACTCATAATCACTCTGCTGAGTGATCCTTGGATACCTAAAAGTATTTAAGTTTCATGTAGTCCCACTTGTTTTTTTTGGGGGGGGGTTTGTTTGTTTGTTGTTTGCTCTTGTTGTCTGTGTTTTTGGTGTCCTATCCAAGAAATCATTGCCAAGACCAATGTCATGAAGTTTTTCCTCTATGTTTCCTTCCAGGAGTTTTATAGTTTAGGTCTTACACTTAGGCCTTTAGCCCATTTTGAGTTAATTTTTGAATATGATGGAAGATAAGGATGCAACACCATTTTTTTGCATGTGGATATAGTTTTCATACAACATTTGTTGGAGAGATTGTCCTTTCCGCATTGAGTGGTCTTAGCATCTTAGTGGAAGATCATCTGACCGTATAAGTGAGCCTCTCTAGTCTAGACCATTGGTCTGTTTGTAGGTCTTTATGCTAGTACCATGTGATCTGTTTAACCTCTCAATTCTGCCCTTGTACAAAACCAGCCATAGACAATATATAAGTGAATGATTATGGTGGTGTTCCAGTAAAGCTGTATTTACAAAAACAGGTGCTCGGCCCAATTTTACCCAGAGGTCATAATTTGCCAACACTTGAATTAAACTGACAGCTTCTTTCTGAACAACAATAATGGAAACCAGAAAAGGGTAAAGTCACGTTTTTTACTATAAGGAAAGAAAATGGCAATCCTAGAAGTCTTTACCCAGTTAAAAAAATAATCCTTCAAAAATGAAGGCAAGATGATGAAAACAGTTTTATTTTTTATTTTTTTATTTTTAAAGATTTTATTTTTTTATTTGACAGACAGAGATGACCAGCAGGCAGAGAGGCAGGCAGAGAGAGAGGGGGAAAGCAGGCTCCCTGCTGAGCAGAGAGCCCAATGCAGGACTCGATCCCAGGACCCTGGGATCATGACCTGAGCCGAAGGCAGAGGCTTTAACCCACTGAGCCACCTAGGCACCCTGAAAACATTTTTAGATAAACACAAAATTGAGAGCATGTGCCACAACAGATCAGCACTAAAGGAACTTCTACAGGGTGTTCTTCAGGCAGGAGGAGACTGTGGTAAAGGTATTGATTAGTATGGGCTTTGATGAATCAAGAGTACATACTGTAGCTTTTAGGGTAATCACCAACAAAATAGAAATAATCCAAAGGAAGGCAGGAAAGGGGAAAAAGGGAAGGAAAATAACACAGAGAACAAATAATAAAATGGTGGAACCAAATTTCACCAGTGCAATGATTATATGTAAATGGTCTTAAAAATTTTAATTCAAAGGCAGAAATTGCTAGAATGGATAAAAGAGCAAACTCCTACAATAGGCTGGCTATAGGAGACATGTAGCTTGAAAGTAAGTGGATGGGAAAAGATATAACATGCAAAAAGGAAGTATGAAAGACTGCAATGGTTATTTTTAAATATTGATAAAACAGACTTTTTTTTTTTTTTTTAAGATTTTTATTTATTTATTTAACAGAGAGAGATCACAAGTAGGCAGGGAGGCAGGCAGAGAGAGAGAGGAAGGGAAGCCCGATGCAGGGCTCGATCCCAGGACCCTGGGATCATGACCTGAGTCGAAGGCAGAGGCTTAACCCACTGAGCCACCCAGGCGCCCAGATAAAAACAGACTTTAAGACAGAGCATTATAAAGGGTCTGCGTCATAATGGTGAACAGTTCATCATGGAAGCATATCAATTATAAATGTATTTTTGTGTAATAAGGGCTTTAAAATATATAAAGTAAAAATTAACAAAAAGAGAAATAGGCAATTCCTCAATATAGTAGTATATATTTTTAAAGGTTTATTTATTTATTTTAGAAAGATCATATGCACATACATGTGGAGGGAGGGACAGAGGGAGAGAATCTTCAAACAGACTCCCCGCTAGGCATGGAGCCCAGTCTGATGAGCCATGAGATCATGACCTGACCAAAATCAAGAGTTGGATGCTCAACTGACTGAGCCACCCAGACATCCCTACAGTAGGATATTTTAACATACTATCTAAGTAATTGATAGAATAACTAGAAAAAATATTAGTAAAGACATAGGACATCTCAACAACATAATCAGCCACCTTGATCTAATTGGCATTTATAGAACACTGCATCCCAAAACTACAGAATATGTATTATTTTCGAGTGCACATGGTACATTCACCAAGATAGGTTTTATATTGAGCCATAAAACAAGTCTTAATAAATTTACAAGAATTAAAATCATACAAAGTGTATTCTCTGAATACAACAGAATTAAATTAGAATCATTGATAATTGGGTGTCTGGGTGGCACAGTCAGTTAAGTGTCTGACTTTTGGTTTTAGCTCAGGTTGTGATCTTGGGGTCTTGAGATCGAGCCCTGCGTCAGGCTCTGCACTCAGTGCAGAGTCTGCTTGAGATTCTCTCTCCCCCTTCCCTCTCCTGCTCATGCTTTCTTTCTCTCTCTTTCTAAGATGAATAAATCTATCTTAAAAAGAAATCAGTGACAAGTAACGAAGTAACGAAGAAGACTTCCAGTATCTGGAAATACAATGATATACTCTAAATAATTCATAACTCAAAGACAAAATCTCAAGAAAAACTAGAAAATATTTGGAATTGAGTGATAATAAAAACACATCAGTTTGTGAGATGCATTTAAACAATGTTAGCATGAAATATGTAACTTTGTTATTATTTTTTATTTTTATTTTTTAAAGATTTATTTATTTTAAAGAGAGAGAGAGTGCATGTATGAGTGGGGCCAGAGGCGGGGCTTGATCTTACAACCCATGAGACCATAACCCATGAGATCATGACCTGAGCCAAAACCAAGGGCTGGATGCTTAAGTGACTGTGAGCCACCCATGTGCCCTAAAATGTGTAGCTTTAAATGGTAGTATTAGAAAAGAAGTAAGATCTAAAATCAATGACCTGAAGTATTGCTATAAGAAGCTAGAAAAAAAAAAGAAAAGTAAACCAAAGTAAACATGAGGAAGGATATACTAAAAATAAGAATAGAAATCAGTGAAATAGAAAATAGTTGAGAAAATTAACAAATATAAAATTGACTCTTTGAAAAGATCAACAAAATTGGCAAACCTCTAGCTAAACTGATCAAGAAAAAAGAAAACCCAAATCATAACTATCAAGAATGAAAAAGAGATATCCACCCCAGAACTTATGGATATTTACAGGATAACAAGAGAATACAGGGGACAGTCTTATATTAATTTACAACACAGTTAAATATTTTGAAAAATACAACTTAACAGAATTCACCCAAGAGCCAGGTAAATAGCCCTATATCTATTCAAGAAGTTGAACTGGTTATCAAAGACTTTTCTTAAAGTAAGAATCCTCATGAAAATAGATGTAAAAATCACTATCAAAATATTAGCAGATTGAGTCCAACAATATTTAAAAAGGATAATACTCCACAACCAAATAGAGTTTGTCTCAGGAACGCAAGGCTTGATTGATTTTCAAATGTTAAACAATGTTACTTGTTATATTACAGAATAAAGGAGAAAAACTTTCTGATGATCTCAATAGATGTAGGGAATGCACTTGAAAAAATTCAGTACTTGTTCATAGTAAAACCCTCAACAAAGTAGGAATAGTGGAAAATTTCTCAAACTGATAAATAACATCTCTAAAATATGTATAACAAAGATCATGGTTAACGGTGAGAGACTACTATATACATTAGAGACTGGGAACAAGGCAAGGACACCCACTTTCACCACATGTAATACAGTATTGTCCTGGTGGGTCTACCATTGCAGTAGGTAAGAAAAAGAAATAAAAGGCATAAAGATTGAAAAGAAAGAAGTAGGGACGCCTGGGTGGCTCAGTTGGTTAAGCAGCTGCCTTCGGCTCAGGTCATGATCCCAGCGTCCTGGGATCGAGTCCCACATCGGGCTCCTTGCTCCGCAGGGAGCCTGCTTCTCCCTCTGACTCTGCCTTCCACTCTGTCTGCCTGTGCTTGCTCTCACTCTCTCTCTCTCTTACAAATAAATAAATAAAATCTTTAAAAAAAAAAAAAAAATAAAAAGAAAAAAAAAAAAAAAGAAAAGAAAGAAGTAAAAGTATTTGCAGATGGTATGACTGCTCATCTGAAGAAAATCTAGGGAATCTACAAAGCAACTGCTAGAACAAATAAATGAATTTAGCAAGGTTGTAGGACATAAGATTGATACCCAAAAATCAACTGTATTTCTCCAATCTAGCAGCACACAATTGGAAAATGAAATAAAAATGGTAAGACCAAAATCATAAGATACCTAGAAATAAGTTGAACAAAAGATGTCCAAGACCTCTACATTGAAAGAAATTAAAGAAGATATAAATGGAAAGATATGCCATATTCATGTATAAGAAGATCCAATTTTCTTAAAATGAGGGTTCTTTCCAAATTCATCTGTGAACTCAGTGCAATCCCAATCAAAATTCCAGTGGATTTTTTTTTTTTAATTACAAGCTGATTCTAAAATTTAAAAGGAAATGCAAAGATCAGAGAATTACCAAAGCAATCTTCAAAAACAAAAGGTTAGAGGAGATTTTACTGATTTCAAGACTTAACAGAAAGCTATAATAATTAAAATAGTTTGATATTTGTGAAAAGATAGGCATAAAGATGAATGATACAAGGGTCCAGAAATAGATCCATACATATGTGGTCAGTTGCTTTTTAACTGTGGTGCCAAGGCAATGTAGTGGAGAAAGGAAAAGTCTTTTCAACAAAAATTAGTATTGACCCATACCTCACACCTTAAATAAAAATTAACTTAAAATGAATTACGGACCTAAATATAAAACTCAAACTTCTAAAACTTCTTGGAAAACTTCTTGGAAAAAAAAAAAGAGGAAAAGCTTTGCTACTTTGGAGTAGACAAAGTGGTCTTGGAACACAAAAAGCATGATTAATAAAGAAAAAATTGATAAATTGGATTTCATCAAAATATTAAACTTTTGCTCCTTGAGAGACACCATTAAGAAAATGAAAAGGCAAGCCAGAGTCTAAGAGAAAATATTGACAACATACATGTCAAAACAAAGGACATACTTAGAACATAAAAAGAACTCTTTTTTTTTAAAAAGATTTTATTTATTTATTTGACAGACAAAGATCACAAGTAGGCAGAGGCAGACAGAGAGAGAGAGAGAAGCAGGCTCCTGCTGAGCAGAGAGCCCAACATGGGGCTTAATCCCAGAACCCTGAGATCATGACCTGAGCCAAAGGCAGAGGCCCAATCCACTGAGCCACCCAGGTGCCCCTGTAAAAAGAACTCTTATAATGCAACTCAAAAATGGGGGAATGTATGAAGAGATGTTTCACAAAAGATATACAAGTGGCCAATAAACACACGAAGAAATGTAACATGATAAATCATTAGGAAAGTCAGATTAAAACTATAATGAGATATCACTACACACCCATTAGAATGCCTAAAATTTTTAAACTAAAAAACATGACCATGCTAAGTGCTGATGAGACAGCTAGAACTGTTCAGATATTGCTAGTGGGATTAAATAGTGTAACCATTTGGCATTTTCTTAAGAATATGGTTAAAGATACACTCACCACAATTTATGAATTACATATAAATTACAGTATATCCATACAACGACAGAATACTACTCAGCAATAAAAAGGAACACATTATTGTTATATACAAATCATTATGCTGATGTGGTCCTTGGGGAATATACATTTCTTTTTTTCACTTTTTTTTTTTTTTAAAGATTTTATTTATTTATTTGTAAGAGAGAGAGTGAGAGCGAGCACAGGCAGACAGAGTGGAAGGCAGAGTCAGAGGGAGAAGCAGGCTCCCTGCGGAGCAAGGAGCCCGATGTGGGACTCGATCCCAGGACGCTGGGATCATGACCTGAGCCGAAGGCAGCTGCTTAACCAACTGAGCCACCCAGGCGTCCCTTCACTTTTTTTTTTTAAACATTTTATTTTTTAAAGTAATCTTTATACCCAATGTGGGACTCGAACTCACAACCCTAAGATCAAGAGGCATCTGCTCTACAGACTGAGCAAGCCAAATACCTCTGGAATATACATTTCTATGGAGCAATCCAGTTTTTGCTGCCTACTTTTTGCTAGAGTGGATCTAAAAGGTCAGAGGATTACTTTAGAGGCTGAACAGTCACACATCATACAAGCAGGCCAGGCTTGTTACTTATCTGGCATTTCAATTCTTTAAAAAAAAAAAAAAAAAGACTACTGCTTTGTTTGCTTTTGGTCATTCCAGATGTGAGTTATAACAGGGATCTCATTTAGGTAGATTTTAAGCCTGACAAGTCTGGAATTTGATTTACTGTCTATACTTCGCCCATCCCTTTCATTCAACCTAATGGAACCTGTATTGAGATCATCTAAAAGAAGGGGTTTCGTTGGAAGGATAACATCCTTAATCTGATCTTTGCCATAGAGCTTTCTCCCAATATCTATCAGTAGCACTTGAGAAAAGCTTGAGGACCTCTTACCACTATTTCAGGTTGGGATAATGAAGCAATGGGGTGCATAATCCAAATTATTGAACTCTAGACAATAAGTTATCAACCACAGGCAGAGAATCATTCCCTTCCATCTCTGCTTGCTCTCCTCCAGCTACCTCTAGTCCAAGTTCATCTCTTATTTTAGGGCTTTGCTGAATATGTCAAGAAACAGCGAGCACATGGTAAATTTTGTCAGCCTTTCCTCCTATGGTTGCATGCTCTCTTGGTGTGTGGTCTGCCTTCCAGGGCTATCGCAGCAACAATTTTATCAGATGTTGTGATATGGGTTACAAAGATCATTGGCATTCTAACCTGCTGTGTCTTAATTACTTGCTGTCTGACTACTAAGCCAATACCGTGTATTTTAATTTGAATAATAGCAGCACTCACTTCTAGATTCTAAATTCCGTGTTAGCCCACATGTAAGTTAGGCTACTGTAACAAACAGAACAAAAAAACCAGTAGCTTAAACAGTTCAGAAGCTTGTTGTTCTCAGTCTGATACAGTCTGAGAGTAAGCTGTTGAGAGCTGATGTGGCACTCTCTCTGGTACCCCTTAGGTATTCCGTGGTTAAAAAAAGCTCACCACTCTATCAGTATGTCAGCCAGCATCCTGCTATAAATATCCTTTCCTTTTATGAGCATAATCATCGCTTCTGCTCACACCAGTTTGACTAGAACTTAGTCACACGGTCAAACTAGCTGCAGGGAAGCTTGGAAATGTAGTCTTAGGCTCGGGACCACCTGCCCGTTTAAACACCACCATGATTTTTAAGGGAAGAATACTTATTAGGAGAGAACTAGAAGTCTCTTTTGTATGGACTAAGAAAATATTTAAAATAAAATATAAAACATTGTATTAGTAATACATAAAGGCTTCTACAAACCAATAAGAAAAAGGCAACCCAATAAAAGTAAATAAAATGATACTAATCATGTGCTTGTCAGAAGAAACACAGTGACCACTATGCATATAGAATGATGTTGAACCCCTCAGAGAAATCAGTAGAGAAATACAAATTAAATCAGCCAAAAAGTTGTTTGTTTGTGGGGTTTTTTTGGCAGTTTGATTGGCAAAACTTAAGCTGTTCCTAATATCCAGGTTTGATAAAATTTTAGGAGAAAAGGAACCTCTCCTCTACTGTAACTGGAATGTAAATTTGTATAGCCTTTTGGAGGGCTTAGTCATTATCTGTAAATAATTAAAATGCTCATATGCTTTGATTTAAGAATTCCGCTGTCAGGAATCTCTCCTACAGAGTTCATTGTTGTATCATTTATGATAGCAAAAATTTGGAAAAAGCATAAGTGCCTCACAAGAGGGACCTAGATATGAAAAATTAATGTAATGAAATGCTATGCAACCACTTAAGAATATAAAATAACTTGATATGTTGTTACTCAAAAAGATAGTAAGTGTTCATGATATGTTAAGTGGATGAAGCAAGTTTTGTAGCACAGTATGTCTGGGACTGCCTCCTTTCTAGAAAGAGAAAGTACATACTATATAATTATAGAAAAAATATGGAAGTATATGATAAAAGTGATTGATGTAACAGTGGTTACCTCTGGGAAAGTAGAATTGGAATTGTAGAAAGGTACTTTTTTACCTTTCGGTTTCTGAATGAGTATACACAATAGTGGGATTATGGGAAATTTTCACTCCCTTTTTGTATTTTTCTAGATATTTTAAATTAAAAAAAAATTAAAAAGTATTTAAATATTTAAAAGTTTTCCTATAGTATAAGTTTAAAAGCATTAAAATAATTGGAATGGGAAATTTTAAGAATATTTTGAAAAAATATTTATACTCCCCCCTTTTTTAGGATTTATTTATTTGAGAGAGAGAGAAAGCGTGCAGTGGGGAGGGGCAGAGGAAGGAGGAAAGAGAATGCTGAGGGCTGAGCCCGATGTGGGGCTTGATTGCATGACAGATCGTGACCTGAGCTGAAACCAAGAGTTGGATGTTAAACTGACTACACCATGAGGCACCCCCACATCCCAGTTATTAATCTGACTTTGGAGGTTTAGATATGATTGACTCAAGCTAACCTTATCCCACACCTAAAATGCTTTTCCAAGATTTTGTAGAATTTCTAGGGCTTACAGTGGTGTTTAAAATTTCTGTTTGTTTAATTTCAATTCATCCATTTCCCACTTCTTACAACACTTCTCTTCTGTCTTCTCCATGCTGTAACCACATGTAGAACTTATCCCTCTTCCTTTGATTTCTACCTTCCCCTGGGCCTTTATATTAGGCATTTGTATGTGTTCAATACTTTTCTGAAGGATGGTAGAAAGGGTTTGCCTTTAGAATACTGCCAATAATTTTAAATGGAATGTTGTCCATCTTTCTTTTTATTTTTAAAATTTTTAAAAATATTTATTTGAGGGGGAGAGAGAGAGAGCATGAGAACAAGTGGGGTAAGGAGCAGAGGGAGAGGGACAAGCAAACTCTGTCCTGAGCTTGGAGTATGACAAGTACAAGAAGTCTCACGACCCTAAGAGCTGAAATCAAGAGTCGGTTGCTTAACCGACCAAGACACCCAGGTGCTCCTCCAACTTTCTTTTTAAAAGAACTTCAGTGGGGCGTCTGGGTGGCTCAGTGGGTTAAGCCTCTGCCTTCGGCTCAGGTCATGATCTCAGGGTCCTGGGATCGAGTCCTATATTGTGCTCTCGACTCAGCAGGGAGCTTGCATCCCCCCTTCTCTCTCTCTACCTACCTCTCTGCCTACTCGTGATCTCTCTCTGTCAAATAAATAAATAAAATCTTAAAAAAAAAAAAAGACCTTCAGCACTTTACCACTTTTTCACCTTTCCTTGTCACTGATCACTACGGTCTTTCCTTGTCGTCTTTCCTTGTACTGGCGCTATACCTTCTCTGCTTTTTTAATTTTTTTCTTACTTAAGGAGAGAAGTTAAGCATTTCATCTATTTCCTAATGTCTTTGAGGCCTTACCTTCCCCACCCAAAACAATCTGACAAGATATAGTCTCTACAAAGACAGTTACCTCCCCATGAGGAATTCTGGTACCTGCTGTTAAAATAATTTCATCTCTTTCACTATTGTGGTTATAAGTGTAACTGATTAAGTAATTAATACATTAATTATCCTTATTAACTCTTCATGTTGGTTTTTTTTCCCCCCTAAGTAAAATCTTATCCTTTGGTCAGTGGTGTTGACAGCTGAGTCTTAATTGACCTTGGCTTCCTACTGGGAAACAGAAGAGTTGTGACATACTGGCATTATTAGGACATCTGATCACATTTCCATTTTATTAGGGGCAAGGAGTAAAATAACTTATATTTAAACTAGAACCTCTTCGCTAAAAAGTTAGCTTTTGTAATGAGAATGCATACATAAATACAATTCATGAAGTATAAAATTGTTCTACTTTGATAGAAGTTAACCTAATGGTCCATGAAATAGCTGTATACATGGCTGTATATAGGGTTCTGTGGGATTAGAAGACCTTAATCAAAGTCCGTGTAAGAGTTATATACTATTTACTCAAGGCAGTATGGCATAGTTGACAGGAAGAAGGCTTTTGGTTTTAGAAAAACCTGTATTAAAATTAAAACCTAGGGACGCCTGGGTGGCGCAGTGGGTTAAGCAGCTGCCTTCGGCTCAGGTCATGATCCCAGCGTCCTGGGATCGAGTCCCACATTGGGCTCCTTGCTCGGCAGGGAGCCTGCTTCTCCCTCTGCCTCTGCCTGCCATTCTGTCTGCCTGTGCTCGCTCTCTCCCCCTCTCTCTCTCTCTGACAAATAAATAAATAAAATCTTTAAAAAAAAAATTAAAACCTAAATTAAATAAAAATTGTTTAAATTTTTTAAAATTTATTATTTATTTTGAGAGAGAGCATGAGTGAGGGGGAGGGGCAGAGGGAAAGGGAAAAGCAGACTCCCTGCTGAGCAGGGAGGCTGGTGCAAGGCTCCATCCCAGGACCCTGGGTTCATGACCTGAGCCGCAGGCAGACATTTAATTGACTGAGCCACCAGGCACTCCTAAATAAAAATTCTAAATTAAAATCTGGAAGCATTTACCGTGGTAATCTTGGACATATTTGCCTTACTGAGCCTCAGTTACATCACCTATAAAATGAAGATAATGATAATGTAAAACATAACCAGCCTGGTATAGTGCCTGGTACATAGTAACTAGTCAGTACATGGTAGCAATGGAATTTTAGCAATAATTATCATTTTCATAATCCTATCATTGTGTTTATTACTGTTAAGTACTTTTCAAATGACTGGTGTCACTTCAAATTCATGTGGGTTCCCAGTGTTGCCAGCATCCTGTTTTTCCATAGTATACTCTCCATTTTCCAAAGCCGTATCATCTACTATGTCTCTGCTCTCACTTCCAACACCCTCCTCTTTTCATTCCCAGCTGTAACCTTGTTTCTTACTGAGAAAATGGAAGCCAATACAAGAGAACTTTCATATTTTCCCACCAACAAATCTATCAGTCTACCTCCTGTTGTAGTGCTACGGTCTGCCTTTCCCCTTGTTACCATGGAAGAGGGCCTGTCCTTCCATTCGTGTACAGAATCCCATGTACTTATGGACCTAGCACTTACAGCCATCCCCCTTTACTCTTCAATAATCACTTTTTACCTTTTATGCAAAGTAATTCCCATCAGCATACAGACATGCCATGGTAAGTTCTATGATAAAAAGAAATTATTTCACCTTTCCTTCATTCATATCTCCATCCAGCTTTTACTCCGTTTTTGTGTTTCCCTTAGAGAGAAGCTCCTTAAACATATCCTTCCCTTACCCAGGTTTTCATTCCTGTTACTCAGTTGAAACTGCTCTTGTCAAGGTTTACATTGACTGTGAAGTTGCCCGGTTCTCAGTCCCCACTTTCCTGGACCCCTGCGGCATTTGAACCCACCACTTCACACTTCCTGAAGTACTTCCTTCGCTCGGCCTCTGCGGTATCACCTGTTCCTGGTTTTCCTTCACCTGAACCTGTACTAGTCACTCCCTAGTTTCTTTTACTGAATCTTCTTTATTTTTCCTGACTGGATGAGTCCCAGAGCTCAATTCTTGGACCTCTTTTCTTCTCTTTCAGTTCCTAGGTAATCCCAAACAGTCTCATTGCTTTTATTATCATCTTTATAGTGATGACTCCTAAATTTATATCATAAGCCTCAATCTTCTCTGAACTCCAGACTTGCATACCTTATTGCCTATGCTACATTTTTGATTGGATATGCCATAGGTGTTCCAAACTTAGAATATTCCATCCTTTCCCCAATTTTGCTTATTTTAGGAAATAATACTTCTAGTCACTTCTAGTCAGCCAAAAATCTTGACTTTATTCTCTCACATCCTACGCATTAGCAAATTCTAACAGCTTAATATCAGTGGAGACCCGGAATCCGACCATTTCTCATCACCCTCGCATACTCTCACCACGGTCTGAGCACTACCATCTCTTGCCTCGATGATTGCAGTAGCTTCTTAACCAGTCTTCCTGCTCTGTTGTTGGCCCCTAAAACCTTTCCTTCACACAATAGAGTCATCCTTTTTAAAATGTTAATTATTTCCTTGTTTAACTTTTTCCAGTGGTTCTCCATCACATTTAGAATAAAATCTAAAAATCCTTATTATGGTCTGCAAGATGCTGAATGATTTGGCTCTTGGCAACTGTGCTGACTTCATCTTCTACCACTTTGGTCCTGCTCATCTGTTCTAGCGACAACAATCTCTTCACTAGTCTTTGAGCAAACCATGCACATTCTTGCCTTCACACTTGCTGTTCACCTGGATATTTACACGGCTTGCTCCTTTATCTCATTCAGTTCTCCACTCAAATGCCAGCTCATCATAGAAATCTTCCTGACTGTGTTCTTTGAAATAGCATCCTATTCCCCATGTCCTGCCCTCCCTCAATCTCTATTCTTTATCCCTTTTTGTTTTTCTTTGGTAGGACTTATCACTACTTGACATCTTCTATTGATTATTTTTCATACCTCTTGATGGTTAGCTCCATGAGGGCAAGGATTTGTTTTGTTCATTGCTATATCCTCAGCATCGAGAGGTTAGCTGTGGCACTCAGTGTTTGTTGAGCGAATGAATTGCTTTTTTCCCCACTCTTAACTGATCTATTTAAAAAAAAATGCTTGGAAAAAAAGCAATATTAAAAAAAATGGTGGTAAAATAGATATAAGCTACTTATTACCATCTTAACCATTTTTTAAAAAAAAGATTGTACTTGTTTATTTGACAGAGAGACAGCGAGAGAGGGAATACAAGTGGGAGCAGGAGAGGGAGAAGCCGGCTTCCCACTGAGCAGGAAACCCGATGCAGGGCTCCATCCCAGGACCACGGGGATCATGACCTGAGCTGAAGGCAGACGCTTAACAACTGAGCCTCTCAGGCACCGCATCTTAACCATTTTTAAGCATATAGTTCAGTGGCATTAAGTACATGTAAGGAGTCAAACTACCCCTCAGGTTTCTTTTAACAAATACTGAACAATTGCCTTGGGCTTGGTATAATGCTAGTGTGATAGGGACACATGAGTAGTGTCCCCCACAGTTTTATTCTTCTGGAACCAAGAACTGGAAATGTTTTACTAAGATGCCATTTCATATCTTGTCATTATGCACTGACTTTTAAAAATTTTTTTTACATTTTTAAATTTTTAAATAATTTTTTATTTTTTAATTAACATATAATGTATTATTAGCCCCAGAGGTACAGGTCTGTGAATCGCCAGGTTCACACACTTCACAGCACTCACCATAGCACATACCTCTCTCTAGCCCCCTCCCCACAGCAACCCTCAGTTTGTTTTGTGAGATTAAGGGTCTCTTATGGTTTGTCTCCCTCCTGATCCCATCTTGTTTCATTTATTCCTTTCCTACCCCCCAAAAACCCACGTTGCCTCTCAACTTCCTCAAATCAGGGAGATCATATGATAATTGTCTTTTTCTGATTGACTTATTTCGCTAATGTTCTGACATTTAAAAGTCAGGTATGTTTGGCTGTGAATTTTACTTTTTGTAGCCATTTTCTGCTTTCTCTGGCAGGGAAATTTGGTCATTTCACATTAATAGGAAAATACACATTTTTAGATAAAATTCACAAAACGTAAAATTAACCATTTTGAAGTGCAAAACTCAGTGACAGTATATTCACAGTGTTGTGCAACCTGTACCTCTATCTAGTTTCCAAACATTTTCATCAATCCAAAAGAAAACCTCATATTCATTAAGCAGTTATTTTTATTGCCTCTTCCTTCATTCCCTTGGCAGCTACCAGTCTGTGTTCTGTCTCTATAGATCTATCTCTTCTGGGATATTTCATATAAGTGAATTCATGTAATATGTGACTTTTTGTGTCTGACTTATTTCACTTAGCATAAAGTTTTCAAGGTTCATCCACATTGTACCATTTGTATCAGAATTTTCTTTTTATGGTGAAATAATAGTACATTGTATGTATATACCACAATTCATTTATCCATTCATCTGCTGATGAACATTTGAGCTGTTTCTACCTTTTGGCTATTGTGAATAGTGCTGCTGTGAACATATGTGTACATGTATTTGAGTATTTGTTTACAACTCTTTTGGGTATACACATAGGAGTGGAATTGCTGGATCATATCGTAATTCTGCATTTAACTATTGGCCAAACTATTTTCCCTAAGAGCTGCACCATTTTACATTCCCTACAGCAATGTACAAGGGTTCCTGTTTTTCCATATCCTCATTAACACTTATTATTTTCCTATTATTATTATTGTTATAGCCATCCTAGCAATCCTAGCAATCTTTATTTTACTCATTGTGGTTTTGATTACATTTCCCTAATGATTAGTGATGTTGAACATCTCTTCACATGCTTTTTGGCCATTTGTATATTTTCTTTGAAGAAAGAAAAGATAACTTTTTTTTACAACTATTATAACAATATTCTATTTGATGAAATATTCTGTTTTGGTTAACTATCTCAATTATGCCCCTAGTGAGTGCTACAAGTCAGTAAACTGTGACCTGTGAACCAAATCTAGCACACTGCCTGTTTTTATATGGCCTGCAAGCTAAGCATAGCTGGAGGAAAATAAAAAGAAGAATATTTCATGTCACATAAAAATGATATGAAATTCCAGTTTCAATGTCTATAATAAAAAAAGTTTAGTTGGAACACACAGCCACACCCATTCATTTATGTTTTGTCTGTGACTTCTTTTACACTAGACCAGCACAGTCAGATAATTGTAATTGAGACCATATAGCCCCCAAAGCTTAAGATATTAATATATTATCTGGTTCTTTACAGAAAAAGTTGGCCTACTCTATCTTCTTCTACTCAGGTTGCTATAACAGAAACACTATAGAGTGGCTAGCTTATAAATAACAGAAATTTATTTCTCACAGTTCTGGAGGCTGAGAAGCCTCAGATCAAGGCACAGTAAATTCAATGTCTGGTGAGAACATGCCCTCTGGTTCATAGATGGCCATCTTCCTGCTATCTCTCATATGGCAGAAGGGATGAGGGAGTTCTCTGGGATCTCTTTTACAAGGGCACTGATATCATTCATAAAGTTCCACTCTCATGACCTACTGACCTCCAGAAATTGCAGCTTTCTAACACCACCACATTGGGGTTAGGTTTCAACCTATGAATTTCAGGGAGATAAACATTCAGTCTATTGAAATCTATATTAGAAAGTCGTTGTTCTTAGCTTCTGATCCTTGATGACCAGAGAAGCCCTTAAGAGATAAGGAGGTACTTTTGAGGAGGGCTCAAAATTGACTAATGTTTAGTTTAGTTCTCAGAGATGACCAAATGTTTTAAATTTTGATACTAAACTCCAAGATTAAAGTAATAATGACAGGAACTAAATGTGAAATTCCTAAAGTATCACTTCAATTTCAACTATCATTATTATTATGAGTATCTCCCCTCAATAGGGTTTCAACTTCCCCAATGTATTATTTATGATAAAAACAAAGAAATTTCATGAAATCGCTTCTCCTTTCCCTCCAAATTCTGAAATACTATGATTCTAACATTATCTATTGGACTATCATTATATTGTTCAATATCTCATTGAATAGGGCATCCTATATTCCAGAACTTCTCAGTGCCCTTCTGTAACTGAATTATTTTGAAAATGTGGTGCGTCTGCCTGACTTAAGTAGAAGCATCTTCTCACGCTTCAAGCTTTCTTAGAATTTCTTTCAAATAAGAGACTTCAAGTTGATTAAATATCCAGATTATATTGATTTTAATAGATGTGTGTTTTGTTAGAAAGAGATTGTCAATCACAATCATTGCCATGCTGTGTGTAGGCTTTTTGAGCACATATTAACTTAAAGAAATGCTCAGTCATGCTCCTCCAATTTCTGTAATGCTATCACCCTAAACTGGATATACCCAAATATTGATCTTATGGTAAAAATCTATACTCATTTCTGTTTTGATGGGGTATTTACTTTCTGGTTAAGGGAAAGTGAATGTTTATAAGCAAAGTTCTATCCATTCCTAAAGAAAGGACTTACCATTTTGTAGCTGTTGGATTATGGATGAGACTTCATTAAGACAATAATCCCCAAACCCTGAGGGTGCTCTCAGTAGGGATTAACATTCCCAAACAAGTAGATGCAATGCTCTTCTCCCTCAAGGCCTTTCAGCTCTCAAACCAACTGAGCTACTGTAATCCCCAAATACTTACCTTCTTGGATGAGTACGCAAGCTTCTCTTTCTAAATGAAGTCATATAAACGTCTAGTATCACCCAGCTAGTCTATGTCTTTTTGTATTTTTATTGGTCTCTATACTCTTAACTCCTTAACCAGCTGCTTTGTTAATGAAGGAAGCTCACTTTGATAAAACTACTATGTTTTGATGCCCGTTATTGGAAGCCACGTGCCAAATGCTAATTTAAAGCCAGTCATGAAGGGTAAGAGAGTTTGTTGTACACATTCATTTATATAACTCATTCTGAGGCTGTTACACAGCCACCTAGGCTAGTGTGTGTGTGTGTGTGTGTGTGTGTGTTGTTGTTGTTGTTGGTTTTTTTAAAGATTTTACTTATATATTATATATTTGAGAGATAGAGCACAAGTAAGCAGAGCAGTAGGCAGAGGGAGAGGGAGAAGCAGGCTCCCCACTGAGCAGAGAGCCTGATGCAGGGCTGAATCCCAGGACCCTGGGATCATGACCTGAGTGGAAGGCAGATGCTTAACCAACTGAGCCACCCAGGTGCCCCTGGGCTATTGCTTTTTCAAGTATGCCTGTCTGTGATGTGTTCTTGTCCATGATTTGAACTTACCAATATGATAAAATCTTAAAAAAAAAACCAAAAAGGTTTTTTTGCTGCTGTTCTTCAGTCTGCCTCCCCATGTGAAATCTGTAGTGGCTTTACTAACCTTTTATTTTTTTAAAAATTTTATTTATTTATTTGACACAGAGAGAGAGAAATCACAAGTAGGCAGAGAGGCAAGCAGAGGGAGAGGGAGAAGCAGGCTTCCTGCCGAGAAGGGAGCCTGATGAGGGGCTTGATCCCAGGACCCTGAGATCATGACCAGAGCTGAAGGCAGACACTTAATGACTTGCCACCCAGGTGCCCAGTGGCTTTACTAGCATTTACCTTAAATTTGTTCTTTATATATGGCCTGTCTTTCTTCTGACACGGAGCTGAGGTGTTTAGAGAATGTTCATCGTTAGGTATTATCCTTCATCTTTGGGGCAGCTTTTAGAAATCCTGATGCCTAGGTAGCACTCCACACCAATTAAAAGCAGAATGTTGCAGTAGGAACCAGAAGCATCAGTATTTTTTAAAAGATCCCTAGGTGATTCCAGTGTGCCACAAGGTTGAGAAACCACTGGCTTTACTTATTAACCATTTGGCTTAGAGTAGAGTTTCTTGCTTCTGGTAGCAGTTTACTCCTCAGGATCAATTAAGTGACCTGATAATAATGTACTTTAACTATTTGAAAAAAAGATGTTATATAAATATGAGACTGATTTTTATTGTTATATAGACTGAAAAGGAGCACTCTTTTATGGTAAAATATACATAACATGAAATTTAGCATGTTAAACATTTTGTACACTTAAGTGGCATGAAGCACATTCCTGTTGTTCTCTACCATCACCACCATCCATCTCCAGAGCTTTTATCATCTTCTTAAACTGAAACTGTGTCCATTCAGTAACTCCCATAATAGCCTATAGCCCATGGCAGCCACCATGCCACTTTTTGTCTCTACAAATTTGACTGCTCTGGGTACTCGTACAGTGGAATTACACAGTATTTGTCTTTTTGTGACTGACTTATTTGAATTAGCGTAATATCTTCAAGACTCAGCTGTGTTTTAGCATGTGTCAGAATTTCCTGATTTTTTTATTTTTTAAAAGATTTTATTTATTTATTTGAGAGAGAGAGAAAGAGAGAGAGAGGTCACAAGTAGGCAGAGAGGCAGGCAGAGAGAGAGGGGGAAACAGGCTCCCCACTGAGCAGAGAGCCCGATGCGGGCCCCGATCCCAGACCCTAAGATCATGACCTGAGCTGAAGGCAGAGGCTTAACCCACTGAGCCACCCAGGCGCCCAAATTTCCTGATTTTTTAAGGCTAATTAATACTCCACTGTATGTATATACCACATTTTGTTTATCCACTCATCTGTCCTTGGACATTTGGACTGTTTCCATCTTTTGGTTATTGTGAATAATGTTGTTATGATCATGGATGAACAAGAACTGAATTTTAAGTGATAAATGAGACGCTCATCTGGGTAAATTGCTTGCTCTTTCTTTTTTTTTTTTTTTTTAATTTTGTTTATTTATTTGAGAAAGAGAAAGGCAGTGAGAGAAAGCAGGGGTGGGGAGTAGAGGGGGACCAGCAGACTTCCTGCTGAGCAGGGAGCCCAATGTGGGGCTCGATTCTAGGACCCTGGGATCATAACCTGAGCCAAAGGCAGATGCTTAACCTGTTCAACAAGGGAACAGGTGCCCCAGATCACTTGTTCTTTATGGATAGGTTGTAGTGTTGTTCACCAGATGAGTTCACCTGCCCCTAGTGACTGGTTTTCCTTTTACAAAATATGGTAAAAGTAGTTACTGTTCTTTATGCTTTCTGGATTCTCTCAAATACAATAGTAGAATTATTTTATCGAATTAGGTCTCTTGCCTACTCTGTTGGTCAATTCCACAAAAGCTGTGTTCTAGAAATATAATGATAAAAGTCTGTATCTAGAATTAAATCAAGAAATCATGCTTTATAGTTTAGTTTAATTCCGAAGGGCTACTACAGCAATATTTAAGCTTCAAAACAAACCTGAAAGGGGTTCCCTGGTCTAGAAGTTATAAACCAGAAGTGTGTATGTTGCTCTAGAAGCTGCAAACTAATTAGCTTGGGTCTGAAGCCACATTAGGGTCTTTTTACTTCTGCCTGTGTTACTCAGGTACGTTAGCTCTACTTCTATACATGATCTTAGTTTTTTGTCTTACAAAATCTACTACATGAGCTAAGAGTTCACTTTTTAGTTCTTTCCTTTTTTTTTTTTTTTTTTTAAGATTTGTTTATTTATTTTAGGAGGGATGGGGCAACGGGAGAGGGAGAGAGAAACCCAAGCAGACTGCACTGAGCTTAGAGTCAGAGGTGGGGCCCTGAGGTAGCAACCCAGAGATCACAACCTGAGCCAAAATAAGAGTTGGGTGCTTAACCGAGTGCGCCACCTAGGCGCCCTTAGTTCTTTCCATTCTTGGTGAACCAACTCTCTTTGTCTCTTACTTCCATGAAGGGTATGTTTCTTTTTTACAGAGAATTCAGATGGGTTTTTCTACAAGAGAGCAGCTGTGTTGTCAGTAAGTGGAAATTTTATGGAGTCAATCAACTTTGGAAAAATAGTGATTACTTATTTTAACACTGTATTTCTGAAGACACGACTTTTTCATATTCCCACAAGCCACCCACCCACTCATTGTTATAATATCAAAGAAATGAATTTTTGTGTGTGTGTATATTTCACTTTGATCCCTTTGACACCTTTCCTTAATTTTTCACTTAAAAGGCAGTTGAAATGAAAAGAGGCAGCTACATCACTGAAAAGATATAAACTGTACACTTTGTTGGTCTCATTGGGTTAACAACTGGGCTGCGTCTGTGTGCTCTAGAGGTAAAAGGAATGACCGAAAATTGAGAATCTGATGAGATAGTATAATTTTAGATCCAATTCTACATTTAAACATGAGCAACTTGTTCTTCTTGTCTGAAGACTTACCTGTCGAGCTCTACAATCCAAGAGGCTAAGAGTGAGTAAACAAACCTTCTTTCTTTCTAGATCTTCATCTGCTGGTGGACGTGGCCTGCAAGCAGGAGCACTTTCCAAAGGAGGAAGAATTAAAAGAGTGAGGAACGGATGACAAATGTGACATTGTGCACTAGCTTAGCTGGAGGCAGACTAGCCTTGCACATGACACACTGTTGGGATTTTTTCAGTTCTGTTAAGGAAAAAAAAAAGTATTTTTGTTTTGTTAATTGAGAATTTTGTTAATTGAGAATTGGAACTTTGGTATTTACTACAGCTGTTTCAGATTATTTACCTTGACAAACTACTAAACATCAAGCAGCCTTTTTTTTTTTTTTTTTTTTTTCTTTTTGCTGCCCAGATCCCTTTCAAATGAAAAGTCCTGGCCTTCTGTTACAGTCCAGAAGCATCTAAAAGCTGCCGCATCTCTGTGCTGGAGAATCATCTGTGTGTGTGCTGCTTTGCTATCTTGCCGTTCTCAAACTGTAGTCAGCACAACGCCAGTGGGGAGCTCAGTCTATCTGTTTCAAGTCACAGTGTGATCCTTCTAGAGAAGATTGTGTGAGAAACAAAGGCATGTGAGGTCACCAAGATCACAGGTCTAAATGGGTCAGGAATTCCAGGGAAGAAACTCTGAGAAAGAGCTAATTTTCTAAGTGATTAACCAGGAAATGCTCTTACTTCCTAACCCAGCATTCTGTTTCAAAAGCAAGGCGACTTGGACCATCCATCACACTTAACAGCCCCTGATTCTTTTATATTAATGGGAGCATTCTTCTATTTTCATATCTTTCTTTAATTTTAACGATACATTATCATAAATGGTAAGAAGGTTTTGTTGTATATCACTTATTTAAGTGTCTTCTAAAGAAAAGTATTTGTTTATTATATTTATAAATGCTGGTAGATTTTAAAGTTTTAAAGCTTTGTATTTTTATTAATATTGCAGGATAGAAGGATAAAGGATGCATGTGTAAGATATTTATTTTGAAGGGGAAATGTGTGAACAAAAACAGTAAGAGATTTAACACTGTTTTTTTGCATTAGCTTTTTATATTAAGTACATATAAATTCTCATCTATATGAGATATTGTGTGCAAATTTTGGGAAAAACTGATTAGTAGTCATTTAACAGAAACTGTATACCTCTGATGTTCTTAATACTTTATGTCTGGTTTAAGCTTCTGAGAGAATTTTAGATAGTGGGATAGACCATAACATTTTTATTTTATCCCCTCTGTAGGATTCTAAATTCAAATAGTAGGACTGTGGGACTGGTTTTTAGGAGAGGTATCTTGGGTATCCACTTTCTGTGGTTGATCCCTCACTTGCTCATCCAATGACAGCAAGAAACTGTCTGATTTTAAAGTCTTTTAAACTGGCTAGAACTTCCTTATTGGGTTCTGTTTCAGTTGTCCTAATAAGAATTGCAGGGACAAAAGGAAAGCCTAGGAATATGAAACTAATTAAAAAGAAAAGGCACTTAGTGATATGACATAAATACTATGCTACTCTTCGTGGGTGTAACAATTTGTTTCTTAAATTGCATTGCACCTTCCCAGTGATGTCAAACCATAGAAACATTACAGAGATAGTAGTTTTTCCAAAATGGATGAGTTCTGTATTGGTATGCAGTGACTCAGTTTAGATATGAAAGTAGATTCTGAAAAGTGACCTGTTTGGTCCATCTGATTAGACTATTCGATGTCCATGTGATGGGCATTTACTCATCTTTATTAGCAAGGTTTAAAAGATGAACAAATTATCAAGACTCCTCCATCTTTTGGCCTGACTATGTATTTTGGCAGAGTATGTGAAGAGGAGACCCAATTTCCAAATGAAGGAACTTTGCCTTTTCGCTGTCATGTTGAGAAGCTGATAAACTGTATAGGAGACATTCCTTCCCTTAATATGCCTTTTTAGCTTTTTGTATGTTGAAAGAAATAATATCTTTTGAGGAACATGTGTCAAGCAGAAACCTTGGCATGGATTTGGTTTCAGTGGTTTAAAGCTTAATTAATGAAATACCTTTATCAGCTTCCCAAACTTTTTTATATATGAATACAACAGACCAAGGAGCTGGATCTCCTGCTTTGCTCACATGCCTGCTACCTATCAACTAAAGCTATCATCACTGACTTGGGGAAAATGGCAAAAGGTAAAATAAAATCTTTGTGTGAATTAGCCAGTAGGGTCTGATACATATGAACAAGGTTTCTGACTAGGACCTCAGTATTTCAGCACCTTAAGCACGATAAATTTCAATCAGTCAACAATAAAGTGAGTATTTCAACTGGATTTGTCTTGCTTGTTTTTACTGTTTTATTGGTGATCAGTAGAGATCTCAGTCATCTTAGCAAAATTTAAAAAAGAATGTATTCTGTTTTTCAAAGAATCTGACTTTAAATAAAAAGTGTCAGGGTTTTTTTTTTTTTCCCATTTGCAATTGAATAGCAGATGAATCTTTCAAATGCCATTAGGAATATGGACATTTCTTGGACATGTTTATAAAAAAACCTGTTTTTTTTTTTTTTTAAGGAAAAGGATGAGTAGTCTTCAGTAACTTTAGACAATCCAGATGTGGAAATAGATCCTGAAGGATGATCTTTCTCATGGGTAAGATTAGGTGGTTGATGTCAGTGAGATGAACATTTCATTACCACAGTAATGACATCTTTATGACATCTCTGTGGAAGTTGTGGTATATCAACCCCTGAAGGATAAGCAAGAGAATAATTTCTCTTGCTTGTCAATTCTGGTGACCTAGTAAACACAATATATCAGTGCAATAAACTACGTAGGGCTGTTTGGTTTGATCCTGAGTATCTCATGGGAGACCCAGGTTCACAATACATATTAGCATCATTCCTAGATCATGCAGTTTCCTTGAGAGAGGGAAACCACATCTATTTTTATTTTCCTTCTTTTAACTAAGTGTGTATATTAACTCTTAGGTTTGTTTAGGTCTCTTAACTCCTTTGCAAGTTTCAAGCATGAACAGGTGAGGCAAAGTCCATTGGTAGGAGATATTTTTGCATCTATTAAATATACAGTAATGTATATTTTGCATTATTTATGCTCTACTATTACACAATATATATAAAATAAAAAATATAAAACCATAGAAGTTTTTTTTTTTTTAAGATTTTATTTATTTATTTGACAGAGAGAGATCGCAGGTAGGCAGAGAGAGAGGAGGAAGCAGGCTCCCTGCGGAGCAGAGAGCCAGATGTGGGGCTCGATCCCAGGATCCTGGGATCATGACCTGAGCCAAAGGCAGAGGCTTTAACCCACTGAGCCACCCAGGTGCCCCAAAACCATAGAAGTTTTTAAAAAATTTGTTTGAAAAGAGCTGTAAAGGTCTATAGTTACATTGTGTTCTTAAGGTCCAACCAATAAAGAGAACGTGCTAAATTAAGAATTTATTTTAGAGCTTATTTCTCAGCTCTGTGTCAATTATTAGGCCAAAATTGCCAAAATTATTCCTATAAACCTTTTTTAGGGAAAAAATGTTCAAGGTAAAGAAAGCACTCATACCTTTTTGCTCTAGAGGCATTATGTCAGCTCAAAGTTTTATAACCAACCTACAATGCAATTATTGTTAGCCACATTTTACAGATGATCAATTTATATACTCTCATTTGTACAACTAAAACATTTTTAGTCTTCTGTGCTTCTTACCACAACTAAAATTTCAGTGTAAAAGCAATCTAAGTGTGCACTTCAATATGTTAACCACGTTCACATTGTACTTTTATACAGTTTGGAGAGATTGTTGGCAATAGGTCAAAAATAAATTGGACACAGTCCAATAAAATCTGGAAAATTTGAAAATTCAAATTTTAGACACATATATTAGAAACTTTTGCATTCTCATGACAAGGTAACTAAAAGGGGTAGAGTTCACGGTTGTGGTAATTAGCCAAGAATTGGTTTTCTTTTTGCCTACACACTTCTTATGAAGCATATATATTTTACTCCTTTGCCTGTGTTGATGGCAGACTTCCTCGCAATCTTACATTGAGGGCATGGGTGTGATCCATAGTATTATTTCATTCTCCAATGACGTGAGAAGTAAATAAGAGGTTCCAGGCCTCTGATACCAGCTTGATCTAAAAAGCTCCATACAGGCACAGTTTAGAAAAGAGCTGCTGAATTTAAATACGTAAAAAGCTGAAGCAAAACTATGTGTAAAATGGACAGGATTCTTGCTGGTGTAGCAGACATGAGACAGCAATAAGGGCTACAGCACTGGATCACTTCATCCTGGCATTGTGCCCTTTCTAGACACTAAAACCCGAAAAGAGCAGAAACGAAACCCCTTTGAACTTATTTGCATAGTCTTGTGTCTGCTCTTTCATGTTCTGGGTTTTCACTGTTTTATTCTCTTTATTTCCTCATACGACCATTTATGTTCTCCTGGTTGCAGAAGCTGCTTAGATGTATGGGTGAGTGGACTTGATTTACATGCGGTAGCTTGCTTACCAGGACCAAGTTAGAGCATTGAATTGGATGCAGTTTGGCTGTGGCTCCATAGAGGGCGTAGAGGAGCCGAGAGAGCAGAGAGCAAAAGAACGTGCCTGGCTCCGTGAGTGTGCGCGCACTCAAGCCCTTGCCCTCCAGTCAGCCAGGAGGAGGGGCGGGTTGCCTCTAGCTGCTCCACCCTCACTTTGTGTCAGCAGGTAGAGAGCGTGATTGCAGGCCCAGGGGAGGGAGTCAGAGCTAGAACACCAATTACAAACCACAGGCTTCCTCCTCTAGGGAGTTGATCCAGAATTGTCTTTCTGGAAGGGAAGCACTCGAATCTTTCCGAACTTTCCAAGTCCATCCGTGATTCAGAGATACTGCTTTCTCCCTCTGGGATTTTCTGTGTTCCTGGTAGTGAATTGTTGCTGATGTATTTGCTACTTTGCTCCTTTTCTCTCTCAAGATTTGATCATTTTATATGTTGTTCGGGGAGAAAAAGAACATTTGTTAGAAAGGAGATTTCAGAAATGATTTTGGATCCTCTATAAGTGCTTTTTAGAGTTCTTGGGAACAGTAGCTCTAAGCCTGGAGTAAATGTTTGCCTTTGACCTGCATGGATTACTTTTTCAGGCTGCGGAATTTCTCGGCACCTACCTGCAGTGTGGGGCCCTTGATCTGGTTGCAGAGTGAGAAGGTGGAAGAATAAGCTGTACTTGGTTAAGCAGTTGAAACCTTTTTTGAGCAGGACCTATAAAAGCATAATTGAATTTCTTTCACCCCCGTGGATTCCAGTGGGCCCGACAGCGTAACAGGTTTGCAGATTTCTTTTGAAATTCTTATTTTTCTCCCTCTGCCTCAGCAAAAGAGAAGGATCTATATAACAGGTTCATGTTCAATTGCTTGGCTTTTCAGCACTTATTCCGAAGACTTTATAAGATTTTTTTTAACTTGACCTCTGAACACGGCAGGCTTTATGGTTGAAGTGCATTTATGTTTACTTAAGGGTACACACTTTAATATCTTAGAACTAAAGTTTTGTTTGTACAAAGACCCAAATTCGCAAGTGTGCCTAGAAATAGCACAGATCTACTCTCCTCAGGCTTATTTTTACTTTTTCAGGATGTTCTACTCAGAGCCTGTAGACTAATCACCTCCCTACTCCCCCTATCTTTTATTCCCCACCCCCTCGAGGAATTTGAAAACGTGTTAGGAATAGTTCTTTGTTTTACTTAAGAATGTGGAAAATTACAGATTATAAGATCTGGATAAGAAAGTAGTTTCTAAAAGCATCTCATGGGAAATCAAAGCGCTTGGCATTCTCAAGCAGGAGAATAAAAGTTGGAATCCCCAAGAGAGAATGGAAAATAAAGATAGAAATATCATTTAACTGGGAAAAATAATTGGAAAGCTAACCTTTCTAGATACTCTTCTAATTGTGAAAGTTGGAAAAGGTGGTGAGACTCAGGATTATCCTGTACTCTGTGAAGACATATAAATTAGCATCTAATTTGTAGGCAAATTCAGGTAGAACATTAAAAATGATAGCATTTTTAACTTCATGAAAAGTATTATAAATTCCACGGGCCTAGAACTTTGGCAGCACTAAAATACAGTTTAATGAGGAAACTTTTGTGAATTCATGTTGTAGCATCTTTGGACGTCTCTCAAGGTGTGGCCTGAAGTATTGTACCCTCTCCTTCTCCATTGAAAAAAAAAACAAACAAATACCTTTTTCCCCCTGTGATCTTTAGTCTTTTGCTGTTGACAAATTTTGTGGCTTCAAAAGGACCATCTCTTCATTTTCCAAGCTGGCGTTTTTCACTCTCACCTTCGATGCATGGCTTTCGTTTTTTCCTTTGCCTGGTTTGGTTCATTAACGTCGGGTTTAGTGGTTCAGCAACTTGATACATATGGAAGACCAACACCTCCCGAACTGACATAATAAAGGTTCAGAATGTAACATTTCACCTCAAGGAAAGTTGGAAATCCCGAAGAGAAGCGGTGGTATCTTTACCAATCACAGTGAAGATGGGAGAAAAAGACAGACCCGCTGCAGAAGTGGGCTGAAGACACCGTCTGCCCCAACAGATCAGGAAAGCCACCTGTTTGTGGGAAGACACTTTAGAGAAAGGAAGGGCCCAGACTACGACTTGGCTTTCAGAAACTGAAGCATCAATTCTCTTTTCCCCCATTTGTTTGGATCTGAGAAGCTGCACTTGGAATTGGTTGGTGGAAGCGGTATGTATGGCCGAAGTGCATTGCTGCAGCTGGTAGCATGAGTGGTGGCCACCAGCTGCAGCTGGCTGCCCTCTGGCCCTGGCTGCTGATGGCTACCCTGCAGGCAGGCTTTGGACGCACAGGACTGGTACTGGCGGCAGCGGTGGAGTCGGAAAGATCAGCAGAGCAGAAAGCTATTATCAGAGTGATCCCCTTGAAAATGGACCCCACAGGAAAACTGAATCTCACTTTGGAAGGCGTTTTTGCTGGTGTTGCTGAAATAACTCCAGCAGAAGGAAAACTAATGCAGGTAAGGACAATTTATTACATTTCACTTTCCATCTGTTCGAATTATGCCTTTCTCCTTTTGTGTCCCAAGCCAAATGCCATGCAAGAGCTTCTGCTGTTTAGTTTTCTGTTTGTTTCCTCTTTTAAAGATAATGCCTTATTGGCATTCTAAAACATCTTGTTTTATGTTAAAGAAGAGACACATAAAATTCCATATTTTAGAAGATCATCTGGTTGTTTTTAACTCAGATATTACATTGCCTCTTTAGATCCACGTAATAAGGCCATTCTTTGCAAGTGATGTATTCCAGACACTATTTTTTGGTAGATTAAATATGCGGATTTCTATTTAATTGACATGAGGATCGTACTTTATATCCTGTTTAAAATCGAAGTGAACACAAAAGAGGTTGATTTTTGAGGTAAAATTGCTATATAACATTATTTAGTTTCATGTGTACAATGTAATAATTTCATATTGTATGCATTACAAAGTGATCACCGCAGTAAGTCTAGTGACCATCTGTTACCATGCACTTGTGAGGAGGTTGTAATGGTCAGCAGCACCCTGAAATTCTAGAACGTCCTTGGAGCATATTTGATCACTGTGTCACTTCTAAATTTCAGTCAAGCTTGAATGCTACGGCAGGCTTTATACCACGTGTAGCACCCTATTGCTAAGCCCAAAATGGAGAGGATTGCATTACAAAATGGACACAAGGTGTAAACTTGCCTCCTTTGGTCTTGTCTACACATAATTTTATTTTTGAAAAAAATTTAATGGTTTGTTTTTTTTTTCCACTGACCCACAAAGCTTTTCAGACATAGTTTCTTAGGCTTTCAGGCTGTGAATTTTGTCTATAATTCATTCATAGCCTACCTTTTTGTATTGAATTTATGAACTGACTGGGGCCATAGCTTTTCATAGACAAATTGTTCATTCCCCATGGTGAACATGAGCCCAAAAGGCTGTATTTTTTTTTACTGTGGCATTCTTGTGTCTTATTCCATAGAATTATGTTCCTTATTGATTAAAATTCACTTTACAAAAGGGCATTTCTTGCTGTAGCTCTTGTGCATAGGTTAAGATGTTATTAAATATGATTTACTTCAGCATTTGGCCTCAGATTTTAATTGTGTGATATGAATAGAACCAAAGATTGTATGAATCCAATTTTTGTCTACTTAAAGAAGGTGAGAAAATTTAACAAATTAAAGAACTCTTCCAAATATGTAATTTTACATATATGATTTTTGGTTCTTCGTGATCATTTTTTAGGCAACATGTTGAAACTGGGATAAGTGAAGTAGAAGAAGAATTAGATGAAATGGAGGGCTTGGCTATTCAGAAAAACGAACAGGCAAAAGGAATGTATCTGGAAAAAATGGCAAAAGAATTTTTAGATAAGAGTCTATTCACTTAATCTGAGTTCTAGGATGGAATTAGGAATATTTAAAAGTTGAACTCACAAATCATTTGACTATAACTGAAAAGGAAACTTTCTTCCTGAGCTTGCCTTGTTGATACCCTGAATCATGAGGTGTATGCTCCATTTTCATTTTTTTCCATAAGTAGTTTTACTACAAAACCCTATTTTGATATTTCTGAGGTCTTTGGAGAGCCATACTCTGTGTCTTATTAATGTCCTGTGGCAGCATGTTCAATGGGTTAATTATATGCTGCATAAAATAGTGTCTTTTATTTTGTGTTGTCTTCTGTTACCATAAGGCTCTGTGTATGCATAAAGGAAAAGGTATATAACAGAGACTAGCTGGCATTCTCTTTGCCATTCATTATTTTACCAATCTTGATCATATCTTTGCTTATTCTACCTTTCTCACTCTGGTAAATCCTGCCAATCTTTTTTTTTTTTTTAATTTTTAGCTATTAACTTTTAAAAATGTTGTTTCTTTACTTTGTGAAGAGGGAATTTCATTGTATCTATTATTTAGCAAGGCTTTTTGTATTTTATTATTGGGTAGTTTACATTATTGGCAATTTTTAGTCTTTACTTTTTCTGTTCACATAAGCTTCTTTTAGGTCATTAATAAATTTGTACACTGGCCTAATATTAATCGCTGGATACTCTCAGTATTGGTCCTGGTTTATTGTCTGTTAATCAATTTTTGATCCACAATAGTAACTGAATTTTCTTAATAACTTCTTAAGAGAGACTTTATTTTAAAAATACAAAACAACATTTTGGATGCTATGCACCAATTTTTCTTTATCTACTATTTGATTAATTCTTTCAAAGAACTCTAGTGTGTTAGGAACACATGGTTTACACTTCTAGAATCCATGCTGTTTGGTCCTTATCAGATTACACGACAGTGGTTAACCAAGCCTTCCTTGTAACTGAAGTTTGTATCTCCTAGATTCGTGCTTTGCTGCGCTTCAGCTTGCTTGATAGATAGCTGTCTCTGGTGCCGCAGATCTGAAGGCATTCTTCTCTGTTGGCCTTGAGGAATTTTAAATAATTCAATGTATCCTTCTGCTATGAATTATTCTAGCTGCCTATTAAGTTTGATTGTCTCCAAAGACGTAGTCAGGCCTTTGTAAAATCAGCGGTGCTCTGCACTAGGAAACGTAAAGGTACAAGAACAGTGTCTTAAAAAATAAGTAGTAGGGGCGCCTGGGTGGCTCAGTGGGTTAAGCCGCTGCCTTCGGCTTGGGTCATGATCCCAGGGTCCTGGGATCGAGCCCCACGTCGGGCTCTCTGCTCGGCGGGGAGCCTGCTTCCTCCCCTCTCTGTCTGCCTGCCTCTCTGCTTGTGATCTCTGTCTGTCAAATAAATAAATAAAATCTTAAAAAAAATTAAAAAAAAATAAATAAATAGTAACCTTGCTGTGGTTTCTGGAATTCCCAGATAGTTTCAGAAATTTTGACATTTCTCTACATTTTGTTCAATTAATCCATGTCAAGGAAACTTTCCAGCTCTCCTAATTCCTTGTCTGTGTCTGGTAAAAAGCACTAAATGATAGTGGTTATAACTTCTTACTGTTTTTATTTTTCATCTGAATATTTATTTTTTTCTCGTGGTTTATACCATTGTTGATGAAAAATGTGCTAGAGCATATGCATTGTCTAACTGTCCTGTCTTCTGGTTTATTTACCTTTTGTCAAGGTTTGTTTCTGTTATTTCTAGTAATATTGTTGTTACCACTTCTATAAATGATTACAGCCCCATTTTCTTTTCCAATTCCTGTTCCTTATTTATAAATGTCACTCAGAAGGACAACTTGAAAACATTTTCTCAAAGCAAAAAAGCAAGAGGATTGTAACCAAAAAATTGCACAAAAGAGGTCAACAGTTCTTTGACGGTCACACTCTTCCTGCTCAGCGGTTTGTCCTGGATTTTCTTAGACTTTAGGATAAAGTTATGATCCAGATTAGAATGTACTGTCCTGAGGCTTCAGACCTACAGTGGCAGCTTGGTGGTTTAACATTGGGCCACTAGCAGTGAACACCTCCTGGACAAATTCCCCCTTGTGCAATGTCTCTGCTTGCCCCTGCACTTACCTATTAGTCAACACGTAGCTGTCCTATTTTGGCCTTTTTGCTTTATTTGTAATCAGGGCCTGGAATGAATTATTTGAGGAGGGAGAGAAATCTTTATAAATAAAAGCTTTGGCCAAAACCAGAGAGAGAATGCTTTAGCAGGTCATTGTTGTCTAAGTGACTACACTGCGACTCAAGGGGCTGGACTTCAGCTCTGACTCTGTCACTATGTAGTTGGGTGATTTGGGACAAGATGATTTTTACCTCTCTAGGCTTTAGATTCCCCATCTGTAAAAATGAGAGATTCAAATATAATAATAGTGCATTGCAAATGTGTGCTGTTCACTTTACATGTATTAGTTCGTTGCCTCCTCATAATAACTTTGTGAGAAAAGTACAGTACTTCTATTCTTCATATTTTACAGATAAGGAAACTGAGACTCAAGGTGTTATTATCTGCCAAGATCATGTGGCTAGTAGGTGGCATAGTTGGAACTTGAACCCTAGAGCCCAGGCTTTTCCAGCTCTAAAATTCTGCACATCAAAGAATGCCACAGATGAACAGAACACCAGTGTGGGCTCTGAATAAATGATTCATTTATTTCCAGACTCAAAAGGCATGAAAATGATGAGTACTGTTTTCTGAGGTTGACCCAGAATACCCAATATCCTGCTAATTTGTAATGATCTCTGTATTCCTTCTGTTTCTCTCATTTGTGTTTCATTTGCAAAGATATTTGTACATCAGAATGTTTATTTAGTCAGTATCTACCTTTTTATGTAACAACTTTTATTACCTTTCTCTTCATTTTATAACAGACCATGGTAGGTTATCTAATATAGGAACCTGACGTCATAAATTTTGAAATAGCATATGCATTGCTTTGCACAAGTTGGGGCTACTTGGAAGCAGAGATTTCAAAGTTTTGGGATTTTGTTTTGAGACAGACTTTAAAAGAAGTATAAATATTCAAGGCACAGTCAACCCTCAGTTACTTATGTTAATGGAGGTGCAGAATATCCAATTAATTTATAATTGACTTTGGAACAGAGTCAGAAGTACACCCTCAAATGGAGTTCCGCTGGGTGCACTAACAATCTTAGGTGCTTGCCTTCTACAGTCCCAGCTCAGAGCCTCTCTTGACTTGGCTTTGTTGTCAGAAGACTGGCACCCAGAGGAGAGAAGGAAGCTACAGAATATGCTTAATGATAATTTTTCAAGTTAAGAAGATATCTCTTTTTCAAGCACCCATCAAACACATTTGTATATGTAATAGTTCTTAATTTCATGTGGAAATCCAGCAAATATTTTGTAAATTTGAATCCATAAATCGCTATGGTTAATAGGAGGCAATAAATGAGCTGTACCTCTGCTATTACACCTGTGAGGCTATTTAATGTTTATTTAGCTGATTCTGGAGGTAGACATTTCCTTGGTTTTTGTAGTAAAGAGTTTGTGTGTGTTGTAATTTTCTTTATGTAAAAGTTGGCCATAGTTTATTATTTTTTTTGATTATTTATTTGTGAGAGAGTGCGAGCAGGGGATTGGGGAGTGGGAGAGGGAGAGAGATTCCCAAGTGGACTCTGTGATGAGCAGGGAGCCCAATGTGGGGCTCGATGTGGGGCTCCATGCAAGGCTTAATCTCATGACCCTGAGCTCATGAGCTGAGCTGAGACCAAGAGTTGGATGTTTAACCAACCGTGTCCCACAGGTGCCCAGCCACAATTACTTTTTACACAATATTAAATACGTTTCTGGGGCTCCTGTTTTTTTTTGTTGTTGTTTTAAGTAGCTCCATGCCAGGCGTAGAGCCCAGTGCAGGGCTTGAACTCACGACTCTGAGATCAAGATCTGGGCTGAGATCAAGAGTCAGACGCCTAACTGAGCAACGCAGCCTCCCATGCTTGTTTTTGTTTTTAATAGAAGGGCTTTTACATTTTATTCACTGGAAAGTGTTGGATCATTCTTTGCCCTTTCCCCCCCTCTTATTCCCTTCAAATTGCTAAGTGCAGTAGAGGAAAAAGATGTTATAAATGAGCACTGTACTATTGTAAATGTCCTCTTAGGAACCAGCATTGGTAGGGTAGGGTATTGTTAGAGAAGAGTGTGGTAATGATGTTCCATTGAATTTACATAGTAGTTTTCTTCCAAGAAGCTTAAAATGATTCATAGATACCCGCAAGCCAAAGAAGAACAAGTAATATTTACTCCATTTTACAGAAAAGGGAACCTAATGGGGGTGAGAAAGCAAATAAATTATTACAAGAACAAAGTTGCACAGTGATGGACCCAATCTGCTTTGCAGGCGATAGATTAGTAATACAATTTTTAAGGTTTCCAAGGATATAGATCTCTCTGGGATCAGTTCTACAGTGTGGAAATTCTAAAAAGCTAAAATATTGTCCAAGGCTGAGATATCTACTCTATTTGGGCCTGTGTTGCTCAGCATGATGATTCAGTTAAAAAACTGTTGGTCAAATGGTTTACCAACTTTATGTCTCAAAAAGCCTTAAGAGCCCGTGCTCTGATCTTCATTCATTGTTCTTTTCCATACTATTATTGGGGCAAGAGCCAAAGTCTTTCCAACAACCTATAAGGCCCATCAGGATCTGCCTGGTGCCCTGACCTTTTACTTCCTCTCCCCTCACTCTGCCTTAGTCACTCTGACTAAGGACTTGTCATCCGTCAGGTAAGCCAGGCATACCACCACCTCAGGGCCTTTCCACTTGTTAGTCCCAGTTAATACCCCAGGTATTTTCTTCTTGTAGTCTCTCAGGTGTCACCCCCAAGAATCAAATACACTTTCTCAGTGAGGCCTTCTTAGACTGTCCTATTCTGAAGGGCTCTTCCTATTCCCTCCTGGGCTCATATTCTCCATCCCTGCTTTGTTTTTCTTTATAAACATTGCCATGTGACATGGTAATATTTTATTTCTATACTCATCTCTGTCCCCTCAGTGGAATATGAGCTCTGTGAAAGTAGGAACTTTTTGTCTCCTTAGTTCAGAGACGTATTCTTGGGAGCGGTGCCTTTGTGTACTTAGTGCCTCAGACATAATAGGTACACAATAACTATTTATTGAATAAATGTAAGGAACATGATGGTGGTGCTGAGTAACTCTAATAGCTGGGAGATAACTTTAGGATGAAACAGATTTATTTATGTTATTCACATTTTAAGTATACTATGAGGTCAATTATTTTGAGTGCTTTGGGTTTGATATGACTTGCTCTATTCCTTTATTCCTCTGACTTATGGACAGCATAGCATCTCCTTGATTGCTGCTTCTAAATTGTAAACATGGCTATAATCAATATATTTGAGGTGCTTCTTTACACAGCATTTATTTGGTTTAATAGATAGCTCAGCCTCCGCTTTTTAGGAAATTCTGATTTTTGAGGAAAGATATATTGGGGTACTACTTTAAATCTGTGATTTTAAGATATTGGCACACTTATTTTTTTTTTTTAAGATTTTATTTATTTATATGACAGAGAGAGATCACAAGTAGGCAGAGAGGCAGGCAGAGAGAGAGGAAGCAGGCTCCCTGCTGAGCAGAGAGCCTGATTCGGGGCTTGATCCTAGGACCCTGAGATTATAACCTGAGTGGAATGCAGAGGCTTTAACCCACTGAGCCACCCAGGCGCCCCTATTGGTGCATTTCTAAAGGACCTCACCTTCTTAGTCCTTAAGCTTATGATTTCCAATTCTGGTTTTAAGATACCCTAACACAGTGATTAAAAAAAAAAAAAAAAAGATTTATTTATTTGAGAGAGAGAAAAAGCACAGAGGGAGAGGGAGAGGGAGAAGAAGACTCCCTACTGAGCAGAGAGCCCGATGTGGGACTTGATCCTAGGATCCTGAGATCGTGACCTGGGTCGAAGGCAGATGCTTAACCGACTGAGCCAACCAGGCGTCCCAACACAGTGATTTTTAAATCTTTTTTTGGTGTCATAGTCTCCTTTGAGGATTTGAGAAAAGTTGCTGACCACATGCACTTAAAATACAATTTTACCTAAAATCTCAGTGAATTGAGAGGGTCTTTGACATACAGGGATCTAAGGACTCCAGACTAAGGCCTGCTATCCTAGAAGAATCCATTATTTCAAGAAACAATACCAAATTCTCAAACTGAATCTACCCTCAGCTTACTTAATTTGAAAAGTGTTTGCATAGGGGCGCCTTGGTGGCTCAGTTGATTGGGCAGCCAACTCTTGATTTGATTTTGGGTGGTGGCATCGGGGTCCTGGGATTGAGCCCCTGTCGGGCTCTGTGCTCAGCCTAGAGTCTGCTTGTTCCTCTCCCTGTCCCTCCCTCTGTTCATGCACACCCTCTCTCTCTAAAATAAATAAAATACCGGGGGGAAAAATGTTTGTATATATTACTTGAAGTCAAATAGACAACAATATTATGGTTCAGTTATAAGAAGGTTGTCTTGACCTAAGATGACCTCAGATGTTAAAATTGGTATATGAGAAGGATCTGCTTATGTTGATTTAGCAAAGGAATTGTGCTCTCCAAATATTAAGTGGAACTGCATCAATTCAAGAAATGCTTACAACCCTTTCATTATGGTGTTTTCACTGAAAGGTCCATAAGAATAAAGGATATTTTACTAATTTGTTTCAATATAAGTAGAACAATATGTGTCTGTTTGATTACTAAATTCAAAAAACAGAGGCTGTGAAACTAACTTTGGTTACTTTCTGGGTTTTTTTTTTTTTTTTTCTATCCTTTACTCTCTACTGCTTTCCCTAGAGTAGAATTCCTTGGGCCCTTAAATTTCTATTTGCTATAATGGAAAACTTTGTATCTTTAAAAAGAAAATGTTTATTGTTGCTTGCTTGTTTGTTTTTTAAAATATCAGATAAGCTACTTTAGCTACTCTAATTTTTTTAAAGATTATTTATTTATTTGACAGAGAGAGATCACAAGTAGACAGAGAAGCAGTCAGAGAGAGAGAGAGGGAAGCAGGCTCCCTGCTGAGCAGAGAGCCCAATGCAGGGCTTGATCCCAGGACCCTGAGATCATGACCTGAGCTGAAGGCAGAGGCTTAACCCACTGCCACTTAAGGCAGCCCCTTAAGTTAGAGGTTTTTTGAGAGTTATAAACACAGGCACACATTTTTCTTGGGGACAGGAAATTAATTTATTAAGAAATTATGACCCCTGGAATTTGAAGTGGTGGTAGTTGTTCAAGATGGCAACATAACTATCTTCAAGACCGCTGTTTGTTTTTTTAAAAAATCTAGGATACTTCTGTTACGATGGAAAGCAACCATAATACAACTGTAATTTAAGAAGTATATTCAGTTATCATGTGCCTACCAATTTTATGTGTGCTTATATATCAAAAGGGTACTCTTATGCAGATATAAATATATGATTGGAAAATACTATTGCTGTTGTTATTTCTGTAGAATAATTTGGATGAGACTGAAGGCTTTATGTTTTATGCCTATTGATCTTGCTCTTTCCTAAAAATTGATTATGGATTCTCATTCTTTTTTCCCTAAACCATTTTGTCCAGAAAGAAAAGAAAAATCTTTTATGTAATTCAAGTTTCAGGTTCTTTCACTTTTGTATCTTCTGCTTGGAACCATGTTGGTATCTGAATTTACAGTTCTGTGGCCAAGATGTTTTAACACTTTGTGAGGGACTTTATTGGACTTATACTAGAATTAAAGCCTATTCAGTTTCCCCTACCTAGGGTAAAATACAGGGCAGGCTCTTCCACTTGTAAAATATAATCATCAAATTTCAAGCTAGAAAAAACACCTAATCCAATCATTTCATTTTACAGATGAAGAAATAGAGAGATTAGTATCTTGCCAAAGAGCTGCCAGTCTACTGCCATATCTTACTGGCCAGCATTTTTAGCAAACCGTATTTATTTTAAACTTTTTTGGGGTCATTGCAGGGAGATTAAAAAGCAGATGTTGGCAGAGATTTTTCCCTGGAGCATTTCAGTAAGAAGGTATTACAGATTGCCATAGGGTCTCTTTCCTCTTTGATCCCTAATCAACCAGAAGGCATACTTTAAAATAAGTAAAGAAAGAAAAAATCCCTTGCCATACCCTAGCATTACTTTACATGGTGCATATGTTTTTTATTCTGCTGTAGGTACCCTGTTGATATTCTGTTGTAGATAGCCTGGACTGTCTCCTCAAAGCGTGAAAAACTTTTTATGAAATCTATGCCAAGAATCTTACTGAGACTGGGGGCTGCACCCGAGTCTCTCAGTGTTTTAAAATGTGGATCTCCTGCTGTGTGCCAAATGCTGTGATAGTTGTGACAGCTGTGATAGGTCCAGAAGGAATACGAAGAACAGCACCCTAGTCTAGTCCTACTGAGGAAAATAGCAGACGACAGTACGAGATAAATGCCAAGCAAGAGGTGTAGGCATGGATGCATTAGAATGTGAGTTGGATTCTCTCGGGAGTCTTTCAAATGACTGTACTAGTTCTGTTTCATCCCCTAGGACTGAAGAAAAAACAAACAAAAAGCCCATAAGATTTTAACCCACGCAACTGCAAGTAGCTTCAAGCTGCAGGACAGCTACAAGCCAGTCATACCTTCTACTAATGTTCACTGTTGTCAGTTAAATATGGGCTATAATATTGCCTGTATAAATATTCCTGTATGTATAAAAACTCATTTGTAGCATTTTCTTTCCTTTTTTTTTTTTTTAAAGGTTTTATTTATTTATTTGACAGAGATCACAAGTGGGCAGAGAGGCAGGCAGAAAGAGAGGGGAAGCAGGCTCCCCACTAAGCAGAGAGCCCAATGCGGGGCTCGATCCCAGGACCCTGAGATCATGACCTGAACCAAAAGCAAAGGCTTAACCCACTGAGCCACCGAGGCACCCCTGTAGCATTTTCATTAGAATTTCAAATAAACACTGTGGTTTTCTTCTCAAATTGCAAACTTTCAAAAATGTACAAGATATTCCTGTTAAGTTGTAAAATTAAAGCAGAAAATTTAGCTTTTAAACAGAATTCAGCATATTAGGAGATCTGTTTGAATTGAGAATCTTAGTAGCTCAATTATAATTCTTTACAAACTGCATAAAAGAAGAAATAAATACTAAGACTATGTAGAAGGTGAATACTATTTGAATATCATCCCTATTCAGCAAAATTTGTTCCTAATACCAATGTATTAAAAAATTACTGAGTATTCATCCATATCTGTTATTTCCATTCTCTTATTCATTTATTTGACAGACAGAGATCACAGATAGGCAGGGGACAGGGGGGAAGCAGGCTCCCCACAGAGCAGAGAGCCCAAAGTGGGGCTCGATCCCAGGGCCCTGAGATCATGACCTGAGCTGAAGGCAGTGGATTTAACCCACTGAGCCACCCAGGTGCCCCTATTTCCATTCTCTTAAAAGTATTGTGACTTTAGTAAATTATGAGGGAGATAGACATGAACTCTAGAAAAATCTGCGGGTCTGCTGTGATGACAACAGTGAGCTTTTACCTGCTCTGAAGTTAGTAAACATATGGTTATACATCATATATTTTTATCACCATTAGAAACCATGTGGAATTTAGTTGTCCCCTTTGGGTATATGAAAAGTCCATAGGTGCCTTATGACCATTTAAAAAGTAAGAGTAAGTCACATAACCTATATCATCTCTTGGGGTACAGTTGGTAGAGTAACTAAATAATCTGAAGATTCTGGGGCACCTGGGTAGTTCAGTCAGTCACACGCCTGCTTTTGGCTCGGGTCATGATCTTGGGGTCCTGGAATCGAGCCCCGCATCAGGCTCCCTGCTCAGCAGGGGATCCTGCTGTCCCTCTCCCTTTGCCCTTCCCTCTGCTCATGAGCACTATCTCTCTCTCTCTCTCTCTCAAATAAATAAAATCTTTAAAAAATATATCTTTAAGATCCTTTCTAGCTCTAAACAGAGTTTATGTTTACTGTAGAAACAGACTTATTACAAAGTGACATGTAATGTGCTTATTTATTTCTTTTCCTTGAGATAAAATGTGTTTGGTAAGTAGTACAAAAAATCTCACCAAATTCCTTAAAGTCACACAACAAATTGTTAGCAAAATGAAGCATCAGAGTCAAGGGTACTCCCAGTCCCCTTGTCCAGTACTGTCTTTACATTCAGTTAAAGCACACAAAAATGAGTTTTTCTCTGGAGATAAATATTTTAAAATATCTGCAGTGGCTGGAGGACCCTTATTCTAAATTCTTCATTGAGGTGTCTCAGTGACCAAGCCACACTGACTTCAATCATGAGCCTACATCTAAGTGAATCTGAACCTTTGGAAAGGCTTGGCAAAGCCGTAGATAACCTAGAGCCAGTCTGGGCCATAGCAGTAAAAGGATAATGTGTCTGATTCTAAAATACTTTGTGAAGTTGAATTATCAAAGAGAAGTTGAATAATTACACTAGAAATAAGGATTTAAGAGCAGCTGGTAGGTGTTCATGTGTGGTGCTAAGGGATAGGGCTCTGGTCTATACGCCTCTGGAGGCATCTGAGAGGAGTGGAGATGGGGCCATCTGATTAGTAACTATGCCTTGTTATTAAACCGTGACTTTCTGCATTGTATATCCCTCAGAGTTGGAAAACTTCCGCTGGCAAAAAAAAAGAGAAGGGCTGCCGTGCTGTTGCTGAGGGCCATCCAGTAGACACAAAAGCGCCTTCTTACAGGCCTGCAGCAGGGGCAGCTTGTACAGGCAGGCCCGTCCTCTCAAAGACTGGGAATCGATTCTTTCCCCAGGGGGTTTCCAACTAGTTTGCACTTCAGAAAAATCTTTTCTTTCTCCTGCTGTTCACGCCCTGCAAAGAATTTTCTTCCAACCAAAGAAATTGTTTTATAGTCAAAGATCCTTGTCCTTAGTTGTTGGACATCAAAAAAAGTTTGGAGGAGACTGGGGGATTATATGAGCGCCTAGAATTTATTTTGAATGCAAACTCGCAACATTAGTAAGTCCTCCTAAAGAATATACTCATCTCAGAGTTGGGAAAGAACCTAGTAGAACTTAAGTGTGTATTCCTCCTTGGTTGGATGTACCCCAATAAGCTAGCTACAAATGAGATGGATAGCTCTATCTGGACTTAATTCCTGTATGTTTGGTTCTTGAGGTTCTTACTGGAAGAGGGACCATTACACTACCTGCCCCTTTCAAACCTGATATGGGGAAACATGAGGATCTACTCGTCAACTTGAAACAACCAAAAATCTTTTTTAACCTTCAATACTTCAACTTTTGGGGAATTTGGGGTTTCTCCCAGGGCCGTTGATGATCTCACCAATGTTGGGAGCCACATTCCCTGCATTCCCTGCTGTTTCCAAGGTGTGGATGATGTCATTTTCTCTCACAAAGGAAAACCTCAGCACCCTGAGGGCCTGAACTCAGGTCTTGGCAGGTAAATGAAGGAGGAACTTAACTTCTGGATTTAAACTGTTTGATTGACTCCAGCTTAAAGAGACACAACCATGCTAAATACTAGCTTCACAGCCTCATCTCTGGGGCCTGAATAGACCAATTATTGTTCAGGGAGAATAAACACTACAACTTTAAGATATCATTTTCTGGATCAGAACAATGATTAATATTTTGGTTCTTGCAGTTGGGACATTTATTGGCTGTTGTTCTAAGAGATGATGGCTCCTTCTTAAATATCCTCTGAATCCGTGAATTTTTCCAAGCTTTTCTGAGATCCATTTATGCATTATCTGACTTTCCTTCCTCAAGGAGATTAACAACAACAAAAACAAGAATTAGAAAAAATAAAGTGATGGATAGGACAGATTTAGGCCGAGTTATGCCCTGGACAAAGTACATTCTTGTTATTTTAATCTTGGCTCTGTGGTTATGAACAGAAGAGACTATTTGGTCTAGGAGACGTCCAATCTCTTCTGTCCCTTCACTGCAACCACAAAGCAGTGGTTGGAAATAGAATTCCAGGAACACCAAAAATGCTCACAGTTTCCAATAGTGGCAGCTCCAGTGCCCCCACAAGGATTCTTTGAGCACTCTTCCTCACTGCCTTCTTGTGGTATCCTTGTGGTTGGGAGCCTACATCATCAATCACAAAGGCTTGCCCTGAAGACAAACCTGGTAGAAATGTCAGTTGTCTATCTTTGCCACCAAAAACAATCCTTTATATTTTTATTCTGTTCTAAACTAATATGCTCTAGGTTTTTAGAGAAAAGACAGTTTCTTTGAAGGAATCTTCAACTGACCATTCTCACAAAATTTTAAGAGCACGAGTTTGTACTAGGAAAGTAAGTCAGAATGTGCGAGCTAGACAGGATTTGCCAGAGGTTTTTACTCTGCTCAGCAGTGTCAGATTAACTTGCCTATGTTACTCCTATGCAGGTATACAGTTACACTTTGGGTTTTTTGTTTTGTTTTGTTTTTTATACTAAGAGTATATGGGTAAATTCACTGAAATTTAAGAATGTCCCTTTTAAAAGTTTATAAAGGGGAGTAGGGAATTGAACTGTAAGGGAAGGGCCTAACCTGCAACCGTTCATTATCATAATCTTATTTCTCCTGAGTTGATGTGTACTTGAACCAAATTAATAACATTACATGAAATGCCCTAGTTTTTTCCAGCAATATCAATCTTAAAGGCGTGGAACAGGACTTGGCATTTTGTTTCCATTTTTATTGTTTTGTTTTCTAAAGGGAAGTTTGAGTTGGAGCCTATCTGGCAGGATTCCATGCTTCTACCAAACCACCTGTCCTGGCAGAGACAATGGAATCAAAAGTCAAGTTCTTTATGACTGCACCTGCCTTGTAAGTGCTGCCAGAAGATCTAATTTTTCTCCTGTAGCCAAGCTCTACCCAGAAACCATAGTATTTGGCACCCAAACAGTGGGCGCATACACCTCAAAACATGGGTGTCCCAATTTTAGGAGAACGAGTACTGGTTCTCCGTTGACTTCTAAGGTGTTCTTTTGCGTTATATTCAACGATTATTTTACTGTTTATCAAATGGAGGAGATGTAGCTTTCTGGTTCACTGGTTTTCAAGATTTTTTGGTCAGAATCTACCAAGGATGATGGATCACTTGGTAATTTATTATTTAGAAAAGCATGAAGGAGAATAGGATCTACTTAAAAGAGATCAGGAACATTATCTCCAAAGTCAGAACACCATGTAGTGTTTTCCAGAGAAGACGCTACCATTTCTTCCTGCCTCTTCCATTTCCCAGAAATATACGCTACCCTGTGGGTCACCAGTTGAACACACTCTGATTAAGCGATTGTTTTGGAGGCTATCTAACTTCCTTGATGAGGACGTTTTCCTTTTGAATTATCAGAGTGTATCTTGGGTTCCCTTAGGGCAGAGTTACTTCATTGTGTCCTAACTTGATGTATGACTCGAGGCCTTCTGGCCTAAGAACATAATTTCTGTCACCAATCAGATAGTTGAAAATAATATGCTCACCAAATAGTGATCTTTACACAGTATTCCCATATAATGATATAATAATAAGGCATAAAGCGTGTTCTAAAATGAGTAACAACATCCTTCAGTGAACAGAGCTCTCAGTAGTCTTGTGTTTTGTTTTTCGTAACTATTTATTTATTTTAGAGAGAGAGTGTGTGGGTGCACAGAGAGGTGGGTGAAGAGGGAGAGGGAGAGAGACACTTAAGCAGACTCCACACTGAGTCCTAACGTGGGGCCCGTTGTGAGCCCAACGTCAGGCTTGATCTCATGTCTGTGAGATCACAACTCTGAGATCACCACCTGAGCCAAAACCAAGAGTTTGATGCTTTATCTACTGAGCTACTCAGGCACCTCAGTAGTCGTGTGTTTTAATCTCAGTTCTGATCCTGGAGGAAAAATCCTTAACTTGTTTGAGCCTTGTGTCCTCATGAGTAAAATGAGGATAATAGGTACCTGGGTGGCTCAGTTGGTTAAACATCCAAGTCTTGATTTTGGCGCAGGTCATGATCTCAGGGTCGTGAGACTGAATCCTATCCTGGGCTCTGTGCCAGGTGGAGTCTCCTTCTCTCCCTCTCTTTTCCCCTTTTCCTCTGCCCCCCCGCCCCTACTCACGCTTGTTCTCTCTCAAATAAATAAATAAATCTTCTAAAAAATAAAATAAAATGGGGATAATAGTAATAGTCTGCCAACCTGAAATGAAATGAGAATTGTCTTTGAAATTGCAAATGTTAAGGTATTGTTATTATTAATAGTGATTAGATTTGAGCTCTTTCTCATTCACCTAATTACTGTAAGAAATATTAAGTTTGAGGGTTATTGATTTAAGCTCAGTTAACTTATTTTAATTCAATGTGGCATTATCCTAAAATACGCAAGAATAAGACTATTTCTGTTTTTTAATGTAGCTAAAAAGACAATGCTTTAGAGTCAAAATTTTGTGGGCCAAAGGGCAGACGAAATGTTATCATACTGTAGTAACAGGTAGCCTTAATGGCTTAGAGAATGACTAATGGCATGTGGGTCCTAGGGTCAGAACTGAAGTTCTGTTTCTGCCTTGCTTGTGCCATGGTGAATCACTTGCCCTCCCTGGACCTTTGTACATGTTACTGGTCTATACTGCTGAGCCCATTAGCTTCTTTCCAGGGTCAATGAGGTAATCACTGACACAACACAAAACAGCTACTTTCCTCAGTTTTTACTACTCAAGAGTCGGAGGGATCCTAGAACCATATTACCTATCCCTCTTACATTTTCCCTTTTTGAAATTTTGGAGTATCCTTTTAATTGCTGTTGCCATGAAACAGTGGCTCAGAAAGCAGAAGCTCTCACCTTCCTGTGTAGCTTTGCAGCTGCGTTCTAAGGGATAGAAGGAAAGGCATTCAGGGCTGTGAAGGGAACTGATTTACACAGTTCATTATACTCGCGCTATGCTGGTCCCAACATGTTGTTCTTTGAAGCTCAGCAGATAAGTTTCTCTAGCCTGCTTGGAAATTACCTCACAAGGCCCTGAGACTCCGAGTTCCCCATCTGAGAAGTATTAGATCAAAATGAGAGGGGTGCCTGGGTGGCTCAGTGGGTTGGGCCTCTGCCTTTGGCATGGGTCGTGGTCTCGGGGTCCTGGGATTGGCCCCTGCATTGGGCTCTCTGCTCGGTGGGGAGCCTGCTTCCCCCTCTCTCTGCCTGCCTCTGCCTGTTTGTGATCTCTGTCAAATAAATAAATAAATTCTTTTTTAAAAAATTGAAAATAAGCAGTTTCAGTCATAGCATCTATCCCATATTAGTAGCCCAGAAGTCATTTTTAGGTAGATATCCTTTGAGGCATCTCAGAGACTGATTTGTGCAGTATGGAAAAAATCTGTATTCCACACTGTAACTTTACCTGTTTGAAGTCTCTCCCCCAAACAGGTAAATAATGGGATAAAGGTAATTATGGGTTTTCTCATCTTTTCTACTTACCTGTTCCTTGTTGTGATTAAACACACATAGCTTATAACTCTTTTAGAAACAAACTGAATTGCCGTTATTACCCTTTCAACGCTTGCATGGTATTATAATCCATTTCAATCACAGTGTGACATAGTGGGAGAAGGTAGAAGGGGCTAATGTTTTCTCCTGTATTGGTTTTGGGAAGAGTCCTTCTCTAAAGGTACTTCTTGAGGAAATCTTTTTTCTTCCCAAGGCCTAATAGAGATTAGTGAGAGACGTCTGCAAAGCATTTGAAGCTCTTTGAAATAAAGGCATGGATAAACACTCAGTATCATTGTTATTATCATTAAAAAGGAAAGCCCAGCATGTGATGTTTTGGGTCACTTCCAGCGGGCTTTTTTGATGTCTTTTTTGATGATGATTTCTTTTTTGACCTTTGCCTCTTGATATCTTTATACATTTATTGACACTGTTGGACAACGTCTTGAGATGCTAAGTAAGAGGCTGTTAAGAGTGAAATGTCTGCTAGCCTCCATTTCTATGGGTGGAATGTCTCAAATGTGTTTAAAGTATATAGTTCAGGGGTACCTGGGCCATCGGGGTAAGTGTCTGCCTTTGTCTCAGTCATGATCTCAGGGTCCTGGGATCGAGCCCCATATCAGGCTTCCTGCTCAGTAAGGAGTCTGCTTTTACCTCTGCCCCCGCTCTGACTCGCAGGTGCTTTCACACTCTCTCTCTCAAATAAATAAAAATCTTTGAAAAAAAATAAATAGTTCAGGTTTCTGTCCTTGGATACCTTTATTGTTCATGTCTGGTAATCTTGGTGGCAAACGTAGTTTAATATCTGAACACTGAGTTTTTATTTCCAATTCTATTCTTTGCCGAGTTTTATAGGAAAAATTTCACCAGCTCAAATAAATACCAAATAACTTGGGATATCCATCTGTGTTCCATTTATGAGTTAGAGATAAATTAAAAGGAAGAAGCAGATATAAAGGATCTAAAAAACAAATATTATAGGAACTCCCTAGGGGCACCATAATAAATTCTGTACTTCAGAATGTAAATTATTTCATGCCAAAAATGATCATAATGATGTCCTTATACCAAAGATACCAAATAAAGGCTAAATATGTTCGATTATAATGTAATGAGGCAGGAAAATGTAGCAGTACATTTTAGAAAGGCTTTCTATGGTACAGATTAAATTCTAAAACACTTCCTTCTGGTCCTTAGCTAAATAAATCAATACTTTTATTTTGTGCCTTCTGTAGTCAAGAACTTGTGCTAATCAAAATATTCTCTTCCCTGATTGGAAGGTATATTTAAGAATTGAGTAGAATTAATACTCAATTTCTTTTTTTAATGCTGTTGGTCCTTCCTTTTGAGTTTGTGGGGTTGCTACATGTTCCATTAAAAAAAAAAAAAGAAAAGAAAGGCAACTGTAGCTGATGAGTTATTTGTTTTAGATTTTAAATGGTTATTCTACAATAAAGTTTGCTTGTATACACACATATATTTTCCCCTCTAGCTTTTCAGTGAGTTGAGTTTGTTTGGTTTTTTTAATCCCCACCTCAATTTTTGCATCTCTACACACACAAATTTGTGTACTTCTGAGCTTAGCTTTTACCAAAGAAAGGTAAAGTAAGAAAAAAAACCGTGGAAAATATTCATCAGAACCAGAGAGTCTATAGGAAATCAGATAGGAGGATAGAATACATTAGGCCAACCACTATAGAAAAGTATTTGAAATTACCATCATGTTTAGCAAAAGCAACCACCCTGAAACTACTAATAATGGTAATAATATGTGTTTGTAGACACATGAAGGATTGAAAATGAGGGTTTAGATTATAATGAATAATATATATTAGATGTAAATAACATTGTATATGCTATATGTAGAATATATATTCACAGTATACATAGAACACATATATGGAATATAGACTATATGTACATATTCTAAATACTTATTTTTCCATCCTTTGAGGGAAGCTACTCCTCTATGCAAACCGTGGACCGGTCTCTGGAAATAGTTGCCTTTTGAGACCCTAAAGTCAAATTATTTATCTGGCTTTTGAAATTTTGCCTGTTGAGAGAAAGGATAGTCAGAGGCAAAATGGACAACCTTAGGACATCCCCCCCTCCCCCGTGTTCTTTTCCCTGACACTGGCTCTTCCACCCATAATTTCAGTTAAATTTACTTAGCAGAAAACGATCAATTCTAACCTCAAACTGATGTCTTTTGCTCTGTTTCAGGCTTGTCTCAGATTCAGCGTGTTGGAGCTGGCTTTCTTCTCTCTTGTTAATTTCTGCTCCCTCACCTCTCCCTGATTGTGTAGACTGCCTCTCTTCTTAGGAATTTTTACCATGATGGCTCAGTCAGTTAAGAATCTTGACTCTTGATTTCGGCTCAGGTCATGATCTTGGGTTGTGGTTGCTTAAGATTCTCTCTCTCTCCTTCTTCCTCTTACCCTCCCCACTCTTTAAAAAAAAAAAAAATTTTTTTTTTTCTTTTTCTAACCAACATAATGGTCCTTCTATGATGTTTCTCTCATTTTCATTTTGGGGGTCATTTAAAATAAAAAATCTGTGCTCACTGTCAAAAGTCTCTTCTTACTGTGAAATTTTGCTATCACTTTTGTATCCTCCATGTCATATTGGTCTTATTTAGGTTGGGATTTTGATGAAGTGGCCTGTTCCTTGGCATGTCATGTAGTGCACCAGATTCACTGTACGTGTTCACTCATAATTCTGTTGAATGAGCTGGTGTGTTGCTGCTTTTTTCATCTGGAGACCGTGTTCCGCAGGCCATGTTAACAGGCGACTGCACGTCGGGTTACGTGCTGACAGCTCTGTCTTCCCTCAGAAGAGATCCTTTTTTCCTCCCTATCAAATAAAAGCTTAGATTTTAGAGAAAATTGCAAAATACATCAAATGAAAGAGAAGAACTGAAATCACAGCATCTGTGGTTTTCTCTATCTTTAATGGGAAAGCAGCTTCCTCAAGAATTTTTTTGTAATATGTTGATGAAATGTTTATAGTCATCCCTTTACAGTTTGTTTAGAGAGTAGTTTCTAAGAAGCAGTTCCTGCATCATCTAGAAAACTTTTAGCTGGAGAAACCACATTTCTTTTCTCAAGCGGCAGAACCGGTCTTTTTTTTTTTTCTTTTTGAGTTTGTTTAATACTTGATCTTTATGGTGAGGGACTAAGTTACATGATCTTCCTACCAAAAGAATGTTTCTCAGATTTTTGTGTTTTATAGTTTTCTGATTTCATTGTCATCAGAGGTTTACTTGTCAGGGAGGTGTGAATATCTTCTAGCAGTTCAAGTGTGCACAGTAATAAATGGTCTTTCATAAAGAAGGAGTAACTTCATGCTATTGATCTGATAATAGGTTTGGATGCACCTTACCAGGGGTCCAGAGCTTTGATCAGAAATTACTGAGTCATGTGTATGTTTAAAGCTAGGGAATTTACCAACACATTACATCGCCTCATATTGATAATGCTCTTTCCACAATCTTTGGGTAGGTGGGTCATGCTATGACAGACCATTTGGCTGCCTTAAAGCCATTACCTTATATTTTTCTTCAAAGGAATTTCAGATCCTGTTTAATATTTGCTACTTTTACTGTGTAGTGAAGGCAGAGAGGTTGTAGTAAAAATCTTGTGAAGAAGGAAATTGGTGTTTCTTATCTATTTTACATATATTGTCAATCTGTCCAAGTAAGCTGATTACATGGAAAACTGATAAGGAGCTGTGTTTCCTTCTTGATATACTTGCCTGCCCAGAGGCATGTCCCCCCCGGTGGAGAACCCTGCGGTAGAGTGTAGGCCCTCTAGATAATGTGGAATATCTGCCAAATAGCTGAACCATCGTGCCTCCGTCCATTTGCACAACCTGAAGGGGAGAGGAGGTGGGAGGATGAAAGAGGGCCATCTCCCTACCCCCAAGACTCCTAAAGTTCAAAGACACAGCTGGTGTTCCAGTGGAACCCACGCATCCGGAGCAGTCCAGTGGCTAGAGAGATAACATGACAGCCTTCCTGATATCCTCCAAAGTACTCATTTCCTGGCCCTTGACCTTCCCTGGGAATCATCTCCTCAAGTCCTTCAATCCTTTTGTTGGCCTGCTTTGAACCTCTTGTGTATTAATCTCTTTCACAAAGCCAGGGCTGTAAGCAGTGGATAGTGAGTCCTACACATGGACTCTCAGCCGCCCCATATGAGGAGGATAGTTGAACCGTCTTGTTTCTGCATGAATAAAACTGTAGGGGCACCTGGGTGGCTCCTTTGCTTGAGCATCTGATTTTTTATCTTGGCTCAAGTCCTGATCTCAGGATCATGAGATTAAGCCCTGTGTTGGACTCCCTGCTCAGTGGGGTGTCTGCTTGAGGATTCTCTCTCCCTCTCTCCCTCTGCCCCTCCCCCCACTTGAGCTGCTCACTCTCTCTAAATAAATAAATAAAAATAAAAATCTTTAAAAAAATTAAAAACTGCAATAGCATCATCCTCTGAGTTCTTGTACACTTGACTTCTGTTTCCCAAATGATTTTCTAAATTATTTTCATTTGTACAATATCCAATGCTTTACTTCTTTTCATTCTATCTGATATTAAGTCATTGCTAACTATCTATACAGAGAGGCTAGATGCATCTTCTTTTCCTTCTTTGAAGCTATTTTCTAGAAGATTATGGGGCCAAATTCTAAGGGATTATCTGGAATTTCTTCATAAAATTCAACATCAACTGATAAGATTTACTTTTGTAATTTTATCTCTCAAGCTTACCACTGAGTCATAGTCTTTCTACGGTTTCAGTGCGAACAAGATTTTGATTTTATTCTTTTTTTTTTTTTTTTTGTATTCTAAAAATCAAACTGATCTCTATCTAATCTTATCCCAGGAGAGAAGAGTATCCCCATATAGATAGTAGTCAACTCAACAATATCTAATTGTGTTTCTAGTCAGGCCTTGTGCAAGTAAATGCACATGGGTTGTGGTCTGTTGTAGAAAATATAAACATTACAACAAGTCTCAAAATCAGGTCAGTTTCCTAATATATACTGCAATCAAAATAGTAACAAGTTCACCCCCACCTCAAGGTAGATAGTCTGAAGAATTATCTTCTAACATGATGTCCCGTCCCCCATTGCATGGGGCAGGCCACCAGCTGCTCCATATTAGCAACATGGCTCAGCAAGTTAGGACTGGAGAATAAAACAACCATATCCAGTTGAGGCTGCAAAGAAAATTCAAGGAGACACAATGTAATAATGATGATTATATTCATATATGGAGAGAAGGAGATGAATTACATGCATTGTCCCCAAATTTTCTTGTGAGAGCGTTTTATGATAAGTTATATGATGTCTATTCCCTCATCAGGCCACGTATGGAAATAAAAAAGCCATGTAACCCTTCCTTAGCCTTTGAAGGCAGGTATTGCTCTTGGAGAGATTTGTAGTAATGATAAGAGCTCTGGAGTGAATGTGCAACTGTCTTATATATTGACTTTAGATTTATAAGGCTTAGTTGCCAGGGCTGCCATTTACTCCACTTCCAGATGTATTCAGGGGCCAATAGGTACTTAATAAAGAAATAGGAGAAACTCCCTGCCATCTTCCTTTGTCGTCCACAAGTTAGCACAGAGTTAAGTAATAACTGGACTTGGTGTCCTCTGGCTTGAGTGCTCTTTAATATTTGCTGCCCCCAGAAAGACTTTCTGGCATTCTTGGTGTGAAGTCTCTTCTGCAGTCATAAGCTAGCCAGTTCTCCATGATATGTCACGATTAACTGTATTTGTGTGAAAACCAGTGTGATGAGGCTCACACTGATGGAATTTGATATCTTGAGACTCGCCTCTGTCAAGAGGTGTCTTCACTGCTTCCCCTAACTTTATTTACTATCATTTTGAAGTCTCTAATTCTTTCTTAGTCTCGAGATGATGTTCTTTTTCAACTTCTGTATTGCTCTCAGAAAGCACAATCTCCTTCCCCACACCCTCTGCATGCTGCCCCATAGTAAACCCAGCCTCGCGGATCTGATGTCTTCGGGGTGTCTATTTCCCATGGCAGCACAGATTTCTGCTTCACTTCAAGGGTCTTGTTTCCCTCCTCTCATCAACTCTAGCTGTCAGTCAGCAGCGAAGACTTACTTACCCACCCCTCCCAAACTGCTCCGGGAGGAATCCGGTTCTTCTGGCCTCAGTGCTGACCTTGACCCTTTCCCCAGTCCTGAGCAGTCCTGGAAACTCTGCCCCCCTCAGCACCTAATTCATGCCTGATACTCTAACTTTCTTGCCCTGGCCTCAGGAGAGAGAGCACATTCTGAACACTCCTCCTTTTGTGTCGGCATCTCTGTGAGGTGCTTTGGAAGGACTCCAGCCAGGCATGGAAGGGCTCTTTGATAATATCTGACGGGTGGGTAAGAATTTCGGGCACCTGGCCAAGATACACATAGCCTGTAATCGTTAACTCAGTCTGTAAACAGTTCAAACGGCACTGAGAGGCCGTCAGTTATTACATTAGAAGAGGCCTTTCATCTCTCTTGCCTAGAAGCCAGGCGTCCAGCATTGGCCCCCACTGTGGCGATGGGAAGCACGGGGCTATGTGCAGAGCCACCAAGGCCCGAGTCGCACAGGGCCATACAATGGAGCCTGCTCCGACTGACTGACTTCCAAACTCTCAGCATTGGAGCCATAATGAAATCATTCATTTCCTTTTGTTCTACACCTGGCTGATGCTGGAAGGAAAAAAGAAAAAAAGATAGAAAAGAAAAGAAAAAAAAAAGAAAAGGAAAGAAAACCTTGACCAGGAATAAATAGTGGGGAAGAAATTATCATCAGAGATTGGAAATTGCATTTTCCAGCTCAATTTTCCTACCCACATCTGTGTTCTGAAACCTTTACAACCTCACCACTGACATTTTTATTTTGTTCCTTTGCTCCAGACTGAATCCAACTTTGGTCCTCAGTATACACTATGTCCCCCATTAGCTTTACAGTTACTCGGTATCACTGGACCCTAAGTATAAGGCACAGTGCTGGGCCCTGATAACAGACATCCTGCCTCAAGGTGCTTACTAATTGAGACCTTAAGATAATACTAGATATATTCTAGAGATAACTACCACCATGAGAGTTTATAACAAGTGCCAACTAAGGCATATGATGAGTTTCTGTGGGAATTCGCAGTAAGGAGAAAGAAAAGCAATGTGAGCAAGAGTGATTAGGGAAACTCCTTTCCACGTCTGTGAGAAATCTTACATTCCGTCCTTTTCTTTCTATTAGTTTCTTTTCTTTTGTATTTCTAACCAATTTTCTTTTGTCTTTATCATTGCTAATTTTGCTAGCAATATTGACTGTTCCAGACATAGAGTAAATGGAGTCGTTAACCCTCTTTTAGAATTTTTCTGATGAACAGAATTTTGCAGAGGTAGTTACGAGACCTGCCTGCCCATGGGGCGTTCTGCCACCAAACGCAGCTGACTCTATGCATCTTGATTGCAGAAGACCCTTTCCTGATGAATATTTTTAAAGTTCAGATTAGTTTTAAGGCTGTCATTGCTGAAGCACTTTATGGTACATAGCACAGAGCAAAATTTAGAGTAGGCCATAGGTTTTAGGCGAACGAGAGGAATAAAATCCTATACTCATTGTATTCAAGGTGAGCACCAAAGCCCCAGATTTTGCCCCTTATTCCAGAATCCCAAATGTGAAGCAGCTAGATTCTTTTTCTCTACAAAACAGTATCTTAACACTTGCCTCATGTACTTCAGCTGAAGAAAAAGGATTCAGCCAGAATACATTCTTCCCGCTAAAAGCTAGGGTGGTGGCAGGAGCTGCATTATGTCGTCAGCTAGACTGGGGCCCTCATGATGTAATTAGTTAGAAAGCTCTGATCCCGGGCCTCTCTATTTACTTTGTTTCATTTCCATTTTTCTGGATTTCTGGATCACGCTTTCATCCCTTTCACATATTTTAGGGTTTGCTTCTGACTTGCTATCCAAGTTTCCTTTGCTGATTCTGAATGTAGCTTTAGGCGAGCATGAGTAAAATAGAAGAGGAGGTATGGCTTGAGGACGTGCAACCTTGTATTCACCCTGTGTTCTGCTTCTGATTTACCCATCTGCTGAGGACGAGCCCCTTCTGTGGTCCAGGACGACTACACTTGCCCCTAATTCATAGAAAAAAAAACAGCTCAGTCTTTAAAAAAAGAACTCAAGTCCTTTAGAAGAAAACGGGCACTAGAGAAAACAAATCCAAGCCTCTCTACCATTTGCTCAGTATTATTTGTTCATGGTAAACAGGAGAGTGGTTATTTGAGAGGACGTGTTAAGTCACATTTATACAGTAGAATTGTAGAAATACAAAATGTATAAGGTACATACACAAGGAAGCTTTGTGGCTGCTATCTGATCCACCCAGTTCAATGCCCTGGCTAATTCTGAGGTCATTTACAATAAGGTTTAACAGGAGGAAGCAGTGGAGAAAGGCCCTGCTCTTCTACTCAAATGTAGTCTGTTTTTTGGGAAATGATCATTCTTCAATTTTGGCTTCTCATCCCCACTGTTTTCCTTATGCATGTAGTAAGGCAACTGCCTACCATCATTTTGGTCCCTCTAGATCAGTTGTCCCAGATTTTAAGGTATATCAGAGTCAGTTTTAGCAAGCTTATTAAAACACAGATTGCTGGGCCCTACCCCGAGGGTTTCTGATTCCATATGCCTGAAGGGAGGCCAGAAAATATGCATGTGTAACCAATTCCCAGGTGATATAGATGCTGCTGAGTCTTGGGGACCAAATTTGGAGACCCACTGCTCTAGATTACCGCCTCCTTTGTAACGATGAAGACTTTTAACAGAGAGCTACAGCATCCCACCTGCACTGACTGAAGTCACTGTGGCTTTAGGACCTGAAGTGAACACTTGGTGATGAGAGAATTTGTCCTACTTGCAGGGCAGTGGCCTGGAGGTGAAACCCATTTACTTACAGGTCCCTGGCAGCTTACTGACTCTCTCAAGCAGCAGCAGGTAGCTTGTGGGAGCTCCCTTTTAGAAAAACTACTAGCTGACGTACAGAACTAGCAATAGGACTATAAGGAGAATGAAACCAACACTTTTGGTTAGCTTCTGTATCTTCCTCAGAGAGAAAACTCCAAGGTTGCCTTGACTTTAGGGGTTCTCATTTTTCTTCTCTCCACTTCCCTGAGTCACAGAAAATTTTGGGTTGTACACGAGATGATTTTAGAAGCTAAGTGAGGGGAATTTCACTCTCCCAAGACAGACTACATAGGTGGGACTAGTTCAAACAAACCAATAAGCAGGAGCTCTGCTTTTAATTGGATTCACTGATGTAGACATTGTAGCTTTTTCTAACTCAATATTTACAATGTTAGCACAATAGGGCTGTAGCTGAAGACATAAACAGGATTTAGCAGATTTATATCTCCAGTCCTATCCTTTCACTCAAACTTTGATTCTTATTTCAAATTGCCTATAGGATTTAAATGTTCATCTCTAATTCAGTATTTCCAAGAGTCAATTAATTTTCCCTGTGCAAAATTAACTTCTTCTTCCAATATTCTTCTTTGGGTTGATGCAATTCCCACCC
>NC_081572.1:32037182-32131232 GCF_022355385.1 Mustela nigripes | reverse complement strand
GAGAGAGAGATCACAAGTAGGCAGAGAGGCAGGCAGAGAGAGAGGGGGAACCAGGCTCCCTGCTGAGCAGAGAGTCTAATGTGGGCCTCAATCCCAGGACCCTGAGATCATGACCTGAGCCAAAGGCAGAGACTCAGCCCACTGAGCCCCCCAGGTGCCCCTAGCTCCTTTATTCTTATACTTCAGTCTGTCAGCAAGTACTTTCAACACTTCCTGCATAATTTCTGTGATTCATCCTTTCACCTTTTAACTGTTACCACCAGAGTTCAAGCTCTCGTTGTGCCATGCTGGATTCTGGAACAGCTCTCTAACTGGCTTTCCTACCCCCCAGTCTCTTTTCATTCTACTATAGTTTTTACTCTGATGCTCAGTTGTGTTTAAAATACTGCTTTGATCATGAGATCCCATTGCTTCAGAATTTAGAGTGATTCCTTTTTCTCATATGCCAGCAAGGTTCAGCTCTTATCTTGGCATTCAGCGCTTTCACACTTTGACCATAACTCAGCTATCTAAGCTATCTTGGCCACTCTATTTTTCAGTCACAGAAGTCTTCTTGTACTTTGAAGCCTTGAGAGAAACCAATCAAGAAGCCCACTTTTCCTATGACTTGGTTCCATGGAAGTTCCCCAGACCCATTTCACAGAGCCTGCCAATCAGTATGCCCTTATTTTACATATGTGGCCATTCTTCTCTTATCCAAATCTTATTCAGTTCAGCCTTAGGGACTGGCTTAAGATTCATCACCTCCACTAAGCCCACAGGACCTGTTGGCTGTGCCACACAATATAACACTTGATATTGTACCATTTTATGCCATCCTTGAGTTGTGTTCATAGGTTACTTCCCTAATAAGACTATAACTCCTGGGGTGGATTTAACATAATTTTGGAAAGAAAATAGATGTTCATCAAACACTTGTCAACAAAGAGGCCACATTTCAGGCCCATTCTGATGCGCTCATGGGGCAAATCTCCATGTGTACCCATCCCGTGCCCTACTCATGTGACTGTATCTTGACAAGGAGCATTTGGGAGCTATTGATCTTTCCTGTAACAAAGGGTTTGGGAAGAAATTGTAGCAGCTGCTATTTTAGGGAGAAAGATGGTTCTAGAAATCAGCCTGATAGTGTCCAGGCTAAGAATCAAGCTTAGTGACAGAGAGCAATTCTGCTAGTTAGGTATTTGTCTCAGAAGGGAGTTCAGCCTCTGAAGTATTTCAGGTAGGCATGAACTGAGCAGTTAGATGTATTGCTACTTTCTGAAGTGAGTCTACCTAAAGGCGAAAGCATGGCCCGATGACTGGGTGATCACTCCCACACTGTGAGTTCTCTTTTATACGCTCCACGAGGTACCCACCCGAACAAACACTTTGAAGAAGCAAAGGAAAGTGCTCAGAACCTAAATGTAGTCATTGTGTCAACAGCAGTATCAGATAAGGTGAATTTTATGGAGTGGGAGGGGGCGGTGTGGTGGGGGAAGAGTCGACGCATCTGTGGTCAGTGATTCAGAAACTTGGTGCCACATTATAGGGCACCATGAAGCCACCTTATGGCCCGGCCACCCCATGGTGGCTGATGTCATATAATTACCCATTTGCTAACTGGGCCAAGAGGAAATTGATTGGATGAAAGCCAGAGTAAGGTATAGTTACCTTGTAGCTGAGCCACAGTTAGAACCTATGCAATCAGATGGCTTTGGGGGACTTCTTTCTATACCAGTGAAGCCATTGTCGTTGTCAGTTGCGAAGTGGTTGATTGTTTTATAGGTATCATGCGTTTTTGCTTGCCTACTCCTAAAACAGATACATTCTTATCTGAATTTATTCAGATGTGCGCCATGGCTCACACATTGCCATATTATGATATCTCAACCAGGAGCAGGGGCCAGACAATTCCTATTGGCTGAACTAGGACTGAATTTAATTCTAGATTGACTCAGCTTCTCTGTTAAAGTTGTTTGAAATTCTGATATCCCGCCAGAGACTGTTTCTAAGGAGTTCTCAGCATGAAGAATGAATCACAAACAAATAGACTCTCGGGAGACCAAAAGCACAAGCTTTCAATATTAATGCAGCATTCATTTATTGGCTGCCTGTTATATTAAGGCATTGTGCTCTGCGGAATACAAAGAAAACCTTGCCCTCAATTTAGTAGATAAGAATATAAAGCAGAGGGTGAAAAGTATCACACCATAAATACAAGCAACTTGATTGGGACATTTCAGAAGAAGAAGAGGTTTTTCATGAAAGAGGTAGCATAAAAATGTGCCTTTGAGTGATAAGTAGCATTTTTTAAAAAGTGACAGGGCAGGAATAAAGATATAAAGAGGACGCGAGAGAAGAGTAAGACAGTTTGGTTTGGACAAGCAGTATAGTACATTTAGAAAAGTGGGAATAAAGCTGAAAAAGCAGAGGGAAAGAGGAAGGAATTAATACTTTCTGAATGCCTACTACTATGTACAGGAAATGGTAGTACTTTAAATATGTTATTTAATCTCTACAGTGATATTCTTGCATGGATAGTGGTATCTGCATTTTTTTTTCACCCAGAAAGACACCAAGACTCAAGAGGTTAGGGTACCCACTCTGAGTTGCACACATCTTTCAAGTGACAGAGCTGTGAAATGTGAAACCAGGTTGTCTGATTCCAAAGCCAGCCCAGAGAGCCGCAGCCTTGATCTGATAGGACAAGGAGTTTGAAATTAATTCAGGAGGCAGTGGAGAGTTGTTGATGGTATTTGTGCAGGACAATGACATGACTGGTGTTATATTTAAGAAGAGTGCTCTTGCAGAGAAATACGGAGCACTCTGGAATGGTGAGACTGGAGACTAGTTAAAAGCCTATTGTAGTGCTTCAGGCTCCAGGGAGATAGAGGAAGTAGGTTTCCAAAGAGGAGTTTGAGTGATGGGATACAGGAAGGGGGGATCCTAATGGCTCTGAGGTGCTCAGCCTGGGTCTCTAATGACAGTGCCCTTAACAAAAACAGACAAATTAAGAGAAGTTATTGGCTTAGGGTGGAGTGCAGGCAGACGATGATGTACGTATGTTTGGTATTTTTGAGTTTGAGGGACCAGAAAGACCTCAAAGAAACAATGTATATCAGACATTTTATAGTGCAGGATAATTTGACTTAGGAGAAATTTTTGGAATTTGCCAAGATACTAGAGTGAACAAGAACCCCAGAAGAAAGGTAATAAAATCAGAGAACATCTCCTTTTATTTATTTATTTACTTTTAAGATTTTATTTATTTATTTAGGAGAGAGAGAGCAAGAGCAGGGGGAACAGCAGAGGAAGAGGGAGAAGCAGCCTCCCAGCTGAGCAGGGAGTCTGATGTGGGACTCGATCCCAGGACCCTGAGAACATGACCTGAGCTGAAGGCAGCCCCTTAACTAACTGAGCCACCCAGGTGTCCCTGCACCTCCTTATATTTAAATGAAAGGAAGAAGAAAAGAAGAGGAAGGCAGAGGCATCAGATGAGGCACAGACAAGTGGAAGAATAGAACAGCATTACATCAAGAACAGCAAGTAGGGAGAGTGTCAAGAAGGGATGTTCGACGCGTCAGAAGTAAGTTAGGCATATGGCCTTGCTTTAGCTTCAATCCACATTCTTAGAAAACAACTGGCCCCATACATCCTTTGTTCCTTGTGCTTTCAAGTCTGTTCTGGAGGAACTTAGTGAACCAGGAGAACCGTTTTCTTATTAAAGACATGTTTGGTGATCACATTTTAAATTTAAGCTAGTGAGAGCTCTCAGTTTTGCTGCTGCCAAAATAAACTGGACATTTCAGGTCTTGCTCTAAATCATTGGAGGTTTAGTTCCCAAGAAGGCGCTCAGAATTTTGGCACTTTTATTCCTTTCCTCTGTGGCTCTTCCGATGGTCTGCCACATCGCCTTTCATTATATTTAATACATGCAGTCCATGCCCAGAATTCGGGATTCCTGGTTGCAAGCCCAACATGCATTGTGTTGTCTCTTGGCCCTCATTTGTAAAATGGGTGGTACTAATAAAGGGAGAATAAAATAGCTAATGAGGGATTATAAAGTACTTTACCAATATAAAATGCAACATCAAAGCCGAATAATCGTCTTAATTCAGGGCGAAGGGTTCCATTAGCAGGGTAAAAATAAAAAGGACAAAGGGTAGTGTTGCTTTGTACCTTGATAACAGTGTAGATCTCCGAAGTGCGGCTGTTGATCCTCACTGCCCTGTGAACTCTCAACCCAGAAATTTGGCTCTGCTCCTTCCTAACTCTCCCAGGACTTCCCTTACCCACTAAGTCTGGCGATGGCCCCTCTCCGAATGTCCTGACAGACGCAAGCAGGAACTTCTGTCCCGCAGAGCCTGCTTGACAACTGAGAAGACTCCTCTTCCATTTCTCAGCACTTTGATGGTCTCCTCATATCTTTTACCATCTGCGTTTAGCAAGAAAAATAAAGGGGTCTGAGCAATTAGGAAGTGACAAAGAACTCATGGTTCACAAAGAGTGAGTTAAAGGATGCTTGGAATGTTCGAACATACATCCTCAGGACCAGAGTGGGCTGAAGGGCTGAGCAGGCTGCGGGGAATCTGAAACAGGAAAGGCGATGGTACTGAGTGGCTCCTCAGCTAAAGCCCTTAAGAGCTGGGCTTCAGACACATCAGCTTTTCAGAGCACAAGGATGGAGAAAAGAAATATAATTCATCTCTCATCCCACTGAAGGTAAGAAAAATGTTATTTAAAGCCATTATTTCATTTAATACTAACCTGACCCACTCGGAAAAAATATGGAGTAGTATTGGGAGTACATCAACTCTTGAGTTTTTCCAGAACTTTTCCATGCAGGTCACTGGCCTGAGTCCTCATAAAATCTTGGTAGGCAACCCTATAAGCCTGCGGCCAGTGGGAGCAAGAGTTTTTTTGAGGCCATGCTGTAGGGATAAAAAAGATAAATAAAATTGTTTTGAACAGACTCTAATTGGTTCCTGCCCTGAAGGAGCTTCCCATCATATCTGGGAGATTAGACAAGATGTCCCAAGAGGACAAGCGAGCGCTTCCAAAATAATATCACAAGAATAAGTTAGTCTGCCTGTTCATTCTGTGTTGTCTCAGTGCGGATGTGCTGTGACCTGTGGTTTGCGTTCCCTGTGTGTTGTTGGACAATGGCCTTGAGTGCCTTGTGTGTGTGTGAGCGCGTGGCCATAGCTTTCCGGTTGGGCTCTAGTCTCTTGAGAGCAGGAACCCACTCCCTTTTTTGCAGGGGGACGCTTTCTTTCCCATTAGGGGTTATGTTCAACTTAGCACACTGATACTGAAGGAAGACAGTAAGAGAGTAATTGGGGATGGGCTGTTAAGCGGGAAGATTTTCCTGAAAGAAGTGAGTTTTGTTCAGGGTGACGGAGGAGGTTTAGGTGTGATATAAAAAGGAAGCAAATTCTCCCTCACTAAGAGGTCAAAATACTGTAAGCTGGCTTTAAAACCTAAACTTACAGGGAGTATACGGAGGGTTTTCGAAGAGAAAGCAGAAATCTGAAAGCAAGCATATCCTGATCAAATGACAAAAAAAACCCCAAATTTATTTGATTTCACATCCATTTATTAAAACAGGTAATTCTACATGCAGGCATTTTTTTCTTCACATCTCTGTGTGCCTGGCATTCTGCTCAGTGATGAATAAGGCCTAGTTTCTGACCCGAAGTAGCTCTGGATCGACTTTAGGGGGAGAGGGAAAGGACTAGTAATTTATTGAAATCTAAGACCTAGGCACTGTATTGATACAACTGTAAGAGGTAAGTGTCATTTAAGAATTTTGAATCTATCATTTTAGGGGACCGATGGGGGAAGGTGTTTGATTCTGAGGACTGAAGGCTGCTTAGATTACAGGACTGGGCTGAGAGGTTTGAGGGTGGAAAGAAGTGGAAAGCTGCAGGACTTAGACCTTGGGAGTCTGGCTCACAGGGGAAGGGGAGGGGCCCCCTTTTTCCCTGTAGAGCTGAGGAGATTGGTAAAGGCCCATGAGAAGAAAGTAAAAGGAATTTAGCAGAGAACCAAACTACTTTCCCAGCTCATACATCTTTTCTGTAAAAGGCTACTTAAGAGCCAAGACAGTGTTTTTCTGGTTTCATCCTCTTTAACGCTAGAACCCTGCCAGAAGGGGCCACTTATAGATCTTACTCTTTAGTGCTTAGGAGCCCAAGAAATGCTGCTATGAGCAATTACTCAAATATTCAGAGGATGGAAATACCAATGGGCAGCAATGCCAAGATATCCAGGCGCTATTCATGGAGACCCAGCATAGTGCTGATCCCCAAACACCATCCCTTCCAGGCTCTCGCAACACCGTCTTTCACTTTTTCTTTTATCTCCTGCCTGGAAGGCTCCACTGTGGGTGGGAATAAAAATCTATTCTCCTGTTGCCTCCAGGCGGCTGCCAGCAGTGTGTTTGCCTTGTTCTTTACTGGCAAATCATTAAACAGTCCCCCCAAAGCAGGCCTCTTCCCCAGGGCCACCCCATGGACAGGGATTCAGAGCTGTGGTCAAAGGGCTGTCAGTACTAGGGCTGGAGCCTTTGGGTCGAATCCAACACAAGCCTCTTCGGACTGTTGCCTCTTCGGAACAGAAGCCTCCTTGGCCAGATCTCAACCCCCAGTGGCTTCTGAGGAGAGACTCTGGGCATCTGAGTTGGCTGGTGTCGTGAATAATTTTGTCCTTCTCCTCCTAATGTCATTTCTTAGCGCAACTACCTTAGAGCCCCTCTATTGTTTCTTGACCAAAGTGCAGGCCCGTGCTCCATTTTCTCCCCACTCACTTTCCAGTGTACATGCAGTCTTGTGTTTACAGCCCCGGATCTGGGGACGGGGACCAGCCAAGCAAACGCCATAACTTCCCATCCCCACTCACAACGTGAAGTTCAAAGCTGACCACAGATTTAGTTGTGCTGGTCCATCTGGATACAGGATCCGTCCCTCAAAGGATGTATGAGCACCGCAGCGAGCAGGTCGTGAATAGCTGGCACCGAGTTTGGGGGGCGGCTTGGAATCCCCGAAACCTCTGAGCAGGAGACTAGGCCTGAAAGACATGGCATGTGTGAAATAACCAGATTAACGTGGCTGTAAACTCACCAACCTCAGCAATGCTTGAGTAGCCCTGCTGGGAGTCCAGACAGGCCTGTGGCATATTGACGTGAATAATCTGATGTCCTCAAGTCTCATTTCTGCGGTCTTCTTTCACAGAGGCTGTCTGGTTTTAGTCGGTGGCCTTTTCGGTGTTAAAATCTCGACAGAAGTAATTATTTAAACAGCAGCAGCAGCACTGCCTGGTTCCAGCAGGTCTCTAAATTTCTGCCATCCCTGGCACGAGTTTAGCTGTAACAGCAGCAAAATCGGAAAGCAGACGGTCTTAAGACTGTCCTCAGGCAGCATCCTGGGCTGGGCTGGAGCCCTGTGGGGGGCGGTGAACTAGTGTCGTGTGGTAAGAGCGAAGGCCGCCCATAGGAGGGACCCTGGCCCAAGCCTCCTTAGACCCTTATCCTGGAAATGGGAGGGCAAGTGCTGCCCTAGCGATACTGCCACCCAGGCCAAGACCTCAGCTCTTGCTTGGATGACCTCTTTTAACAAGACTTGGGTAAATGAGGGGCCTCGAGCAGTGCTTCCCGAAGGATAGAAGACAGTGAAGGCGGTGGGGTCTCCCTGCGACAGTGGTCACTGACTGAGGGGCAGAACTCAGCTGACACCTCAGGACCTCCTAGTGTGGGATGCTTAGAGGTTTGATCCCTGAGAGCCTCACCTGGTGGAGGAGAGGAGTTCAAACTGCGTGACTGGCGTGTCTTCCGAGGTCTTGACCTTCGTGGGCCTCAGGACTTTGGCATCCTGTTTCATAGCTTTCCTTCTAAAGAGCATTGATACAATTAAAACATTTGGTGAGCTCCCTCTTCTTTGCTCCTAATTTCCTGAGTAGCTTCCAGAGGTCATTCTGGGCTGAGTCAGGACAAGCCGTGTTTCTGGGTGGGAATAGAATGGACAGAAGCTATACCTCTTGGGTGGCGGAGATTTTCCTCTTTCCCTCTGATGATTGCCGAGTAAGCTTCTTCTCTGATATCAATTTATTTCAAAAGCAACTTAGTTAGCTCTTTCTTCTTTCCCCTCCCTTCTTCCTGCTTATGACTCTGCTTCTGACTCTGTGAACTACCCATCCATAGAGGCCAGGCAAAGTGTGGGGTCAGGAAAACCCCACCGTGGAAGCCATTTTAGGGTCATGTGGTCCACTTACATCATGGAGTTTGTCCAGGATCCGAGAGAAGGATAGGTGAATTTTAAAACTGAAGAATGAAACCTGTAATGTGGAGCTAGACAGAAGGGGGAAATTGTAGTCTGGTTGAAAGACCATTATTGGGGTCTGAGCTTCTGTGACCTCTAATTTCAGGACACACCTTTCTCATCCTAAACAAACATGGACTGTTCACTGGGAAAGCATCTCTGAGCGGTGTCTGGGTCTGGCTACCTTTGTTGTGGCTAGGAGAAGAGATGAGATAAGCCCTAGGGAACAGAAGGGAAACAGGGCTGCTGGAAGGAGCCTAGGCCCGGAAGGAAGAGGAGCAAACAGACCTTTCTACTGTGTTGTTGCTGAGAATGATTCAAGTTGGAACATTCTACAAATGGAGGTCCTGAAGCCTTCCACCCATGCATTGCGGTATGCACCTAATGCTTGCTGTACTGTGCAGAATCCCTCCCAGTGCACACCCCTGGAGGTGGCATGGCTGGATAGAGAGGATACTGGCATTGAATTCTGGAGCCCTCCATCTCCTTTAACTAGCTGTGTGGCCATGGGCAGTCTGTGACTTGAGTCTCCCATTCCTCATCTGTCAAAAGTAAGTTTTGAAGGGCCTTAGAGGCATGAACCAGGCCCGGCTATTAGTAATTCACAACTCTTTATAATAAACTATATGGCAACTGGATTCAAATTAAATTTTATTAATTCTTTCAGCAAATACAAAGGACCTCCAAAATGCAAGCCCCAGGCTGGACTTTTTTTTTTTTTTTTTTAAGATTTTATTTATTTATTTGAAAGAGAGCAAAAGTGATCATGATCACAGAGGGAGAGGGAGAAGCAGAACCGCTGAGTGGGAGCCCAATGTTAGGATCATGACTGAGCCCAAGGCAGACGCCTAACTGACTGAACCACCCAGACACCCCCCGCCCCCCACTAGACTTCTGATGAGCTCATGTTCTGTCTCAGACTTTGTCCCCTTGCTTCCTGTTGGAAGCTGGCACATCATTTCCGTTCTCGTGTCAGCCCAGTTGCTCACTGGCACACTTGTCTGCCAGGAGGTTCTCTGGATCAAGTGAGAAACACAGGAGGCCTCTGTCACCCATCCTCTCTCTGCCAGTCCACTCTCATCAGGGAGCCCAGGGCTGTGCTTGGCTAGCCCCACCAATGTTATTTTCTTTTGCACCTTAAAAAAATCACACAATTAAGAAGGAATACATTTTCCTTGTTTAAAAAAATATTAACAGAATAAAAGGAACCCCCTTTTGACAATTTCCCAGCCTCCCAGCTTAATTCAGTAGGAAACTCAGCCATCCCAAAGATTGTAGTGACAAGCTAAGGTAAGGAAGAGAATGAGGTCTAGAGATTTCCAAATCCAAGCCTAATCAGTCACCACTAGGATCTAACCTGTGGTTGTGAACATTGACCTCTTTAATAAAGGACAAGGTAGCCAAACTAGGCCTCCGAGGCTGTTCTGGTGCTGCAGGCAGGAAGCAGCCACTTCAGGCCCAACTGTGTTTCCCAACGCCCGAGCTACAGAGCTTGACTTTATGATACTGGTGTGTCCTACTGCTGGAGATAAGAGTCAGGTAGTACTAAGTGCAGGTAATGGAGGTTGCACAGGAGAGATTGATTATAAAATCTGAAAAGAGGAAATGGGGAGAAAGGTGCCTTTGATGCCTGGCCAATGTTCCTGATTACAAAGGCAAAATTGTAGCAGGCAGTAAAGTTCCTGTCCAAGGCCTGGGTGAAGGTCCGTATGTGGAATCAGAGAACTAAGAGATTATTGCAGCAGAGGTGGGGGGAGGAGGGTGGCTGGAAACAAGAGACTGTAAAGAATTGCTTGCAAAAGCACACACCCTAAGATGAGGAGATGCCGCGGATAAAGAAAGACCGGCATTAAGTTTGGGGCTCGGTTGAGCCCTGGAATGCCCTTTGTGAGGAGGTAATGAGATCACGTGGCCGCTTCACGGGAAGGAGGCAGACTGAGAACTGGAAGAGCTTGTTCAGTGGGGTTTGGGGGGCTGAACACAGGAGGGAAGTGACCGTGGGTAATGAGCTGTCCCAGACTGTGCCTTGTAGAACACTGGCATTCAGAGGCACTGTTGACAATCACCAAGGGAGTAGCACTCAGAAAGGTCTTTGTCCCTTCCACAATGAGGAGGGATTTTACTGTTGCAAATGCAATAATAAAACAACTACCATTTAATGAGCGTTGACTGAGTGTTGGGTTCAGTGCTAGGCATATATTCATTATCTCCGTTCTTCATGATAATCATCCCATTCTGTAGGTGAAGAATGTGTGGCTCAGAAAGGCAAAGTAACCTGCCCTAGATCATACAGGCAAATGATGGAGTCAGAATTGGAGCCTTAGGTCTGTTTTGGAAGGGAGGGGTAAAATTAGAACAAATAAGTTAAAGGAGGAAGACAGAGACATAGAGAACAGATCCAAGAATAGGAGTACAACACATACCACTAAAGGACAGTATTCATGGCTTTTTATAGTTGCATAAAATACGTGTGCAAAGCTGAGTTCTCAGCCAGAGTGGCCTGGACCCTGAGAGAAAGTTCAGGCTCCTCTTCATTTGCCCCTCATGGCAACATATGGGATAGGGTGTCCCAACGTCTGACCTTTCAGAAACACACAGATAACCAATCCTTAAGCCTGTCAGGTTTTGGGGGGCCCTCCCCAGCCACACCCTCTCTGAATGCTACAAACCTCTTTCTCTTGGCTCTCTCTGGGTGTCACTGAGAGGACAGGTGACACCTTATTAGAAGACCCTTCCATCCTAAGGAGGCAGGTGCATTTGGATCTATTTTCCTCTCAGGGGCCTTCTTCCTAGCTGAAAATCCCCTGGAGGAGGGAGCAAAGACAGCCTGGGTTACACCCAAGGAAGACTAAAACTGCTTTGCTAGGTAATGAATGGTGTCCTAGTTGAATGACTTTTCTTTTCTTTTTTTTTTTTTTGGTTTGGTTTTTAATCTGAGAATACTTGAAAAATCTTACTGTAAAAGAGTCAAACCATACAAAAGTGTAATGAGTATGGTTTTCATGCCACAAATATAACTGTCAAGAAATCTGTTTTCTTGAGAGCTTCTCCTCACAGAGCAGCTGAAACAAATATCTGGGAGACCCCTCTGAAGCTTGTCTGCGCTGGTCACCACAAATGTGCCCATTGTTCAGGTACAAGTGTTCGCATGAAATCTGCAGAGGTGCGTCATCTTTGCCCAGGCCCAGGCTTCTGGAAACTACCCTACTGCTCCTGTGGCCCAGCCTGCAGACTCCTACAACTTGGCATATCCCCAGACTCTGCCCCCAATTCTCTAGGATTCCTGGGACTCTAATGGCCCCCACTGCCCCCCTACCCTACCCACTCCTTTCTGCCTCCAGGACACTCAATATTTTCCTCAAGGAGTTCAGTCCTTCACAAAAGGCAGGAAGATAGGTCTTTAGCAACACTTGCTTTGGGCAAGTGCCCCTGAGGCAGGGAAATAGAGGGGGGTGGGGCCTCTTTTCTTGGAATGGCAGGAAAGAAAAGACAGAGAACAAAACATAAATAGCTTTCATTCTTTTCTGTTCTTCCCCAACAGCAAAATAACGAAACTCAAATTAGTATCTTGGTATATCATCCTATGACTGAAATGTTCAAAGCAAAAGCACCAAACTCCATCTTCACCGTCTGCTCTCTAAATCCTCTCCCAAAGCCAGCATTCCCAGAATTTTGGTGTGCACTGTGTTGCCTTTATTAAAGTTAACTGTCAGCTATCTGGGTGTCGACCTTTAATATTTAATAGAAAAAATACCGGTCGAGTACCTGCTGTGTGGCAGGCACCAAAGGGGCGCCGTGGCTTGCAAGGGGGGACCAAGTATGGGCAGGGAATGGTAAGCCCAGAGCAGGCAGAACCTTTAAGCTGTGTTTATAGACACAGACTTTATTCCAAGAGCTATGAGAAGCCTTTTAAGAGCTTAAAGTGGAAGAATGACACAGGTTAGCATTTTAGACCACTCTGGCTTTAGTGTATAGAGAACTGGGGTTGGGGGGAGTGAGATGACCCCAGTGAGATGACCTCCTAGGAAGCTAGGAGGACAACATCTGGCTTGGGTAGGAGGTGGATGGGGATTTCAGTCCCTAAAATAAAGAACACAGGAGGAGCAGTTTTGAGGGATAAAATGATTAGTTCAATTTTGAACATGCTGAGATTGAGATGTCTCACTTAAGCTTCTTCAGGCAGAAACATCCAGGCCCCAAATGTCAGACATTTGGTCTGGAAGTCAAGAGAGGTCTGGGGGCACATATGTATGTAATCAATGATCTCTGAAAGCCATGCACTGGCTGGACTCACCCAGGGGGTGCTTGGAGAGTGAAAAGAAAGGAAGGTGGAGGATAGAATCCTGGAAGTCACCACCAATGTTTCAGGGACTTGTTAAGGGATGTAGAATTAGGATGGCCATGAGTTGGGGGGAGGCATCATGTTTTCAAAGTAAAATGGAAATTATTCTTAATTTGTTATGATTATTTTTTACATTATCCTACTTCTTGTGCTCGCTTCGGCAGCACATATACTAAAATTGGAACGATATCCTACTTCTTCATTTCTTCTGATCTCAGCTATTGTAATTCTGGACATGTTACTTAACTTTTTTTTTTTTTTTTTAGTTTTTTAAAAATTCTGGTTAGTTAACATAAAGTGTGATATTAATCTCAGATGTAGAATTTAGTGATTCAACACTTCTTACAACACCTGGTGCTCATCACTTGACAAGTGCCCTCCTTAATCCCCATCACCTATTCAGTTCATCCCCACCCCACCTGCCCCCAGTACCATCACTTCTCTACAGTTAAGAGCCTGTTTCCTTGGTTTGTCTTTCTCTCTCTCTTTCCCCCCTTTGCTCATTTGTTTTGTTTTTAAATTCCACATATGAGTGAAATCATACCGTATTTGTCTTTCTCTGAGTTGTTTTGCTTAGCATAATGCTCTCTAGCTCCATCCACATCATTGCAAATGGCAAGATTTCATCCTTTTTTTAATGAGTAATAGTCCCTTGTGTTCCTTTACTGCATCTTCTTATCCATTCATCAGTCAGTGGATACTTGGGCTGTGTCTATAATTTAGCTGTTGTAGATCATGCTGCTGTAAACATCAGGGTGAGCGTTTCCCTTTGAACTAGTATTTTTGTATTCTTTGGGTAAATACCTTGTAGTGCGATTGCTGATTGTAGGGTAGTTCTATTTTTAACTTTTTGAGGAACCTCCATACTGTTTTCCAGAGTGGCTGCACCCGCTTGCATTCCCACCAGCAGTGTAAGAGAGTTCCCCTTTCCTCACATCCTTGCCAACATCTGCTATTTCTTGTGTTGTTGATCTTAGCCATTCTCACAGGTGTAAGGTGACATATCTCATTGTAGTTTTGATTTGCATTTCCCCAATGATGAGTGATGACGAGCACCTTTTCATATGTCTGTTGCCCATCTGCATATCCTTGGAAAAATGTCTGTTTATGTCTTCTATTTTTTAATTGGATTATTCATTTTCGGGGGGTGTTTAGTTGTATAAATTTTTTTCTTCAAATATTTATTTAGGGGCGCCTGGGTGGCTCAGTGGATTAAGCCGATGACTTCAGCTCAGGCTCAGGTCATGATCCCAGGGTCCTGGGATCGAGCCCCGAATCGGGCTCTCTGCTCAGCAGGGAGCCTGCTTCCTCCTCTCTCTTTGCCTGCCTCTCGGCCTGTTTGTGATCTCTCTGTCAAATAAATAAATAAATAAAATCTTAAAAAAAAAATGTAGGTACTATTATTAAAAATATATACATTTATTTAAATTCTAGTTATTCAACACACAGTGCGATATTGGTTTCAGGAGTAGAATTCAGTGATTCATCACTTCCATACAACACCCAGTGCTCATTATAACAAGTGCCCTCCTTAATGCCCATCACCCATTTAGCCCACCCTCACCCATCTCCCTCCATCAGCCCTCGGTTTGTTCTCTGTCTAAAAGAGTCTTTTATGGTTTGTTTCTCTCTCTCTTTCTCATGTAAATTCTTTATATATTTTGGATACCAACCCTCTATCAAGTAGGTCATTTGGAAATATCTTCTCCCATTCTGTAGGTTGCCTTTTAGTTTTGTTGATTGTTTCCCTCACTATGCAGAAGATTTTTATTTTGATGTAGTCCCAATAGTTTATTTTTTATTTTGTTTCCCTTACCTCAGGAGACAGATCTAGAAAGAAGTTGCTATGGCTGATGTCAAAGAAGTTACTGTCTGTGCTCTTTCCTAGGATTTTTATAATTTTAAGTCTCACAATTAGGTCTATAATGCATTTTGAATTTATTTTTGTGTATGGTATAAGAAAGTGGTCCAGTTTAATTTTTTTGCATGTTGCTATTCAGTTTTCCTAACACCATTTGTTGACATTCTTTTTCCCGTTGGATATTCCTTCCTGCTTTGTCAAAGATCAACTGACCATATAGTTGCGGGTTCTTTTCTGGGTTTTGTATTCTGATCCATGGACCTTTGTGTCTATTTTTGTGCCAGTACCATACTGCTTTGATGACTACAACTTTGTAGTATAACTTGAAGTCCAAAATTGTGGTACCTCCAACTTTGTTTTTCTTTTTCAAGATTTCTTTGGATATTTGTGGTTCCATACAAATTTTAGGATTGTTTGTTCTAGCTCTGTGAAAAGTGCTGGTGGTATTTTGATATGGATTGCGTTAAATCTGTAGATTGCTGGGGCATCTGAGTGGTTCAGCCAGTGAAGTGTCTGCCTTTGGCTCAGGTCATGATCTCAGGGTCCTGGGATCCAGCCCCATATCAGGCTCCCTGCTTGGTGGGGAGCCTGCTTCTCCCTCACCCTCTGCTCCTTCCCCTGCTTGTGCTCTCTCTCATTCTATCTCTGTCTCAAATAAATGAATAAAATCTTTTAAAAAGGGGCTCCTGGGTGACTCAGTAGTTAAGCATCTGCCTTCAGTTCAGATCATGATCCCAGGGTCCTGGGATCGAGCCCCACATCGGGCTCTCTGCTCAGCAGGAAGCCTGCTTCTCCCTTTCAAACGCCCCCAGCTTGTGTTCCCTCTCGTGGTGTGTTTCTCTCTATTCAATAAATAAATAAAATCTTAAAAAAAAAATCTTTAGAGGCACCTGAGTGGCTCAGCATGACCTCAGCCTCTGCCTTAGGCTCAGGTCATGATCTCAGGGTCGTGGGATCAAGCCCTGCATCAGGCTTTCTGCTGAGCGGGGAGCCTGCTTCCCCCTCTCTCTCTGCCTGCTGCTCTGCCTACTTGTGATCTCTCTCTCTCTCTGTCAAATAAATAAAATTTAAAATAAATAAATAAATAAATAAATACTTAAAAAAGAATAAGTGAATCTGTAAATTGCTTTAGGCAGACATTTTAACAGTATTTGTTCTTTTAGTCCATGAGCGAATGTCTTTCTGTTTCTTTGTGTCATCTTCAATTCTTTTGTTAGCATTATAATTTTCAGAATACAGGTCTTTCACATCTTTGGTTAGGTTTATTCCTAGGTATCTTTTGTTTTTGGTGAAATTGTAAATGGGACTGATTTCTTTTTTTATTTTTAAAGATTTTATTTATTTGAGAGAGAGAGAGAACACAAGCAGGGGCAGAGGGAGAAGCAGGCTCCCCACTGAGCAGGGAGCCCAACATGGGGCTCAATCCCAGGACCCCGAGATCATGACCTGAGCCGAAGGCAGATGCCCAACCAACTGAGCTACCCAGATGCCCCAGATGGGATTGATTTCTTTCTGCCGCTTCATTATTGGTGTATAGAAATGCAACAGATTTCTATACACTGATTTTATATCCTGCGACTTTACTGAATTCATGTATCAGTTCTAGCAGATTTTTTGGTTGAGTCTTTTGGGTTTTCTATATGTATCATGTTATATGCAAACAGTAAAAGTTTGACTTCTTCCTTGCGGGTCACTTACCCACTTAACGCCTCAGTTTCTTCATCTGATGAAGATGGAGACAGTAGTTTCTAGAACAATCATCATCATCACTAGCCTGGACAATGGAGGGTTGACTCTGCGTTCATTTGGAGTTACATGACTCCAGAGGCCGGAGTCAGATAATCTTGTGTGACCTTCACTTCCCTGTGCCTCAAGCTTCATTCTCTTCTTTAGATGGGGATGATCACAGCTACCTCATAGTGAGATAGCATCTAGAGGGCCTGGTATGCAAGAGGCATTGACTAATAGCTAATTTCCTCCCCTCCCCTCCTCCATAACCTTTTCAGGACCAGACAAGTCTGGTGACTCCGACACTAAGTTTTCCTCCTGAATCTCATTGGAGGCATCCTACAATACTGCACCACTTTGTGTACGCTGGTTCCCTCTGCAGAGGTCTGAGGGCAGAGTGGTGATTAAATATTTGCACACCTTTCTCTAAAGACAACTCTTCTCTGAGGTGACCTACCCCCTCAGTTGACCCCCTGGTCCATGAGAGGCATGCTGGAGTTATCTGAAGAAGGCTGACCGTGGGCCGCAGCTGGAGAGCAAGCCAAGGTGGACTCCCACGGCTTCAATCTGTCTCCTGAAGGGGGATCTCCCACCTCTTTGTTCTGTTGGAACAGCTGCCTTCTGCCTCCTGACCACCCCAGACAGTTTTCTGTCATTACCGAGGAACCTTCTCCAGTGCAAACTTGTAGTCTCTGCTCCTGGGTCTGGAGCTTGCTGACCTTTCCAGCCTAGTCTCCTGCCTGTCCCTCCCCACCAGACTGATTGCTGCAAGTCCCTCTCAGACCCCTGCTGATGTCTGCACCCTGGGCATAGGCTGTACCTCTTCTGCCAGGAATGCATCCTCCCCCTTCCACTGGGCCCAGCGGGTGAGCACCACCTGCTCAGAATCCGAGGGAGTCCTGAAGCCTGCCGCTGTCCTGTAGGCCTTTGCATGAACCTGTCATAACATCACCCTACAGTGTATTTGTAACTTGTCTTCTGAGCTTCTTTAAGGCAAAGAGCCCATCTTATTTATTGTTGACTCCCCCACGGATCACACAGGGCCTGGCACCAGGGGGGCCTTCAGTGTTGGTAGAATGAAGAAATGAAGGGATGTTTGGTTGGACAAATGGGCAGACAGACAGACTAATGGGCCTGAAGTGAGAACAACCCAGGCCCTGGCTGGCCTTTTTCCAGGGTTTGGTAGGGGGATGTGCGTAACATTTCTGCACACTAAACTTCGGTCACCCCAGACTAGTACTCCTTAACTTCTGGGAGCAAGAACAGCAGTCCCATCTCAACACCCCCTGCCCAAAGATGTGTATCCACAAGACTGGAATTCAAAGCTAGGTGGTGTCTGTGTTTGAGAACCCACTATGTTCAGGTAACTGCAGTGACAGTGAGAAGAAGTAGCAGGACAGTGCTCTCAGAAAGTGACTGTGCCCGTTAAGTCCCTCACCAGCATTGTCATCTTCAGAGACAGCCTCATAAATTCAAAATGCTGTCTGGTTCCTCTGGTGCTTCTTTCTGGAAGTCCTTTAGACTTCAGCAGCAGCGGACAGGGGAGTAGGCATGCCTCCCTCATGTAGAATCCCCTTTCTTGCCACATACACTGGGTTTCCAAGTGAGATCATACTTTGTCTCACAGCACTCTGGGAAACTTAGACTCACGTGGGCCTTTGAGTCACCTCGCGTATACAGAAGGGCACTCTTGTCCCTCTGCTGGGGGAATCCTTTGGTCTGTCAGCACACATTGGGCCCACTCGCCCCTGAGTCACTGCTCTGCACTGACTGGGCTAGGGACACAGGGTCCTAGACTGGCCCCGCCACACCCTCAGGGCAGAGGCGCTGGGCTGGCCCCTCTCTCCTGCATTGCTGCTGAGGACAGGATGAGCCCCTAGAAAGTGTGATGTTTAAGGCTGTAAGCCAAGCCTCACTCTCCCTGCCCGTGCCCGGCTTCATCCCAGGATGGGCCCAGGGCAGGGGCAAAGGGAGCCATTGAGAGGAATGAGGCAGTGCCGAGTGAGAAGACCCAAGCCATATGAGAGCTGGGGATCTCAGAGGACACCCAGGGGATCTCAGGGGATCTCAGGAGGCACTGTTGGCACCCAGCTGCCCTGGGAGAGCATGGAGGGAAGGCAAGGTTCTGAACATGCTGATGTGGGCTCTTAGCTTGGGGTTTTGGAGCAGGTAGAAGAAGTAGGAGGTTAGAGAGGCTGGGGCAGTGTGAGGGCTGTTGGAGTGGCTCTGCAGCAGACTCTTCATGGAGGTCCCCCTTTTGGACACCCTCCTGCCTACCTGCTCCCTGCCTCCGTGTGTTCTTGGCCCTGGCACGCCGGAAATGACAACTGATGGTAACTAGTTTCCTCTGAGCTTCAGATGAGAAGGCCTGCTCTTTCACACCACTAGGAGACCTGCCTTGTCCCTGCCTGGAACAGTGGGCAGGTACTTGTTTCCTGCCGCTTACTACCTCCCCTTGAGCCTCCCTAACCTCTCCCTCCCTCTCTCCCTCTCTCTGCAGTCCCACCCCCTGTACCTGTGCAACGCCAGTGATGACGACAATCTGGAGCCTGGATTCATCAGCATCGTCAAGCTGGAGAGTCCCCAGCGGGCCCCCCGCCCCTGCCTGTCCCTGGCCAGCAAGGTGGGTTCACACCTGCCCCTACACACGCTCTGAACTTCACCCAGCTCCAGGCCGTGAGAGGCCCCTTTGTTCTCTGTCCCCTTGCTGCCTAGGAGAGATGGACCCAGTTCACTCAGGTTTTCCTAACTCGTGATGGGTCTGAGGGGTGGAAATTCAAGCCTCCGTCCTTTCCCCACCACCCCCTCTACCAGCAGAGCCTGTCATCTAGGGCATGCTGCCTGCCCCATATCCACCCCCATCCCCTGGAAGTTCCTAAACCCCTTTCCCTGCCCAGATCAGAGCAAGGAGGGATCAGTTGAAGGGCTTTTCCACCTCTCAGAAATTTTAACAGAGCATATGCAAGAATAGCAGAAACAGATGCCATTGCCTTATCCGTAAGCAGTTCCCATTTTTCCTGCAAGATTGCAAACCAGTGGCTCCACAGTTCCATGGGGCATCGCTGGCCGGAGCTGGTGGCAGCTGCCGCCTCTCCACTGTGCCGGGCTCTCGGGTTTGCCTCGCTCCTCCCTGGCCTGCTACTTCCAAGGCCCTGTGAACGTGTGCATTTGTGATTCCTGCTCTAATATTAGTTACCGTTCCCTGTGCGCTGACCGTGGGCCGGGTGGGACAGATTCTTTATGTATCATCTTGTTTACTTTGCACAACAGTCAGGAAAGCTAGACATTTTTATTCTCTATTTGACGTATGAGACAAGTGAGGGTCAGAAAACTGAAATAACTGGGGCACCTGGCTGGTGCAGTCAGTGGAGCGTGCGACTCTTCATCTCAGGGCTGTGAGTTCAAGCTCCACCTTGGGTGTAGAGAGTATTAAAAAAATAAAGAAAGAAACTTAAAAAAAAAAATAGAACAAGAAAAAACTAAGTAACTTGCTAGGGTTACAGAGCTAGGAAGGGGTGGAGCTGTGATTTGAACTGAGCCTTGTCTACTTCCCAAACCTGGGCTTTTAATCTCCTTGAGCTGTTGCCTCCCATTCTGGCCGGGAACACTGAATGCATATGAGAAGATTCTCATGGTGACCTAAGCCAGAGATTAGTTAGATTCTATGCAGGTGAGTAAGGTCAGCTTAGAGGAAGGGGTCCCGATGGGGTAAAAAGAGGAAGCTTCCGGTCCCAGCCCCTGTGCCTGCTCATTGTGCCTGGGCCCAGATTCCCCTAGGGGTTTCCTGATCCTCCTGAGGCCTGCTTCCTGAGCCAGGAGTCTCAAGGAAACAGCCTGGGTTCTTCCATGAGCCCACGGAGGGGACAGGGATGTGGGCAGGATTCAAAAGTGGCCCCACACGTGGGTGAAGCTGCTCTGCCAGGCTGGCCACACCAGTGCAGAAGGGGGCCGGGGGAGGATGTGGGAAATGGGGGGCCAGGACACACCTGAAAGGGGGAGAGCATGGTTTCAGTGCAAGACTGTGTGGGTCTTGGGGCATCTGGGTACCTCGGTTGGTTAAGTGGCCGATTCTTGGTTTCAGCTCAGGTCATGATCTTGGGGTGGTGAGCTCAAGCCCCACGTGGAGCCCCCCCTTTGTTAGGCTCAGCACTTAGTGGGGAATCTGCTTCAGGATTATCTCTCTCCCTCTGCCTCTCTTTCAAAAAATAAGTAAATCTTTAAAAGAAGAAGAAGAAGAAGAAGAAGAAAAAGACTTTGTGGGTCTTTAACAGCAGCAGAATTTTGGTAGCAGAAGCTACCCTGTTTCTGGCTATTCCATCTCCCTTGCTTTACAGAATATGGGCAAATGTCATTCATTTATTCATTTGGTAGATGAGTACCTAGTGTTTGGTAGTATGAACGTGAGGGCAGAGAGAGAGAGAGAGAGAGCATGTGTGTGTGTGTTTGTGAGAGAGAGAGAGAGAGATGCAGGTGTGGGAGGAGAGAAAAGGAAAGAAGGCCTCAGAGAAGCGCCACTCTTCTTCTAAAGCGGGGTATGATCTCCCATACTGTGAACACTGGGCCACGTCAGGACGCCATCTACACGGAAGGTTTCCTTCTCCCCCTGGGAGGATCGCACTCCTGCGGGAGAACTGAGGCACGTGTGCAGAGGCTAGGAAACAAGGAACACGAGGGGAGAGCTCTTTGAGGCACTTAACCTTATTGTGCCTTTGTTTCCTCTGCCATAAAATGGGGCTTTTATTTTCTACCCCAGTGATCATTGTGAGGATAAAAATGATGTATGTCAAGTACCAAATGGTGCCTGAGCTAAAACAAACACAGAAACAAAAAACCATTAGGGGTTTAGAAGAAGTGCCTTGGCCCGACCCTGGGACCTGCTTTTCTTCCACAGCTTTGGCAGTTGCCGATCAGGCTTCCTCCCCTGCACCCGCTCCGCAGCTGCTTCACACAGGGCTTCTCCTCTCCCTCATCTCTGTGGGCGCGCTCTAGCCCCACGTTCTCCAGCGGGGCAGGTCCAAGGCTTCCCTTACACCTCATCCTTTGGCCTCACCAAGCAGCTCCTACCTAGGGCCCCCTGGCCCAAAGGAGGTCTGTGAAGGTAGGAATGGAGGTGTCTGAGCTACTTCCAAGATTTATAAGTCCCACAAACTTAACTAAAATATTTATTTTTTTGCTTTTGGTTACAAGTTATCTCATAGGAAAATGAATTATGCATAACAAATGCAGTTAGTTTGGTAAACATTTTAAAAAATATGGCTTGGGGTGCCTGGTTAAGCCCCTGCCTTCCGTCAGTTAAGCATCTGCCTTCAGCTCAGGTCATGATCCTGGGGTTCTGGGATGGAGCCCCTCATTGGGCTCCCTGCTCAGCGGGAAGTCTGCTTCTCCCTCTCCCTCTGCCACTTCCCCTGCTGCTTCTCTCTCTCTCGCTCTCACACTACCTCTAATAAATAAATAAAACCTTTAAAGAAAATTAAAAAAATAAAAAATATATGGCTCATGGGCGGCATAGGGAAAAGGTGGGTTTTAGCGATAAAAGTTTGAGAACTGCTGATTTCCATCAGATCTGCTCTGGAATACGGATTAGCCTTAGTGCTTTCGTCACCATCGACAGAGCTGGGGGTCTTGAGGCGACAGCCCTGGGCCTGAAGCCCGGCATGTCCACTGCCCCTCAGTGTGACCTGGACACTTTAGCTCACCTCTCTGGGCCTCTTGTTTCCTCATTCGTAGACGGGAAATAATAATGGAACTTACATCAGAAAGTAATTGTGAAGATTTCATGGGACAGTGCAGATGGAGGCTCTCAGCCCCCTGCCGAGCACACAGGAACCACTCAGTGATCGCAGTTATCACTATTGTCATCACTGGGACCTTCATCCCATGCTTTCAGAGTTAACAAGATTGGTTTTTTTCTTTTATTGGTACTTCCTCTTGATCCTCTCTGAAACCCTCACCATAATTTTTCTGGACTCTTCAGTTCCTGTCACTGCCACCCCCTCCCCCTATCTAGTCATCCAAATTGGTTTCTGTTTCTCTGTGAGCAACTCCACAGCCATCCTTGTGATTACACAGGCCCCAATCACGTCATGCCTGGACTAGAGCAGTGGCCTTTTTCCTGGTGGAAGACAGCAAGGCCCCGCCTCTCCTACCACAGAGACCACGACCTGGTAACTAGGCCCTAGGAAGACTGAAGTCCAGAGTGGGAATCCTGCCTCCATTGCTTATCATCTTTGTGATCCTGGGCAAGTTGTTTGGTCTCTCTGAGCCTCAGTTTCTTCAGATCAAAACTGATGACTGTCTTGTAGAGTTGTGAGGAGTAAATGAAATCATGTACCCAAAGCATGTAGTGATAGCTGATATGACAATAACTAATACTTCAGGGACACTGACTATGTCTGAGGTACTACTGTAAGGTTTTATGTGGATTAATTTATATAGTCTGCAAAACAACCCTGTGAAGTAGGTCCTATTATTATCCCCAGTTTACAGAAAGGAAAACTGAGGCATACAGCAGTTAAGTGACATGCTCAAAGTCTCACAGATAACAGTCAGTAGGAAATTTCGGACTTAAACCTGAGCAATCTGGGCAGAGTGGGTCTCAATAAAGGTTATATCCTTTCTATTTCCTCCTACCCTTGATTTCAAGCCCAGATGAATTCCACCTCTTCTACTGGATCTTTCCTGATTGGCCCAGCCCAGGTAGCCCATTAGGGGCAGAAATCCCTTGCTTCTGGCATGCTGCCAGGGTCTCTGTCTGTGCTTTACACACCAGTTTTCATGGAGACGCTTTGTGGGGAGGGGGAAACCAAGGCTCTTTCCTAACTCCACCCCCATCCTCAAACTCAGCTCAATTTACTGTGTATTGTGTCAGATTGTGTGTGTGTGTGTGTGTGTGTGTGTGTGTGTATGTATGTGTCTCGGGGTCGGGGGTGGAGGGAAGGGCTTTCTGCAGTGAAAAAAGATCTGGGCACTACCAGTTTATTTCATTCATTTGTATTCTAGAACGTTATCAGCATTGTATTATGTATATGCCTTGTCTCTACAACTAGAAGATGAGTTGTTCTAGAAGGCCTGGCCTTCCCTGGCTTGGTGCCCTAGGCACAGTAGGTACTCAGTCAGTCATTGATGAGGAGGAGATGACAGAGACTTGCCTCTGTGTCTGGAGAGGAAACCTACAGCCCAGAGAGGCACAGAGGGTCATGTGCAATTCCTGCAGGGTCCTGGTTCCAGGGGCTAGAGGCCGCGGGCAGCCAGCAAGGGGGCTGGCTGACTCTTCGCAGCTCCCAAAGAGATCCCTGTGTTGTTTTTCTGGAGCCCCGTATTTCCATGCAGAGGACCTACCCACCCTCTCTACCTTCCAGATTCCAGTCTCCCAAGAAGTACTCCTTTCGTTTGCTCTCCCACTTTCGGGGTGCAGGTGTTCTGGAGGGAAGCATGGACAGCCCCAGAGTTGGCTGCCATCTGGCCCCAAGCCTTGCTTTTTGATTCCTAGAACTCTGGACACAGGTACCCACTGCCTGAAAGTCCTGTTTGTTTCCCCTGTTGGCCAGTACGCTCTCTTTGATCTCTTTTACAGCTTCGTAATTATGGGCTATAATGGGCTGGGGTGTTTGAACATCAGGGTAATTACTTTCCACTCTTCCTACTCCAATCCTTCAAAGAGGGGGACAGTGGGGAAAGTAAGAAATTCTCTGGAGAAGGAAGGCTGTGCCCTTCCCTTATGCTCTTCCCGGCCTGGGCTAGGTATAGGGTCTCAGTCAGGGCATGAGAAACATGAGGCCTTGGCAGTATGTGGGATCCAGGAGTCTCAATTGTTTCACTAGTGGGGTGACACGCCCCCCCCCCATGCCTTGGCCAAGGACATTAGCAGTGGAAGCCCCTCTCCTTGTCCTCTGGGGCTGCTCCCGGACCCTGGCTTGGGCGTTTCTGAAGAGTGGAGAGCTTCTCTTTGCCTGGGGTCCTCTAGTTGGGCTGGACTTCTTGGGAGTAAGTGAGCAGGAGGACACGGAAGGCTCAGACCTCTCAATTTCTTCTGCAGTTTCATTCCGGAGTCCTGTAAATTTCCAGTCGGTTAGACTGTGGAGCCTGAGCCTGGGCTGGGCCAGGGTGCTGCTAGTCCAGTCCCAGGACTTAGCAGCTTGCGGGGAGGGAGGAAGGGAGGGAGAAAGGGGGAAAGTTACCCTCCTGACCCATTATGGGCCCCCACTTGAGTGTCTCCACCACTTTCCAGGGCTTCCCCGCTTATAAGCTGCCAGTTCTGAGGGGCCCCGGTCCCTGCTGCCTCCTGGGGAGTGAGGAGCAGGGGCGAAGAGTGAGGAGCAGGGGTGAGGAGCCGCTCCCCACTCCCCACTCCCGGCTCTGGGCCTGCTAGGCAGGAGACCTGCCTGGACAGGCTCTCCCCAGGGAAAGAAAGCAGAGATCAAAGGCCTGAGCGTGTGAGTGAGCCCCAGCACTGGCTCCTCAGCCTGCCACTGGGGCTGGCAGAGGGATTAACTCCTTCTGTGCCTGCAGCTCAGCCCCAGAGACTCAGCAGGCCCTTGGGGGCACAAGGTCCCAGCCTGATACCCTTCCAAGATGAGCCTTGGCTTTGGGGAGAAAAGCTGGTGAGTGGCGGTGCTGGGCAGGGCAGCCCGACGCCAAGTCACGGCAGTATCTGTCCTGCTCCTTTGCCCTTGTGTCTCCACCCACCCCTTGCCCTTATCTTTCTTCTCTTCCCCACACCCAGAGCTGCTAGATTTTTGCCTTTTTACTCTTTTTGGCTCTACTCCGTTCTGCCTGGCTGCCTGGCTAGATTCTGCTGCCCCAAGCCTGCACACACAGTTGTGCCCTTGTGGGAACAGCCCCTCGGGTCCCTCCCCACCAAATCTCCAGTGCCACCTCAGGGATAAACCCTGGATGAGGACCCCATTAAGTCCTTGAACTGGAGCCAGGAAACGTGTCAGCAAACACGTTTGTGTGTCTGGGAGTGTGGCTGGGAGAGAGACACCAAGAGATGGGCTGAGCCTGGGGCTCTGCCACAGAGACCTTGGGTGGCAGCAGGGTCCCAGGCCTTTGGGGGATGCCCACAAACTCCTCTTGGCAGGCAGGGTGGGACCGTGGAAAGCCCAGCTCTAAAAGGAGCCATCTTCTCTCCCCTTCTCCCTCTCTGTACTGGGGACTGGTCACCCTTCCCCACTCCCTGGGGGTGCTGGTCATTCCCTGCTTTCTGTTATCCCAGCTCTTAGTGAAGGCAGACTTGGGGTACTCTGAGAGCAGGGAGATGTCTTATTTGTCCTTAGCTCCAGAGCCTAGTCTACTACCTGGCACAACTAAATTCTTGTTAAGGGTTTATTTGATTACAAAAGTTAGGACTGAATGTTGTCCTTGAAGGCAGTGGGAGCTGGGTGAGCTCCTTGCAGGACAGGATCCTAGTCCCACTGCCACTTTGCAAGTGTTATAAGGAATGTGCAGAGGTACGGTGTGCGCGATGCCCGAGGAAGGGATACCGGTGGGAGGGGGAGGCCAGGGCCTGGGTGGGCTGTGTCCTGTTCTGACTGAGGGGGACCACTGTTGTGTGTCTCTGCAGGCCCGGATGGCAGGGGAGCGAGGAGCCAGCGCTGTCCTTTTTGATATCACGGAGGATCGAGCTGCTGCTGAGCAGGTACTCAGGGACACTGGGGTGTTTGAGGGGGCTGGATGGAGGGAGATCAAGTTGCCTGGGGAAAGACAAGTGAAGACACAGCAACCCTTGTGGGTACTCTTTCTCCTGCAGTTGCAGCAGCCCCTGGGGCTGACGTGGCCGGTGGTGTTGATCTGGGGTAAGGACGCCGAGAAGCTGATGGAGTTTGTGTACAAAAACCGAAAGGCCCATGTTAGGATTGAGCTGAAGGAGCCCCCAACCTGGGTAAGCACGCCAGATCTCCAGCCCCTGCCCTGGCACCCATTCTCACCTCCATTTCTTCCTGTGGCAACTCCCATCAAAAGCCCTTACACTCCTGGAGCCAAAGAGAATTCTGAAATCTTAACCCTTCATCTTCACACACCAGCTGTGTGCTTCTGGACACGTTTCTTGCCCCTCTGGGCTTCATCTGCAGAATGAGAAGATTAGGCCGCTGAGTTCTAAAGTTGTTTTCAGCTGCGTGGTTTCCCAGCACAGAGAAGCAGAGCCAGACTGATACCGTAGCCCCCAGCCCCTGATCCCTGGCTGGTGTCTCTCCACCAATTGGAAATCTCACCCAGGGTGTCACTGGGAGGCTGCCACTCTGCAGGGGGGTCCCTTTCCTCTTTCTCCCAAGCAGATGGGTCTTCAGAGAGTACCTCTCCCAGGGAACATCTGGAGGGCCCTCTCCTATGCATGCCCGTGGGCAGAGAGGGACCACTTGGCACCCCCTGCAGGTTCCTCCCTACCTCCTCCCTGCTGCTAGAAGACTCAAGGGGACCTCTGGCTCTCTGCCTCCCAGGCACCTGAGCTTCTCCCAGATGGTGGCCCACCTCCTTCCAGAAGTATGACTCTCTCCATCTCTGCTCACTTCCCCAGCCAGATTATGACGTGTGGATCCTCCTGACAGTGGTGGGCACCATCTTTGTGGTCATCCTGGCTTCCGTGCTTCGCCTCCGGTGCCGCCCCCGCCACAGCCGGCCGGTGAGCTGGGATGGGGGGCACTGGGGAGGGGGGGGAGGTGGGCTTGTTCCTGTGAGGGGGAGGATAAAGGAGTGGGAAGGGAAAAGGGGAGGAAAGAAGGTGCCCTTAGGCTCTTGAAATCATTCACATCTAAATACCGTGGCCTCTGACTTGTAGAGCCCCTCCTTGGAGGTTTACCCGTTCATTTATTTTCAGCAAATAGAGCTCCTGGAGGGGGCCTGGCACGGGTTCCAGGTGTTGGCCAGAGCAGTGTAAACAAAAAGACAGAAGATCCCTTCCCTCAGGGAGCTTTCATTCTAATGGGAAGAGATAGACCATAAGCAAATAAATAAACTATGTGGTATATTTGGATGGTGGTATGTGCCAGAGAGAAAAGTAAAATAGAAGAGGGAAGAGGGAATGTAAAGGGAACGGGTTCATTTTTAAAAAGCGAAGCCAGAGAAAGTTTCACTGGGGGGATGGCATTTACAGGAAAGACCCGATGTGGGTGAGGAGGTCGCCTGTGGAGGTGTTTGGGGAGAGCATGATGGGACAGAGAGCCCAGTACAGGCAAAGGCCTTGAGGCAGAAGTGTGCCCAGTATGTCTGAGGAACAGCCAGGGGGCCAGGAGGCTGGAGTAGAGCGAGTGAGGGGTGAGGACGGGGGTTTGCTGGACTGCGGAAGCCATTGACAGGACAGTGGTTTTCACTCCGGGTGAGGTGGGAGATACGAGATTTTGAGCAGAACCAGTACCAGGATCTGAATTAAGGTTTTAAAGCAGGGAAGGATGGGTGTGTGGTTGGGGGGGTAATGGGATTAGGAATGCCATTTGATGGGCCTATTAGATATCCAAATTAAGATATCAGGCAAGCAGTGGGATGAAAAACTTCTCTTCCAGCCCATCAAGGAAAGGAAGACTTGGTGGTATGAATGGGACCGGGGTAGGAAGGCTTGACTGGCTTGGCAGAGCCGTGTAAGAGCTCAAAGGGGACAGACACCTAGGGATAGTCACTGGGCTGTGTGGTCTCGCTGGGTGACTGGGAACCCAGTATAGTCCCGGGGTGAGGGACAAGGAACCCTTGGGCAAGGAGACTTGCCCTAGTCTGAGCCCCAGCCCTCTTCCCAGGATCCCCTTCAACAGCGAACCGCCTGGGCCATCAGCCAGTTGGCCACCAGGAGGTACCGGGCCAGCTGCGGGAGGGCTCGGGCTGAGTGGCCAGACTCGAGCAGCACCTGTAGCTCAGCCCCCGTGTGTGCCATCTGCCTGGAGGAGTTCTCTGAGGGCCAGGTAAGGCGGGCCTCGAGCTTGCCCTTTGTGACGTGACTGGGTCAGGGAGGGACGCTTGCACAGGAGGCTGGGCAGGGCACTGAAGGCTGCTTCCCTGGTTGCATCTGTGCCCTGTGTATCTTGCATGAAGCAGAGGGAGGGAACAGCCCTGGTCTCTGGCTCTTTCCCTGGTTTTCCAGGGACGGAGAGCTAGGCCTTGTTTGGTGTGGCCACGTGCCAGGCTTTGCAGTGGGTGCTTCAGAGCCATGATCTTGTGTCAGCCTCATGATAATGCCCGGTGGGGGTAGATTTTCTTTTTATCCTCATTTTAGAGCAGAAAACTGTTAAGGAACTTGCCCAAGGTAATGCAGCCAAGTGGCAAGAGTCAGGTTGACCTGATGCCAAAGCCCTTACCATTTCTAGGCTACTATGGTATTTTACAAGGTCACAGCAAGAAGGGGAGGCCCCATTTTACTGCTGCAGCTACAGGTAACTTTGGTTTGGACCCCCTTGTGTTCCACAGGAGCTACGGGTCATTTCCTGCCTCCATGAGTTCCATCGTGTGTGTGTGGACCCCTGGCTCCATCAGCACCGGACTTGCCCTCTCTGCATGTTCAACATCGTAGGTAGGAGGTGGGCTGTGCACTCCGCTGTGTGCTGGGGCAGGGGGGTGGGTCTGGGATGAGGCTGCCCTCCAACGGAGTGTGTTGCCTTGAAGCTGAGGGGAATGCCGGTCTCCCTTAACAGTTCTTCAGGCTGTGCACGGCTCAAGGGTACTTCCTATGAAGGGGGACAAACCACAGTTCACATTGTAGACTTCTTTGTTACTTTAAAAATCTTTTTTTTAAAAAAAGATTTTATTTATTGATTGATTGATTTGTCAGAGAGAGAGAGAGAGAGAATGCGAGTGCACAAGTAGGCAGAGCAGCAGGCAGAGGCAGAGAGAGAAGCAGGCTCCCTGCTGAGCAAGGAGCCTGATGTGGAGCTCAATCCCAGGACCCTGGGATCATGATCTGAGCCGAAGGCAGTGGCTTAACCGACTGAGCCACCCAGGCATCCCTAAAAATCGTATTTTTATGACAACTTTGTTGATTCTAAATCTGGGTGGTTTGTGTATTTATAATTCTGAGTTTCTGGCAATAAAGTATCTTATTCTAACAAAACCAGGATAGTATGGAAATTTCCTGAAAGATGAAAGTAAAGTATCTTGAGGAAAGAGAGCCTTTTTCTAATTTACCCAAAGTATGCTACAGGCCAGTGGTGGCCCTGAGTGAAAAGGCCCCAAATGGGCTGGTGGGAGGAGTGGGGATGGACATACAGAGTGGAGCCCCCAGGGAGAGAGACTGGCTGGAAGGAGCCAGGGCGTCCCAGGGCACAGGCAGATTGGGAATGTCCTTGGTCCCTCAACTCTGACTGAACATGCAGCTACGTGGGCTTGAATGGGGTCGCTACAGCCACACTCCATCAATTGATGGAGTCAAACAACCGTGCTCTTGGTTCTTTCTTCCAGAGGGAGATTCATTTTCTCAGTCTCTGGGACCTTCTCGCTCTTACCAGGAACCAGGCCGGAGACTGCACCTCATTCGCCAGCATCCTGGCCATGCACACTACCACCTGCCTGCTGCCTATGTGCTAGGCCCTTCCCGGGGTGCAGTGGCTCGGCCCCCACGACCTGGCCCCTTCCTAACCTCCCAGGAGCCAGGCACAGCCCCCCGGCACCACCGCGTCCCCAGAGCCACACACCCCAGGGCTCTGGGTGAGCAGCAACGCCTGGCAGTGGCCCAGCACCCCTACGCGCAGGGTTGGGGGCTGAGCCCGCTCCGACGCACGTCGCAGCACCCCTCGGTGTGCCCAGCACCCGCACGCCGGGCCAGGCCTCACGACAGCAGCGGCTCTGGAGAGAGCTACCGCACCGAGCGCAGTGGCTACATGGCCGACGGGCCCGCCAGTGACTCTAGCTCGGGGCCCTGCCACGGCTCCTCTAGTGACTCAGTGGTCAACTGCACAGACATCAGTCTGCAGGGCATTCATGGCAGCAGCTCTACCTTCCGCAGCTCCCTGAGCAGTGACTTTGACCCCTTGGTGTACTGCAGCCCAGAAGGGGAGCCCCGGGGAGAGGAGACACGGCCCTGCATGACCTCCCGGCCCCGGTCTTTGGACTCCGTGGTGCCCACAGGGGAAAGCCAGGTTTCCAGCCACGTCCACTACCACCGCCACCGGCACCACCACTACAAAAAGCGCTTCCAGTGGCATGGCCGGAAGCCTGGCCCAGAAACTGGGGTCCCCCAGGCCAGGCCTGCCATTGCTCAGACACAGCCCCAGCCAGAGCCGCCTTCCCCTGATCAGCAGGTTGCCAGATCCAACCTAACTGCCCCTTCAGGGCAGCTCCCCAACCCACAACGGCCCAGGGCCCTCCCGGAGGCAGCCCCGGGCTCAGCTGATGCCGCCAGCCCCAGCCCCAGCAGCCTCTTCCATTTGCAGAAATCCAGCCTCCCCGTTCGACACCCACAGAGGAAAAGGCGGGGGGGCCTCTCAGAGCCCACCCCTGCCGCTCAGCCCCAGGACTTAATGGCGCACCCAGCTTGCCAGATTTTTCCCCACTATGGTACCAGCTTGGCATACCCTTGGTCCCCGGAGGCCCACCCGTTGATCTTTGGGCCTCCGGGCCTGGACGGGAGGCTGCTGCCAGAAAGCCCAGGCCCTTGTTACTCAAGTTCACAGCCAGTGTGGTTGTGTCTGACTCCACGCCAGTCCCTAGGACCGCACCCACCTGGAGAGGGGCCTTCTGAATGGAGTTCTGGCACCCCAGAGGGCAGGCCATGCCCTTACCCTCACTGCCAGCTGCCGCCAGCCCAGCCTGGTGAGTTTTCAGGGGAAGAGGGTGTGGTGAGGAGCGGATACCCGGAGGTTTCTGCAGGATGGGGGAAGTCAGCCAACAAGGGGGTTGACAGCAGCTGAGAAGGGTGCAGTGGGGTAACATTCAAAATCCTGAACAGCAGGCATAGTGCAGGATGCTGGCCGAGGTACTCTGACTCTGCCAGGTGTTGGTCCTTTGGTTGCCAGAGCAGAGGGCGGTCTCGGGGGAAGCGCCAGCATCAGATAGCACTTGCGGTGGTTTGAGGCAACAACTCAAATTTAAGTGTTTCAATATTGTAATAATTAGTCAAGCTTTAAAGATTATCAGCTTTAAAGATTTATTTATTTGAGAAGGGGAGCAGGGAGGGGCAGAGGGAGAGAATGTTTAAGCAGACTCCCTGCTGAGCGTGGAGTCTCACATGGGGCTTGATCCCACCACCCCAAGATCATGAGCCAAGCAGAAGCCAAGAGTCAGGGGCTTCACTGACCAAGCCACTCAGGCATCCCCAGTTACAAGCTTTAGATAACAAAGAAGGCCAAGAAGTGTTCATTGCTCTTGAGGGACAGCATGGAGAAGTACTTACTGATAGCTGTAATCCCAGCCAATGTGAGGTCTTGGAGGGGAAGTAATTGCAGTTATCTGTAACACTAGGCCATATGAGAAGAGCTATGGAAATTATTTTTTAAAAAAGCGGGGGAGGGGGGAGGAAGAAAAGAAAAAAAATCATGGGTGGTTCCCAGCAACCCTGGGGGTCCTTAGGTTTTCTCCTCTCCCCCTGGGGTAAAAGAACAACTAAGGCTTCCCTTCTGAGCACCCTTGTTAATAAGACCAACCTTATTCTCCTGGGGCTCAGGGCATCCCTGATAATTGTATTACAGCCAGTACTGATAATGTAAATCCTCCATTTAAATGTGGTGTTTATTTGCTCAAATCCCTCTTCCTTCTCCAGAGCAGCCTCCCCAGTTTTTCCCCCATCTTCTCCCATAGTTTGGTTGACACAGCTCTTTGCTTACAGCTCTCCCTAGGTACCCCAAAAGGGAACCCAAAGGTCCTGAAATATCAGTCTAGGAACCCTACAGTCAAGTTATCATTCATTCATTCATTTCTTCCCTCCTTTTTTCTTCCTGCGCTCGATGCTTGCTATGGGCTAGGTTCCAGGCTAGGCGCTGAGGACATAGATTTTGTCAACCAGGAAATCCAGGTCTGTGCAGTCAAAGGCATGTACACAGTGACAGTAGAGAAAACCATGGCTTCCTTGGAGCCATGTAAAGCAAGCTTTGGTCATGTGTTTGATGATCCATTTGGGCCCTGTCACGTGGGCTCTCTCGCAGCTACTGGAACCAGACCAGCACCTCCCCTCTCTCCCGTACACAGCACTGGTTTGGACACCTCCCTCTTCCCTGCTCCTCAAATCCAGTCAGCACCAGGTTCTGTTAACTCTGTCCCTGAGAGCTTTTTTACCTTCTCCTTCAGAAGGAGGAGACATGGGGGCGCCTGGGTGGCTCAGTGGGTTAAGCCTCTGCCTTCGGCTCAGGCATGATCTCAGGGTCCTGGGATCAAGTCCCGCATCGGGCTCTCTGCTCAGCAGGGAGCCTGCTTCCCCCTCTCTCTCTCTGCCTGCCTTGCTGCCTACTTGTGATCTCTCTCTCTCTCTGTCAAATAAATAAATAAATAAAATATTTAAAAAAAAAAAAAAAAAGGAAGAAGAAAGAGACATGGTCCCTGCCCATTCTTCGATGCAGCCTAAAGACCAAGGCAGGAGCCTCCTAGCTCTTCCTTCCCCTCTTACACGGCCATGAAGGCTGGGCCCTACTACCTGCTGCTGCCAGGCTCGTTGTCTCTAAACAACCTGTACAGGTTTGGTCTTCGAGGCTCTAGCACCGACTAGCCCCCATCCCCACTTTATTTTTCAGTCTTCCCCTTCCCTTGCCAAACCTAGTAAACACTTCTCGCAGTCCCTATAACCCAGAATATTCTGCTGCCTTTCTCTTCCCAGAAATCCAGTTCTTATCCATTTCTGTCCAACTAGCTCATTTATCTGCACTTTGAGGAAGCCCTTCCTGATTGCCCCACTTGAACATGATGTGTCCCCTTTCCAGGAAAGGTCTTATGATCCAGTCCCATCTCACTGCATAATTTCCCTTCGCATGCACACCCTCTCTCCTACAAGATTGTCAGGTCCCTGCTTATTCTTCTATTTGGCATATGGTAACAGACCAGATTCACAACTGCTTAGTAAGTATTTACTGGGTTAATGAGCAAATAGTAAGTAATTATAACACACTGGTTGCTATGTATGTTTCTCTCTTTTTTTTTTTTTTTTTAAAAAGAGAGGGACCTATCCTGATTAAGAACATGGATTTGAATTCCAGTAGCATTTTTTTAAATTTTTTTTTTTTTAAGATTTTATTTATTTATTTGACAGAGAGAGATTACAAGTAGGCAGAGAGGCAGGCAGAGAGAGAGAGAGGAGGAAGCAGGTTCCCTGCTGAGCAGAGAGCCCGATGCGGGACTCGATCCCAGGACCCTGAGATCATGACCTGAGCCGAAGGCAGTGGCTTAACCCACTGAGCCACCCAGGTGCCCTATGTTTCTCTTTCTTGAGCTTTTTTGTTTTTCTCTCCCCTTTATCCCAGCTGGGGCCCCTCCCGGCTTTCAATCTAGTTTCAGTCAGTTGCCCCTTCTGGATACATTCCCTGCTCCTCCCTCTCTGTAGTTCTCTCCCAGCCATACTGTCTTGCAGGTGGGACAGGAAAGCAGCTGGCCTGACCCTCAGTGACCTCTTTCCCTCCTCTCTCTAAATGCAGGCTCGGAAGAGGAGACTGAGGAGCTGTGTGAACAGGCTGTGTGAGATGCTCAGACCTAGCTCCAACCAAGAGCATACTTGGATGACTTGGCCCAACCTGGCACAGAGTGAAGAAAGGACCTCAGAGAGCACCCCTCTTTGGGGCCATACTTCCTGGCACCTCCGGAAGAGAAGTGGTGGTGGCGGGTGGCAGGTGCTCCCTGCTCCCAGCGCTGGACCTTGAGTGCAGAACGCGTCTGCAGTCAGCAAGCCTGTGTCCAGTGGGGCAGCCAGCTACTCCCTATGTGGGCCGGCTCCCTTAAAGGCTGTCTTTTGAGAACAGGAAACTGGGTATGGGTGGATAGGTGTTATAAAGGTGCTGCTGTTTTCCCCAGGCCCAGCAGGTCTTCCAAGTCCCAAGCCTCATGGGCACACCTGTCAAGGGTCCTTCTTTACCTCCTCTCTTGGGTGAGTCCTGCACACCAGCTTTGATGCCTTGGTAAAGCTGCTGCATCAGCAGCAACCTCGGCTTGTGTCATTTTCCTTCTTTGCAAACAGATCAGGAACGTAGATGAGCCCTGAGCCCTAAAAAGAGAGACTGTGCCGCTTCTCCAGGCAGTACCTGCCCTGGTGCATAAGGGAGAATGTTCTCTTCTTGTCTTTAATTGTCACACCCACTCTCTTAAGTCAGAGGGGAGTCTCTGGGAAGCCAGGGTGTGGAGTTCTGTCCCTAAAGCAGTACAGCGCCCTGAAGAACCTAGGATGAAGCCTCCAACTTTCAAACTCCCTTCGTCACTCTAGCAGCCCCAGTTCCTCTGGGGCTTGGGAGTGGGGGGAGTGGGGGAGGGACTAACTCTTTCCTGGAAGTTGCCTATCTCAATGTCCCAAAGTAGGTGGAAAGAAGAGGATTTCTGCTGGACTTCATCTAGAAGAGGGAGGATGGAATGAAGGTAGAAAAGACAGAATTACAGCTGAACAGGGACAATGATGAGTTCTTTTCTCAGAGTTTTCTCTCAGAGCAGGGATGAGGAACAGGGGAAAACAACGGAAAAGCAAAGTGGGACATTTGGGTTTAGATGACTCCAAGGCCCCGCTTAAGCCATACAGACCAGGGACACCCAGGAAAGTGTACATGCAAGAGGTTGTGCATGCAGGACATCTGGCCCGGGTAGCTGGCACCGAGTGGGCAAGGGCTGAGGGGCCCTCTGAGGGTGACATTCACCCCAGGGCAGCTGGACCATTGCTGGCTCCTCAGGCATTATCCCATTTGGAATGTGAATGTGGGAGCTAAGTGGACACAGGACCCTACCTGGGAAACTTCTTCCCTCAAAGTCAGTGGGGAACTAGCACCTAGGCACCCACATGGGTATTTATATCTGAACCAGACAGAAAGACGCTTGAATCAGGCACTATGTTGAGAAATGTATTTATTTGCTAATATATTTATCCATAAATGCAGTCTGGTCTCGTGGTTTTGTTCTGTCATGACGGTCACTCACGGTAACGGTTTCATCTTCTACATTGACAGAAGTAAATTATTTCTGGTATCAGAGGTTAGCCTCTGACTTAGAAAGGGATAGGGCAGAGTGGTGGGCTAGGCAACAAGCATTGGTTTGTATGCCCCTAAAAGCATGGTTTAGTGAGATCAGGAAAGGGAGGAAAACATGACTGGATTCTGTGGTCCAGTTGCTATCTGTATTATTATTGTACCTTTTACTTCACACTCTTGTGATGCTTCAATGACTTTGTAACCTGTAGCAAATACTCTTTGCCTCACTTTTCCACTCATAAAATAGGCCTACTTCACAGAGTTGTGGCAGGGCTCCCCAGGTAAGAGTGAAAGCATATTTGGAGGCTGGAAGGTATCCAACGCTGGAGAACATTCTAACCCCAGTCATAAAGCCCATCTGAACAAAGCATGGCAGGGGGCACAAACAGCAGCCCCACCAACCCGCCTTGAAGAAGCTCTGTTTCAGTTCGGAGGCCTGGTTGGGAGGACAGAACATGGGGGCCTGAAACTACCTACTTCTATCCCAGAGCTCCAATTCTGATAAACACAAAGGACTGTGCTCTGCCTACTCCTGGGACCACTGTGAGGATCCAGAGCTACTGCTAAGTTGGTATGAATTCCACATAGCCTCTCAAAGCACATTTCCCCTTCTGCTTCTCCAGGAAATGTTTCATAGGGGTCATTATCCGTTGCCCAGTTTTGAAGCAGAGCACTGAAGCATCTAGCTTTCTAGAAGGTGGGGGCAGGGGGGAGACACTCTCCTATCCCCTACAGATGTTCTCACGTAAAGGAACTGTCTAAATGCTAAAAGATGCACAAAGCCTAAATTATCAGCTGGAACGAGTAAAGTACGTAAAGAGTTTTTAAAAAATAAATATGCCTGTTACGCGCCATCGGCTCACAAGCCACAATTCCGGCGGACGGCAAATGGAAACCCTACACTGCTCTCAGGAAGAAAGGGGCTGTCCCTGATTTCTTTCCCTCTTGGCAGAGATAACCCAGAGGGAGACAGTAGGCTCTCTGGCTCTGCGCTTTTTTAAAACGGCAAGACAAAAAAGGATCTCGGCTGGCATCTGGGATCCTCCTAAGGGGAGGAACGGCCGACTGCCAGGGACCGAGATCAAAGGGCCCGCCCCGCCGGGATTCCGGCTCCGGCTGCGGCGCGTTCCCGCGCAGGCGCCAGCCGCGCCGCCCCTCCCCCATGGGCCCTGCCCACAGGCCCAACGGCCGTCACGGCCTCGCCCTCGCGCTGGCCCAGGTGGCGGGCGCGCGCGCGGGCCCAGGTGACTCCCGGCCGGTCCCGCCTTTCAGGCGGGAGAAACCATCTCCGTAGGACGGGCGGGGGTGGGGGGGCGGTGGCTGGGACCTGCGACTTCCCACACAGGAAGAGGAAGTCCTGGGCACCGGAACTGGAAGGCATTCTGGGTAATTCGCTGTTTACTTCCTGCGGCTGAGGGATCTGTGGCCCAGTTCTTTGCTGTGCTTTTGTCGGAGAGGATGGCCCTGGAGACGGTGCCGAAGGATCTGCGGCATCTGCGGGCTTGTTTGCTGTGTTCGCTGGTCAAGGTGTCCTTCGGGGAGCTGGTTGTAGGGGCGATGGGGGAATCAAGGTGGGGGAAAAAGTGGAACGGGGCTGGGGGTTAGCGAAGAGAAAATTAAAAAGTTTCCGGGACCCTGGGTTTGGCGGGGCGTAGGGGGATTTGGGAACCTGCTGGAGGCCATCGTTTAAGTCTGCAGAACACAGGCAGTCTTTAGATTCCTTTGAATCCTTAGCTAGCACACGTGCGATTCTTAACAGACGTTCAGTGAACTTCTGTTGAAGTCAAAGGCCACTGAGAGTCAGGTGAGGGTGGGGATCTGCAGCTGAGGGAGTAATCAGAGAGGATGTCTGTCCCTGAGGAGACTAGGGAAAGGAATAGGTAAAACGCAGTTAGGAACAAGAGAGGGAGGACTGTGAGGGTGTGGGTGGAACTTTAGAAATGGAGCTGTAGGAGTGGTGGGTGGAAAGCCTGATGAGGCAGAGCCAGCATAGGGAGGCTTCTACTTGACCAGGTAGAAGTATGGAGAGAGCTACTCATTCTTTTGGCCTTGTTTATGCTCACCCCTACCCCTTTTCTTTCCCTCTCCCAGACTATAGACCAGTTTGAATATGATGGTTGTGACAATTGCGATGCATATCTTCAGATGAAGGGTAACCGGGAGATGGTATATGACTGCACCAGCTCTTCCTTTGATGGGTAAACTCCAGATTCCTTCATTCACTTTTTGGTTACTCCCATCCTACTCCACCCCACCCCATCCAGTAACTGTGAGACAGACTTTTGAGATCATGATCCTAGTTGTTCTCAAAGTTATGTTCACAAAGTCCTGTGCTGTCCAGTACAGTAGCCACTAGCATGTTCGGCATTGAGCACTTGAAATGTGGCTAGTCCAAACTGAGTTATGCTCCAGCTGTAAGATATACACTAGATGGACAAGATTTAGAACAAGAAAAAAGAATGTAAGGTATTTTAACTTTGTTAATATTAATTATATACTCAAATGATAATCTTTTGGGTATACTGGGTTAAATGAATATGTTATTGAAATTAATTTCACCCATTTGTCTTTTCTTATAAACTTGGCTACTAGAAAATTTTCAATGACTTGTTTATGGTTTTGTTTACTTCTGCTGGACATTTCTTCATTAGACTGTCACCTCATTGGTGGTAGGGACTGTGTTTATCTTGTACACACTGATTTGGCACAGGGCCCAGAAGGTGGCAAAAGGCCAAGAAATGTTTGTTAAATACATGAAGATCCTTTCTGAAAATGAAGGTAAGGTAAGGTACAGTAGTGGTAAATTATTACCTGAAAGCTGATGCTGTTAGATATGTCCCTTGGTGAGATTGTCCAATGGGGAGAAGGGGAAATGAGAGTAACATAAGTGACCAGGTCTCGGGGGGTTTCTTCCTACAAGGTAGGAGCCAGAGAATAGTATCCTTTGAGGGGAATAAGGAGATAACTGTCTTTTGGCCTCTAGGCCAATTAAGGATTTACACATAAGGGTGCCCGAGTGGCTTAGTCAGTTAAGTGTCCGATTCTTTTTTTTTTTTTTTTTAAGATTTTATTTATTTATTTGACAGACAGAGATCACAAGTAGGCAGAGAGACAGGCAGAGAGAGAGGGGGGAAGCAGGCTCCCCGCCGAGCAGAGAGCCTGATGCAGGGCTCAATCCCAGGACCCTGGGATCATGACCCGAGCCAAAGGCGGAGGCTTTAACCCACTGAGCCACCCAGGCGCCCCTAAGTGTCCAATTCTTGATCTCAGGGTAGTGAGATTGAGTCCTTCCCACAGTCCCTGGCAACTATCATTCTACTTTCTTTCTGTATGAATTTCTTGGGTTTTTGTTTTGTTTTAAGATTTTATTTATGTGAAAGAGGACAAGCAGGGGGAGTGGCAGAGGGAGAGGGAGAAGCTGAGCAGGGAGCCCAACATGGAGCTCAATCCCAGGACCCCCAGGATCATGACCTGAGCCAAAGGCAGATGCTTAACCAGCTGAGCCACCCAGGCACCCCTCTTGCTGTGTGAATTTGAAGTGTACTATGAGTGCTTCATATAAGTGGAATCATAAAATATTTGTGTTTTTGTGCCTGGCTCATTTCATTAACCACCATGTCTTCAAGGTTTATCCATATTGTCGCATGCATCTGAATTTTCCTTTTAAGCTGAATACAGTTTATCCACTCATCTGTTGATAGATTTTTGGGTTGCTTCTATCTTGTCGCTGTCATGAACAATGCTGCTGTGGACATGGGTTTACAAATATCTAATCAAATCCCTGCTTTCATTTCTTTAGGGTATATATCCAGAAGCGGAATTGCTGAGTCGCTCTGTTTAATATTAAGGGGAACTGCCATAATACTGGTTTCATAGCGGCAGCACCATTTTCTGTTCCCACGAGCTATGTGCAGGGGTTCCAGTTTCTTTACACCCTTGCCAACGCTTGTTTTTTTTGTTGTTGTTTTGTTTTGTTTGGTTGGTTTTGGTAGTGGCTAACATTATGGACGTAAAGTGGTATTGTTTTGGTTTTGATTGCTTTTCCCTGATGATAAGTGAAAGCATCTTTTTATGTGCTTACTGGCCTTTTGTAGATCTTAGAAAAAAGTCTGTTCAAATCCTTTGCCCACTTTCCAAGCAGGTTATTTGACTTTTTATTGTTGAGTTGTAAGAGTTATTTTTGTGTATTCTGGTGTGTATTAGATTTTGGAGTGTGGGTATATCAAGGGCTAAAGGATCTCAGAGGAGGGCCACATGAACTCAGCTAGAAGCTGAGGAGATACTATGTGAATCAGGCTCTGACAGGAAGAAGTACAGAATTTTTGAGGAGGTTGAGGTGAGAGAACATTTTAGAAAAAGCATTCTAAACAAGGGAATGACTTGAGTAGAATCACGGGGTGGGAAAACCAAGCTATGTTTGGCGAATGGTGGGGATTCTGTTAAAGTTAAATCATAAGGTTGGGTGACAGGCACCGTAAGGCTAGAAAGATTGCTTGTGAAGAATAGAAGAGAACATACTATTGGTCCAGACAGCAGCCTGTGGCTACCTCTGGTCAGTCTGTCAGGCCAGGGCAGGTGTTACCCTACTTAACCACCCCAGAGGGTGGCGTCAGTTCCACTCAGCAGGTGGCTGAGAATGTAGGATATGGATGGGGGAGGAAGGCTCCCCAAATAAGAATGCAAGATTGGTGCCAAAAAGAAGAGGGAATGGTTATTTTTTAAAAAGATCTTATTTATTTATTTGACACACGGAGAGAGAAGCAGCAAGAGAGGGAACACAAGCAGGGGAGTGGGAGAGGGAGAAGCAGGCTTCCCGCTGAACAGGGAGCCTGATGCAGGGCTTGATCCCAGGACCCTGGGACCATGACCCAAGCCAAAGGCAGATGCTTATTGACACCCGCCCAGGCGCCCCGAGGGAATGGTTACTGAGAAGGCAGTTGATAAATGTCAGTATCTATAACAGACCTGTCACAATAGGCAGTCCCCAAGCATTTGATTGAATGAATGATAGAAATGACATAATGTAGCTTCTGAAAGTACCTGGTATTTACCTTTCATGCTCAAGTGGCAGCCTGCTAGCCCTTATTAAATGGCCTTTCTGTTGCCTGTGGATCAGACCTATCCTGGGGAGAACGAGTAAGATAAGGAGAGCTAATGCTTATTTAGCACCTACTCTGTGCTAGGTGTTTGTCATGTATTAGCTCAGTATTTGAGTTTCAGTCCACATAATTCTGAGAGAGGTCTCCAAATGCATCTTAGGCTGTACAGCTCATCAGAGCAGACCTTGGCCAAGTCTTAACTTATTTTTTAACCCTGTAAGCATGTTTGTCCTTCACCCTCCCCTTTGCACTATGGCCCAGCCCCCTAGTGGTGGTGTTGCTTGTAATTGTAACTGGCTTTCTACTTTTTTGTTGTTGTTGTTTTAAAGATTTCATTTATTTATTTGACAGAGATCACAAGTAGGCAGAGAGGCAGGCAGAGAGAGGTGGGGAAGCAGGCTCCCTGCTGAGCAGAGAGCCTAATGTGGGCCTTGATCCCAGGACCCTGGGATCATGACCTGAGCTGAAGGCAGAGGCTTTAACCCACTGAGCCACCCAGGTGCCCCTGGCTTTCTACTTTTAAAAGCTGTCCTGTTTCCCAGAGAATCTGGGCTAAGGATGCTTTTGAGCCTGATGAATTAATCCTTTGGGAATGGCAACTAACCTGTGCTTGGCAGGCCAAGAACCTCTGTCAGTGTCCCCAGAATTAGTAGTCCATTTCCCCTGCTTTCTTTCCCAAGCCAATACTTGGCTTTTTCCTTTGTTTCCTCTCCCAGAACTGTTGCTGGCTGGAAGCAGAGTGAAGTGGACATTTTCCTCCATCTCTCTCTTTTCTAGTAGGAAAGGCTCAGGCTGACTCTCTTTCTTTTCCTTTCCCAGAATCATTGCAATGATGAGTCCAGAGGACAGTTGGGTCTCGAAGTGGCAGCGAGTCAGTAAGTATCTCCTTTTCTCCTTATCCTGGCCTACTTGTTGCTGCCCGCTGGGTCTGGTGGGGGAGCCTTAAATCAGGGGTAAATAGCCACAGAATGAAACAGATGGGGTTGTAGGAAACAGAAGGAAAGTGTCCTGTCCCCTGTCACTTAACATGGGAGCCAAAAGAAGTGATTGCTCTTCTCTTGGAGTTATAGCATCCCTTTCATTTTTAGCTTAAACCTCCATTTGGTCTTTCGACTTAACTCACGCTCACTGCCATCTCTCTTCTTCTCTCATAGGTAACTTTAAGCCGGGTGTGTATGCCGTGTCGGTCACTGGTCGCCTTCCCCAAGGTAATAATAATTATAATAGCAGCCAGTGTTCACTTGCTCCGCCACGCTCTGTGGAGGTCCTTTCTGCGACTACACACTAGTCCTCATGACTCTGGAGGCAACTGAGGCACAGAGAGGTTAAATAACTTGCCCAAGGTCATCCTGCTAGTAGTGAGCTAGAATGTGATCCCAGGCATTTTGACCCCAGAACGCTTGGTTTTGGTGACTACAGTGTGTAGTCTTTTTCCTTCTCATTCTTACCCAGTCATTGCCAAACACGTGCCTGGATCTTCAGTGGTAACAAGCCAACCAAGCAGGACTGTTGATGAGCTGTGTAGAAAGGAACTCCATGTTGCTTAGAAATACCTTCCTTCCTTTCTCCCTTTCCCGCCCCCCACCAAAGTGGTCGTAGAGAGACCTTTCTTATCCTCTGGAATATTCCTCAGTCACAGAGCTGTTTCTTTTCCTGCTGCAGGAATCGTGCGAGAGCTGAAAAGTCGAGGAGTGGCCTACAAATCCAGAGACACGGCTATAAAGACCTAGCAAGATACACGGCTGCCAACATCTTTGCTCCCCGCCTCCTGCATCTGCTTATTTTTTGTTATGGAACTAAATGGACAGAACTTCAGAGACTTTCCCCCTCCAACTCTGAGACTCAGCAGACTGTTGAGTCCCTGAGCCATTTTACCTTTGGACTGCTGGTGGTGGTCGGGTGGTTTGAGCTGGTGGATTAACAGAGACTGACTTGAATGGGGGGTAGGAGACCTGTTTTTTGCCCTTACCCATGAGTAGGACTCTGGGTCAGATGCCAATAAACATGAACCCCTAGGAAAGTTCTTAAACCCATGACAGATGCCTTGCCTCCTCCTTTGGATCTCCTTTTTAGGAAGAACTCACCTAACTCTGTAAGCACTTTCCTAGAGCAACAGAGGCCCTCCAGCTCCCTGATATCCATCTTTCAGCCTTCCAAAGTTGCAGCCTTTCTAGTGTGCTTCGTCGGGTCTTGTTGGAAGGTTTGCTGTCCTGAGTCTAGGCAGCCCCATCAGGCTGGTAGTCCTGGCATCTGGGGGTTGCAGACTTGCTCTAGACCTGGCACAGCAAGTGTCTTGAAAGAAAGTCTGAGGCTTCTCAGTATTCTTTGCCTGTTGACCATATTTATTACTACTCTTCCCTCCCTTTTTTTCCTTCTTTTTACTGTTCTTCCTCTACCTTAGGCCATGACCCTCCCTTGCCCACTTACACACATTCCACTGTGTTTCTTCAGCTGGAGACCCTCAGGTGGCTGCTGGATCTTGGTCCAGTTAGTTTATGCCTTTGTAGGAGTTGGGCATCTACCCTGCCCCTCTGGCCTAATAGGGGGCTTTGATATCAGGTTGTTGGTCAAGGTGAGTTATTTGTTTTAGAATGAAAAATTTACCAGAAATCTTATTTTATTTATTTATTTTTAAAGATTTTATTTATTTATTTGATAGAGAGATCACAAATAGGCAGGCAGAGAGAGAGTGGGAAGCAGGCTCCCTGCCGAACAGAAAGCCCGATGTGGGGCTCGATCCCAGGACCCTGAGATCATGACCTGAGCCGAAGGCAGAGGTTTAACCTGCTGAGCCACCCAGGTGCCCCCAGAAATCTTACTTTAATCTCCACAAAGAATCCTATCGCTATCCTATTGATTTCCTAGGTTTCTTGTTCTCCATCTGTAAAACAACAATAACGCCCTGTTTACCTTAGTTTTGTTATTACAGAAACGAAGCAGTATGAAAATTCTGAAACTTGGGTTTTATGAAAAGTAAAATTCATTTACTCTCTCTTTATTAGCTGTTCTTTAATGTTTATAGTAAGCACACAGTTAATCAAATAGTGGGAGAAATGCTGAAAATCCCTGCTGCAGAATGAGCTCCTGACTCATTAGCAGAGGTGTCTACACTAGGGCTTTGCCTGTAGCCACCTGGTGTTGCTAGTGAGTTTGTGTCTCTTGTTCCCTGCGGCCTGGAGTGTGTGGGAAGGAGAGAGAGGAGCTGATTCTCCAGTGACCCCCTGCCGCTCCCACCCCTGTCGTCTGCTCAGAGGCCCCTGCGAGGGCAGCTGGAAGTGGCCCGGGATGCTTAGGTCACTCACAGATCCTCCTCAAACCAGAACTGTTTTGCTGATGCCCTCAAGCTCTGAAGGAGTGGTCCGTTAACCCCAGTTTCAGCTGTTTTTAAAGGATTTCTCCAGCCCAGCAAACTGAAAGAGCTCAAGGGGTGGTGGTTTCTATTTAATTTCAGTCTGAAAGGATCCGTGGGAAGTAGCCCCACCAGGCCAGCCTTAGGATCTGGAGAGAAGTGGGTTTCAGAAAGAGTGCCTAGGCCATGCAGCCAACACCCAACTTTCACTGGCTTTTCTCAAAAAGTCCCTTGGAAATCCCCAGCTGCTGTCCTGCGTGTCTGACCCGGACGTGGCTGCTCGGTGAGAATGGAAACAGTTGTGGGGAGGGGAGGCAAGAGGATCTGTACACAAATAACCACACTCAGGCTGCCTCAGCCCCACACTGAGCTGACGACCTAACTGTTAGCCTCGCAGGAAGTGAAAGACACAGGCCCCGAGGGTTGTGGGGGAGGGGTGCCCAGTCTGGAAACCGGGTGTCACAGACTCGGTGCCAAGTGGGCTCTGCCTGGAAGCTGCTTCTCAGTTCGCTTTCTTGCTGTTTCTGGTCATGGAAGCTGCTTATGGTGCTGCCCGGCAGCCCAGACAGGCTATAAGGTGCTAGAGTCCACCCACTGCAGGGAACCCAAAGAAACTGCAAGAGGGACTGCTGGTTCTTAAAGGCTTCTCAGGAGGGAGGGGCACTACGTGGACAAGAGGTCTCAGCTACCGCTACCCTGCATCACACATCGTTGAGGGCCATGCCCTGCTCCTTGCTCCTGTCAGGTTCAGCCCCATTCTGACCACGGAGGTCCCACACCTACCCAGGGTCTTGGTCCCCTGCTCAGTCGTTGGGCTTCCCTACTTCAGAAAGGCAAGGCTCCTCCTCTTTAGTTCCACAATGACAGATGCGAGCCAGGCTAGTGACCAGGCTGCCCTCCTTGTCTGCTTATTCCTTATTCTCTACTTCCCACCAACTACTGCCCAGAGTGTTAAAAAAATAAAAACAGACTCAGTAGCAGTTCATTGCTGAACGTGGCCTCTGTTCCTAGGCAACCATTGGTGGCTAGGATCAGAACGAGGGTCAGAACATTCTGTTTTTAGAGGGGAGCTGTTTCAGAAGAGTAACGGGGATGGGCTGGGGGAGAGTAAGCTCAGGCTGGAATCTTTAGGTTTGGCCTATTTCCTCTGGACATGGCCATGCCCTCTCACTCCAAGCCTGTCTATAACCTGCCATTCAATCCTCATGTCCCCTCCCTGACACCTGATCCTGTGAGTGCGTAAAACGGGTATGTAATGTTGAAGCACAGACTAGTATCTTACTTTGGAAGTCTCCTTCGTGTTTATCAGTAAAACTTTTCATTTAAATGATGTTTTACTGTTGACAAAAGGGCTTTCATGTCCATTATCTGATTTGATCTCCACGAAATCCCTATTATCATAGTTAACATCCTTATGTCGTGATGAGGAGACTAAGGGTCAAAGTTAAAGTGACTTGGCCATGACCAAGAAGTAGAGCCTGAACTCAAGAAATGCGTTGCTCACATCCAATTTAAGGCTGCTAACTCCTTCCAACATAGTTCTCCCCACATGCGGTGGACTTGCTCCCTTCAGGAGGATTCCACAGAACCAGCATGAGGTTCATTATAAGTGAGAGTTACATGTCCCTATACATTGAGTCCCCCGAACACCCCACATCTTACATCTCTAGTCCCCAAATTATCCAAAGAGTGGGAGGCAGTGTGGGGGAAGGGACCAGGGAGGTGACCCTCCCTGGGCCAAGGACCCCTATGCAGGACATTGGGAAACAGGTCCAGCACTCCCCCAGTTCCCACCTGGCTGCATCTTCTTTTCTACTCCAGCAGTTCTTAGGTGTCTGCTGACCTCTGCCCCATATACCTCAACCTCTTCTGTTTTTTCCCTACTCACTACCTCCATCTGCAGCCCAATTATGGCCCCTTCACAGTCCACTGAAACAGACTTGTGATGAAAGGACACGTGCGCGTATCCAATTAGGGGCATTGCCCCTGCCTCCCAGTCACTTGACTACTCAAACCATTTCCTTTCTACAAAACTGCTTCAGGCGGCAGGATAGTGGTCACCAGTGATGGCTGGGGGTGGAAAAGGAGACCCAAGGGGATCCCGAGGATAATTATAGTCTTTCTTCATCTGGATGCTGGTTACATAGGTCAGTTCACCTTCTGAAGATTTATTGAGTTATGTACTCAGGATCTGCTCAGTTTTCTTTGTATGCTAACTTCAAACAAAAAGTTCACTTAAGGACACGGCGGTCCTATCTTAGGATCAGTGTAAGAAATACATTAATTTATATAAAAGCCATCTGAAAGCTGTATGCTATTACGTGTGTCTAAGATAACAACTTTATCCAAAGTTGTCCACCTCTAGATAAGTTTCAGGTAAGTGTGGCAAGAATGACATCCCTGTAGTATTGTGGGATGATAGATGTTCAACTACACCTATCATACAGAACTATATCACAGCAGACACATTTTCCTTTAAGCACCGTGGCTTTTAATTTTAATCTCTCTGTTCTCTCGTTTTTTAAAATGACATATGCTATTGTTTTCTTTAAATACATACTTCCTTACTGATTGGATACAAGATTCTGGAAGCGATTTAACCTCTACTTGGCTCAAAGTCATTGTTAGAAACCTCCATTTTTGTATCATGTGGTGAAATGGTTTTGGGACTGATTATTTTTCTACCTCTTGATTCATGTCAGCCTGTCACTTCTGCTACCCATATGTCACTGTCCCCCTTCCAGTCTCGTTTGAGCTAGGTGACTTACACCAGGCGGCCCTTCTTTCGGGTGAGAAGACAGCACCAGAGGCAGTGGTCAACCTGATCCCAAAGGGGTCTCTGCTACTTTATGTATCCTACACTACCTGGCCTGGAGCCTTCTGCCCAGAGATGCTTGTGTTTCTCTCTGCTTTATGATCCCAGAAAGCAGGGACCGAGGGCAGAGAAAACTGAGGGCTGATTAGCACCAAGATCCCCGATCTTCTGAGAAATGTGACCGAAAACCCCTCTCCCACAGAACTCCCATTCTCAACACACCCCCAAGAGTGGAGGGCAGACATTATGGGGTCATGGTCAGAGGACTTGGGGGTCCATCCTACAGATGAAGGCCTGGGACTGTAGGAAATCAGGGGCCTAGCAGGCCCATTTCAAGAGCTCCTATGTGCTGTTTCCTGCCTGTGCACTCTCCTTCCTCCACACTGAGCTCTTGTGCTAAAGAGAGAACTTGAGGGAAGGTAAGCAATAGCTTCAGACGACAGGGTGGAGGGACCCCAGTGTCTCTCCAAAATGGATTTCTCTCTCTTGCCCACCACCAGCCATTGTCACCCTTTCAACCCCTCCCCCCATCCCGGAAAAGACCTGGAAGGAAATGAGTGCTCTGGGGCCACCAGCCGGAGGAAGGGGTTTAACTGTCACCTCGTCCCTGGGGGCTTGAGGAATGGAGGGCAGAGGGGGAAATGCAAATTGGCACTTGGAACAGAGAAGGACTCCACTGATAGGAAGAGGCTGACAGCCATTGTTTTGCTTTCCCCCTGGGCTGTGGTCCCAGCAGGGGCTGGGTAGGCCTGAGGCAAAGGAGTGATCACAGGTCCCAGAGAAGCCAGCGGCTGCCCCCACCTTGCACTGGCAGCTGGGACACTGGCACTTTCTCTGGGCAGCCGAATAGACTCACTTCTTCAGCCCTGCACCCTAGGGGAACCGGGAGGTGAGGGCGGGGTAGGGAGCTCAGAGGGGTCTGGCGGGAGGGTGAGATGGTGGCGCTCAAGGTGGGCACATCATGTCTCTGGTGACTGAGTCGGAGGAAAGGGTGTCTATTCTGCTTCCACAGCAGGAAGGACTAGGCTCAGATTAGAAGGACCCCTCTGACCTCCATGTCTCTCCTCCACTGCTATAAACACCAGGGGTGTCCTTGCAAAGGGATCTTTCACAGCAGTTAGAAGGCAAGAACATGAGTGTGAAGCTGTCCCAGGGCTCCTTATGTTTTACTCTGTCAGTATGGCAATTACCAGGTTCCAAACTGGCCACTTTCGTTATTGAATCCGATCCTCGGTGCCATCTGGGAGGTAGCATTCCCCTTTTACGGACGAGAAAACTGAGTTTCAGTTCTATCACTTGCCCAAGGTCCGCAGCCAGACCAAACTACACTGGGGTGTCAGCCCAGCTGTCCTTAATGGCCGCCGTTGATTTCTGCTGTGGTGGACGGGGATCTAGGGCCCATAACTGGGGCAGGGGTGAGGGGGTCCTCCTTGTCTTCCTTTTGCCCCCTTGGGCCCCAGCCTGTAGGTGGAGCTTTTGGGGATGCGGGTCTACTGGCCTCGGTACCAAGGTCTTTGGGGATGAGGACCTCAACACCTCATGGTGCTCACTCAACCTTGGGTCCTTCATGGGGGGCCTGGGCCCCCTGCCCCAGTCCCCAGCTCACATTTTGCCCCAGGCCTCTCAGCCCGCCCATCCAGCCGCAGCCCCATGACGTGGCTGCCCGCACCCCATTGGTCAGCCTGGGAGCATTTGCCCTTATTTGGCCAGGCCGGCTCTAGGCCGGGCCTCCACCCCCAGCCCGGCCCCTGCGGGCTCTTCTCTCTCACTTCGTCTTTTTGAGGTTTGGCTCTGGGGCCCTGGCAGGCATCGCTTCAAACGCACTTTCTGGTTGAGTCATTTTTTAACGGCTCCAGGGCTGTGAGCCGCTGCTGTGGCTGCTGGGGGCCTTCAGACGTCGCGGCCAGCTCTCCCTCATCTGACTGCCTAATAGGCTCCCAGGGAAGGGGCTGGGGCCGGGGTGGCGCTCGCTGCCATAGAGATTCCAAGACCACTTGGTTATCTACGGAGTGCCCTCTGCCTCCCCCACAGGCCCGGGGAGCAGGGGCCGCCCGAGTTCCTCCCCACTGCCTTTTCCAATCCCCTTTCCTGGCTGGGTCTGTGAGCAGATGGAGGCTACAACTCCCCTCACTGTTGGGTGACCTCTCTGAGGTCTGGTTCTTTCTGGGGGCACTTTGAATTGAGTTCCTTAGGGGGGCAGAACCGGGACGCAGACTGTTGGCTGGTTTTCAGGAAGGTGAAACTTAACCTTGAGGAGTTTCCGGTTCTTCGTCTCTGAGACGGGGATACCATCATTTTACATCACTGGCTCAGCGTGCTGATCAAATGAGATTCGGGCTGAATGTGTTCTATAAAGTTCTTTAAACGCCTCAGCTGCTGCCCTTCCCCCCAGCTCGGTGTGTGCAACACGGGGCGGAGAGTGAAGCAACAGAGCCCGGAGCCCAGAGCGGTTCGAGGGGCAGACCTCACCTTCTGCCTTCCCAGCTGTCCCTGGCATGTGAGGGACCCTATGGGGGGCAGAATGCTGGTAGGTGGGGAGAGACAGGCCAAGGAATGCCCCCACCCCTTTGTCCCTTGTTCCCAGCCAAAATAAGGGGAGGATTCTGCTCTAGAGCTTTTCCCAACCACCTGCCTTCTCTGAGCAAGGGCAGCTCTGCCCTTGAGCCAGCTGGGGAAATCCGTCAGCTACCCAGGGGCTGGGGCAAGTCTTGGAACCCAGACCTTGCTGCTTCCCCTCCAAGGTTCCTAGGGCCCCTTGCTCTTGGGAACTTCCCAGGTCCTTGGTCAACCTCTTCCTCTGTTTTATAGGTGAAGAAACAAAGACTGCGGGTTGGGGTCCGGGGGGTCAGATTCTGTGAATGGTCCAAAGTCATACTGTAAACAGCTACAGTGTGGGGACTGGGCCCCTTGTCTCCTGCCTCCCAGTTTTGCCTTCTGTTTGGTGGTCCTGATGTTGGGGTAGGGAGTTAAGCTGATGAGAGGTCAACATAGATTCCAGGCAGGAACCAGACCCCAGCTCTTGGGACACACATGTAAAAACAGAGTTCATTCACAGCAGTTAAAACTGGGTTAAACCAAGCACCTCGGCTGGAGAGAGCCAGAAGGGAGCTTTTCCCACTTGTGTCCCTGGGAGATCCCAGCGGCCTTTTGGTTTTGTGGCCGCTCCCTCAGCAGTTGTCTGGGTGACTTTCTTCTTCACACCCACACCTCTTTTCCTACCCAGCCCATCCTGCCTCAGGGGCTATGGACAAAACCCTGAACTTGGCCTTAACTTGCATTGTGACCTCAGGTGGCCTTCTGCCTTTCTCTGGGCTTGCAGCTCAGTTTCCTGACTCAGGCCAGGTTATAACCCCCTGAGCTTACTGCCTAAAAGGCCTTCAGCATCATGGTCCAGATCGCTGAGCCAGAACCCTGTCCTAGGGCAGAGCTGGCCTCCCAGGGTGCCCTGCGGCTGCCTCTGACAGCAGCACACTAGGAAAGCATGACATTGGGCCTGTAGGAGGGCAGTACAGAGAGGGCGCAGGGGAGAACGCACCCACTCCCCCTGTCTGGAGGCCTATTGGCATGCCTGGTGCTCCCCAAGGCTCTGAGAGGAGTCAGGGGACCTGCTTAGGTGCCGAGTTGACCTCTCAAGGGACATGCGCTGTTGTAGATTCGCAAGGCCCTTTTTCCCCTCAGGGCCCACTTCCTTTAGCGGCCCTTCCAGGCAGGGTGGTGAAAAGTCCTAGCATTTGGGACCCTGGACCCCAATCGTCTTTGGCCCCATTCTGTCAGGCTGGGGGCTCAGTTTCCCTCCTTTGTAGCCAGGCATGCCCCCAGCCCTTGCTCCCCTGAGGGCGGGCCTGCTCTGCCTTCTGACTTCCTGTTTGCGAGTGGTTAGGTCCTGTGGCTTCGGTCCTGTTGTCTCCTCACAAGGCAGGTTATCTGGGCTGCCATCTCTGCCTGCCTGCCGAGCGGAGACCCGCGCAGCTGCAAGGAGGGCTTCAGCCTCCGTGTGCAGACCGCGCCCTTGCCCTTTCTCCCACCTTCTGGGCCTGTTCTCCTTTGCAAGGGTGAGGCCTTCGAAGGGCCCTTTTACTCCCTGTTTCTCCTCCTTGCCCAGCCAGCTTCTACCCCATCCCCTCCCTTTCCAAACCCTCTTCCATCCACACTCGCTTTCTCCAGGAAGCCTTATCTGATGGGCCCCCAGGACTCTGAGGTCGCTACTGTAGCATTTGTCAGTCCAGCCCTGAGGGCCCCTCCACCCCACCCAGGACTTGATTTGCCCTCATCACTGTCATTTTGAAGGACGTAGGTACGTGTGGAGGTATATATGTGCACCCTACTTGACCTCTCAGATTCGGTGTTTGCTCAAGTAGGAGCCAAGAGTCCCCTTTGGACCTGAAGCTCTACCCCTGCTTTGGTACAAATTGCTCTCACCCCCCCCCCCCCAACAAAACTCTCAAACCCTGTGGACCGATCTGTGTCTTGTCTATCAAAGTGGGAGTCCCTGAAGACTGGCCTTGGGTCCTTTTCTCCTCAGGCGCACCTTTACTGACCCCCAGTCTCAGACCGGCACACAAAAATGGCTGTTCCCGGGTCAGCGAGATTGGGGCCCTCTAGGATCCCAGACCCCAGTGGCCTCAGCCCTGCCACCGGGTGAAGGGCTGCTCCCACTTTTGTTCTGATGCCAGCTGCCGTGCCTCTACTCCTTTTCCTGGGACTAAGAATGTCAGAACTAGAAAGGACCATGGGGGACACTTCCTAGCGGAGTCCAAATGAGTGAGGTGGCCCAGGGAGTGTCTGGTGGAGCCGGGACCTGTTGCCAAGGGGCGGAGTTTGTGGAGTCAACTTGAACTCCTCTCTCCTCCATGAAGAGAGGCACCCTCTCTCCGTCACTGGCCATCACTTCTCATCCTGGGGAACTGAGACAACAAGAGGCTTTGCGGGCAGGCGTGGGACTCACTCCTCTCACACAGACCTGCCCATGTTCCGAAGCCATCCCCACTCCCTCTGGTCACCCTCCAAGGGCTGGCCTCAGATTCCCAAGTGAATCTTCCTGGGTGTTTCCAGGAAGGAGGCAGGGGAGTCCAGGAAGTGCAGTGGGTCTTCCTTGAGGTATGTCTGGAGGCCCGAGCTGGGCTGTGACCCATAGCTTGTCTGTGTGGCTCTGGGCCCTGTCTACTGTGTCTCTCTGGAAAGGAGACAGGGAATCTTTGGGGCCCTTTGGGCCCTCCATGTGTGTCTGTGTAGGCACCCGCTGCTTTGCCCTCAGGTACCTGTTGGTCAGTTATATGGGACACATGCATGGGCTATGCCAGTCTGGAGCTAGGCTTCCAGCCCAGTGCCTCTGTTCCACTCACCTGGGTGATCTCTATGTCCTTATATCAGACCAAGCCCTTGCCTCATCCTTGATTTGTCTTTGGCCCAGTCCTGATTCTCCTGGTTTGAGGCCCATCAGAGCTGGGATCCATTGCCAGGCTGGGGAAGAAGTTCAGGGTCCAGGGACACTGAGCCCCACCTCTGTTCCATCCTCTTCAACCCCAGCCCGAAGGTGGGAACCAGCAAAAGCCCCAGCCCCTCACAGAAACCTCCTGATTCCAGAGGCTCTGGGGTAGAGACACTGGGCCTTAGTCTCTCTCCTAAAACAAACAAACAAAACCCACAAACACAAAAATCAGGAGTGGTCTTTGGCCTTGGGCACTGAGGACCTATATGAAAAAAAAGCAGTCTCTCAGGGAGCAGGCCTCAGGGACCGGAAAGGGGCTGGGTTGGAGGCTGTTGAGGGACATGTGGGTCGCTGGAAAGGAACCTGGGTCTGACTTGCTTCGGGTCACATGTGGAGGGAGTTTGTAGCCAAGCTGGGCCCTGAAGCCAGGCCCCTGGCTCCCAGTCCGTGGCTCTCGTTTGCTGGGACAAAATCCCTCTGCGGTGATAGCTAGGAGAGCACTCTTAGGCCCGAGGGTGGTGGTGGGAGGGCAAGATGCTCTAGGAGGAGGGGCCCCAAAGGGTGGGGGTCCAGGAACTCAGGTTACTGCACAACTTCGATATTCTTATCCTCTTATCGTGGAGGGCAGCCACTTCCCCTCCACCCAGGGGCTGGAGCAGTGGTGGTCTGTTAAAGGAGCACCAACCCGTTTCGGGCCAGCTCGCCCTCCTCACTGCTGTCTCTTCAGACCCCAGCGGAGGAAGGGCCTAGTTCTCCTTTTCTCCATTCCATTTAGGGGCCTGGGCTGGATAATAATTCTCAGGTTGAGGATCCCCTTTCCTGAAGGAAAGAATGCACGGCAATCTCCCTCCCCACTGGCCCTTACTCCATGCCAATTCTCTTCTGGCCCTTGAATCTGCGTGTTCCCTGAAGTTCGTGTGGGCCTCACCCTGAATGGGGGACCCAGAGAAGAGGCCCATGGCCTTCTGGGAAGGAGTCACTGGGTGATTCTTGTCCATGCATACCACCCTCCCACCCGCCCCAAACTATTCTTCTTGATCCCAGAAACAAGCCCACTGAGAGACATGGAGAACTTTAGGGGAAAATGGGTGGCCTAGCCCTAGACCATCCCAGCCCCCACTCAGCCCCACACCCTGTTCCCCTCCCCCAGCCAGGGGCCCTGGGATGGGCAGCTTCCTGCCTTCCCCATGGGGAAAGCGGGGGTGGCATGCAGGTGGGCGGGCCCCGTGCCCACATCCGGCTGCTGTCAGAACCTCCCCTTAGAGTCTCTTTCCCTCCACTCCTCCAAGTCCAATGGCACCTATGCCCTGCCCTAGACGCTGGCCCTCACCACTGCTCTCCCCTGCCCTCCTGTCCCCAAGGGAAGCAGAAACATCCAGTCTAGAGCTAACAGGCCTACTGGCCCAAGTGGGACCTCTGTACTCTCCCGAGGGCACAGGCCTGGCCTTCCACGGGCTAGACCTGGGGGAGAGGGACGGCTTTGTGAGGCACCGTGGCCTCTGACTATGTGAAAGGTGTTGTGATGTGCTGGCCCGGACCTCCCTTCATGCCTCGGTACCTTTGTGGCCTCTCTAGGCAACACGCATAGAGCAGCCATGGCTTGGTTTGAATGTCACTGCTGTCCCAAAGGGCAGGGAGTTTTCTGGGGCTAGGGTCAGAGGGTGGGGCTCGGAAAAAAGGTCCTTTTCCTGTGCTGCATTCTGAACCCTGTGTTCTGGGCACTCAACGAAGGCCCTGACAGGGAGACCTTATCGCCTAGGGTCACCCCCAGTACCCTGAGTCAGGCCCAGGCTCTTGAACCATCCCCTGGACTTGGTGCCATGGGGGAAGGGCAGGCCCCCGGGGTCGCGGAAGCCACCTGCCCAGGGCGTGTGAGATGGTCTCTTCAGCCCCCCTCCCGCCAATACCCAGCCTTGGCGCGGGTTTCCTGTCAGTCTGTCCTCCCCAGGGAGGGGAGGGGCGCGCTAATCTCTGCCGCGGTGTGGGGGCGGGCTCCAAGACCGTTGGGCGCCCTGAGATCTGGCCCACGTGGCCTCAGGGTTATAAGCCCTGCCCGCCCTGAAGGGAACCCCACTTGGGAGCCTGGAGCATAGAGCTTGCTCCTCTGGGCCCTGCTGCATCAGGTAAGAATTTGAACCTTCGCTTCAATCCCAACAAGGGCTCAACTCTCAGCTTCAAGGGGGGGATGAGGGGTTTGCCTTCCAGGCCCTGAGTGGAAACACTCTGGGGAGGGACTTTGAGAGCTTGGGTGTCAAGGCTTTCTGGCAAAGCTCTAGGCAAAGAGGTGCAATAGCCCTCCGATCTATCGGCTTTCGGCTTCCGTGGCAAGACAGCTACTCAAAATGCTGGGCCTTGACTTCCTTCTAGACAAGGAAGGTAAAATGGCTCCTGGCCCCCAGTGAAGAAAGGAGGGGTCCTGGGTTCCAAGGGGCAAGGGCCAGAGAGTAGGGTGGGGATAGCAGGGGGTGGGTGGAGGCTGAAAAGTGGGACTCCGAGTCATCGAGAGGCACTAAATGTCTCCCCCCACCCAACATGGCTACTGTCTGTGTTGTGATAGCCTTGGGCTTCTGCTGGGGCAGCTGCTGGGTGGTGAGGGAGTCAGAGCCTTGGGCTGGTGAGGACACCAAGGACAGAGGCCCTGGTGGGAGGAAGCTGTGGCTGCCTCAGTTGGACTCTGGAGGGCAGGTAGTGTGGTTGGAAGGGGTCACGGCTGGGGGGCAGGGGGTCAGAACTGGGGTCTGAACCAGGGTAGCTATGGTTTCTACCTGAATGTTTCCAAAAGTGGGGGGATGGGGTGGAGCCGCAGGGGGAAGGGAAGAGGGAACCAAAGAGGAAGTGGGGGGAGGGAGGTAGGGGAGGCGAGGACTGGCGCCATGCTGAGTCACCGCCCACAAGGCCAGAGCAGGCCCTTTGGGGGCCATGGGGCAGGGTGGGGGTGTCTTAGGGAGCCACAGGGAGGGCTGGGGGCTCTCGAAGCAGGAGTCAGGAGGAGGAGCGGGCGGCCTGAAGAGTACTCGCAGACGGACAGACAGACAGTGCAGTCACCCATAAAGTAGAAAGCACTACTAACAGCACTGGAGGGTGTAGTGTTTCCTACTTTATGGATGAGTGTACTGTGGGCTTCGGAGACCACGCCGCCGCCGCCCGCCACCGTCTTCCTCCACACTCAGGATCATGTGTGACAGGTGAGTCCTTTAGGTATCCCCCTCCCCACCCTGCCCAGACCCCCGAAAGGCCTCCGCTGTCCCCCACGGCATTGCCCCTCTGGTTCTGGCCAACTGGGAAAAGCCCACGTGACCTCGTCTGCCACACAGAGGTCCGGGCGGCCTGCACATCTGGATTTGCCGCAGCTACGGACAGGCCCCAGCAAGGGGGCCCAGCGGCAGGCCCACAGACGCCGGGATGAGGCCCGGGGCGGAAAAGGAGGGTAGATGGTGGGCCATGGAGGGTGGTGGGGCCAGGGGTCCCAACACCAATAAAGAATGGACTCTGCTTCTGTTTTGTCTGAGACTCTGTTGTTGGGGTGGGGGCGCTGAATGGCCTTAGCGGGCACATGGCTGGGGTGGGCACACAGAGGGGTCGGGGGGGAGGATTACTCACTTGCTTGAGAGAAATGGGTTTGGCCCTGTCTGTGAGACCAGAAGAGAGCTCTGGGCCTGGCCTGGCCAGCCTGGGAAAGAAGGAGGGGTGGGGAGGGTATGGCATGGGTTGAGGTGGTGAGACCTCCCTACAAAGCCAGGAACAGGGGCAGGGGGTAACAGGACAGGGAGCGACAGGGCCAGGAGGGGCTCCCCTACCTTATTCCCTGCTCTGGCCCTGCCCTGACCTCTGTTCACACCCCTAAACTGAAAGCGGCCTACCTCCAATCCCAACCTAAGGAAGTTCTGTGGGTCCTTGGTTGTCTAAAAATTGGTATAAACCCACTGTGGCACACACACAAAGCCTCTTATGCATAAACGAGGGCACAGATTCTAATAGCCAATATATACCCACACCATCATGCATGTGCATTTCTGCACAAGGCCCCCCCCATGCTAGCAACATACATGGGCAGTGACATATGCATGTGACATTCTTGGCATGTCAGTCAATGACACAGGGACACATATGCACACTCAGAACACACACATGTACAACAGTATACACACAGGCAATGCCATAAGCCTACACAATGTGTGCTACACACGGAAGAGCATACAAACACACGGATAGTGATAGTCACGTAATGAACTCATCGGTGCCACACACACATAGGCCAACACACTCCTACATGAGAATCCATACCCAGAAGCTACTCAGTGGCATATCTAAATACAAGGATGTAAATAAAATCATGTCATTGTCATTACACATATTGACGTGACTGCACGAAAGTGTGTCATTATATATTGTGAAATATCTGAGAACGGCACACGTATACATGCCTGTGACATACATGCTGTAACTCACACAGAGACCCATAACACACATACACATACGTGTTTCTGTGTACAGCAGCCCCCTCCCGTGTATACGGAGAGAAATACATGCCTGGTCTGTACATGCATACAACAGCAGGATCCACACCGTAGGCACACACTGATGTACACACTACTGTAAGGAAGTGAGGATACCACCTCCTCCCCGTGTACTCCCCAGCAGTCTCATCAGCTCCCCCCTAGGTGGATCCCACAGTCGGGAACGCTGGGGCCCCTTGCTGCAGCTGCTGTTCCCCAGGGCACCACACGAGGGCCCCCTACGTGGGTGGAGGCCGGCTTGTGTGCAGGAGGATTTAGTCCCACATTTGGAGGGGACAGGGGCTCCTTCCCCAAGGCCATTCCCAACACCCCTGTCTCTGGAGAATTCATCTAGGCTCCTGTCCCCAAATGCCATCTTCCCATGGCACAAAGACCGAGGCTAGACAGACAACGAACTTCCTCACACTTTGGGGCAAAGCCATCCCGACAGGTCTGTGGTCTCCCTGGCTGGCCCAAGATGGCCAGTCTGCCGCCAGAATGAAGTCTGCCAGGAGGGAGCCGAAGCAATTCCATTTTCTTCCTCTGTCTCTGTCTTCCTTCTCATTCTTTTGATTTCTCGGTCTCTCTCTCTCTCTTTGTTTCATCTCAAATCCCATCTTTTCTATACCTATCCTTTTCCATGGCTGGCTCTATCTATCCTACCACCTGGTCTCTGTCTCTACTGGTCTCGGGCTGGGGTTGATGTGGGGAGGACCGTCTGCTGCCCCCTCCCCTCTGTACAAGGAAGGTGCGGGGGCATGTGGGGACGAAGGGTGGGAGGCTACACGTAGCGGGTGGGGGTAGTACTGGGCTGGGATCCCACTAGGAAGAAGCTCTTCCCTCTGTCCCGACCCTGCCTGCTGGTCCAGCCCACCAGTCCAGCGCCATCACCATGGAAACTAGCAGCCGACTTCCTATTGGTGGGCGGGAGAAAACAGGGAGGGGGAGGGGAGGGCTGTCTCTCCCCTGTTCGACCCCCCCCCATCCTGAGGCTCGGCCCTCCTCTGCGCCCACCATCTCGGGGCTCCTGGACTGTAGTGGACCCCTGCAGTCCCTGGAGCTGAGGCCAGGAGGGACAGAGACTATGAGGCAAGCGGCCCACCGACCCAGACCTCCTTAGGACCAGCCGACTGCCCAGCGAGCGGGAGAGCAGCAGCAGAGAGGGGCAGGAGATAAAGGACCACAGCGGACGGCTGAGGATCACCCCCGCTGCTCCTGCACACCCCAGCCAGGCTGAGGGTCGTGATGGATGGCCAGACTCGCAGACGCTGACGGACACACAATGACACCGATGCACACAGCTGCACAGCACTGAGCTGCTCAGATACAACCAGTGACAGCGTCACACACTGCCACAGCCCTGCAACACAGACACCCACCCACACACACACACACGGAGAAACAACTGGTAACTCTGAAACAGGCACAGACAGTGACACGCAGAACCACTACCCTGACACACACAGGCGGGGGCATCCGTCTTCCAAACCCATCCAGGGCAGCGCTGCCCCGGACACACCAAGCTGGAGACACACGCCAACCTTCCCCCAGGCGCTGCTGCTGGTGGCCTCTGCACACCCTCCCTGCCCCCACGGGGACACCCTCGCTCCTCCATACACCGGCGCACACACAGCCGCGAGCAAACATAGCTCGCCTACCCCTAGCTTCGCCTCTGGCAGCTCCGACTCCTGCAGCCTCCTTTGTGGGTGAGGAAGAACGGCCAACCTCGGATGGAGCCTCGGTGAAGCCAGGAGCTCGGAGAAGAGGGGGGTCTGGCCTGGCATGACCCTCGCCGGCCCCTCTGCTTGGCTGGGTGATGTCCCCCGGCCTGGGTCCTGGGGCCCCTCGGCAGGATCATGGAGCAACTGACACCCCTCCCACGGCTGGGGGACCCCAGAGCCATGGAGCCATGGGCTCTTCCCGCCTGGCAGAGCTGGACTCCGGGCCAGGGGAGCGACCCCGGAGGCAGGACCCTAAGCATTGCCAACATTCCAGCAGCTCTGCAGGGTGGAGAGCTGAAGCCTGAGGAGAGCTCCCAGCCTGAGGGAGCCCAGAGCCCCGGGGCGATGGGGGGCACTGAACCCGAAGGAACCAAAACTGGGCTGCCCGGCCTGAGGCACCAAGCAGTGAGCTCCAGACCCAGCTGCCCGAGGCGGGAGGACGAGGAGGTGGAGGCTCTTCCTAAGGTACGGGGGTGCTGGGGAGGGCTGGGGTCTACGTGGTGGGGCCTCTCATGATGCCCTCCAGCTTGGGCACTATATGCCACCCCACGGCCTGCATCTCCTCTCCTGGCCTGTCTGTCTGGGGGTCCCTCTGTGACTGTATGGCTTGCCTTCACTGGGCAGGAATCTCAGGGGCTCCATTTTTTGCCATGTCTGTCCTTCTGACTCTCTGCCTGTCTGCTGCATCTGGCCCTGCCCCTACCCCTTCCTTCTGGGGTCTCTCTCTCTGATGGTCTATGTATCCTCCGAGAGTCTCTGTCCTTGGGGGCTGGAGGATCTGGGGGGTGGGGGTGGTGAGGGTTGTGGAGGTGCGTGGTGGACTCAGAGTTCGAGGAAGCAGATTCAGAGGATGGGGCTCAGTGCTGGGCTGAGTCAGGTAGGACAAGGCTTGGGGTAGATGTGAGCAACCTCCTATAGAAGATGGAAGGACCAGGGCTTTGGGGGAAGGAAGGGGACACAGGGCCCATAAAGAACCTGGAGGGGTGGGGCTGGGAGCTCGAGATGGCATTTCCCAGGAAGAGATGGGCAAAGACGGAAAGAACTCGGGACTAGCAGAGAGGGGACCAGGGATGGAGGAGGCCAGTGTGGGCCCCCTCTGGGCCTCCTAAGCTCATCTCTGAAAGGCCTGGGACATAGGAGGAGAACCTTCTCATCTCCATGTCTCCCTAGACTGCTGGCAGGCAGGATGCTTCCATATGGAGGGCTTTGGCTAGGGAGGGTGTGTTCCTGAGGTGCCATGCTCTGTCCTTCCCTGGGCCAGGGCAAGTTGAACACTGGCTGCGGGGACAGGCCTGATCTGGAGCTGCTGAGGGCCTTGGGGGAGCTGCAGCAGCGCTGTGCCATCCTTAAGGAGGAAAATCAGATGCTGGTGAGGCTTGGAAAGCAAGTCCTGAGTCCTGGTTGGAGCTGGGGGAAGGCAGACTCAGACACCCCAGCCCTCTGCCTCAGCAGCCTCCCCATCCCATAAACTCTCCCTCCAAGTGAGGGCTACCTGGAGGGGATATGATCCCAAGACCCAGAGAGAGTGAACCCCAATCTAGAGTTGCCGAGTACCCCACTGTGAGCCCAGGGGGTCTAACCCAAGTCCTGGACAGTTAGGATTGGGTCCATGGGGGTGCTCCCAACATGCCCCAATTCTGGCTGACCCTTGTCAGAGGAAGAGCAGCTTCCCTGAGACAGAGGAGAAGGTGCGGAGGCTGAAGAGGAAGAATGCCGAGCTGGCGGTCATTGCCAAGCGCCTGGAGGAGAGGGCCCGGAAGCTGCAGGAGACTAACCTGAAGGTGGTGAGGCTGGGAGGCTGCTGGATGGAGGCCGGGTGACCAGGGAGAGAGGGAAGCCCGACCAGGTCTGAGGGAGTGGGTCTTAGGAGGTGTGGACTCCTAACACCCAGGAAGCAGGAATGGGGGTGGGGGGACAAGGGGTAGGAAGAGCAAATGCTGGCTGGGCTGGGAGGCCGGGTTTCTGGAGTTACGGGGAGGAAGGGAAGGGCTGGGCGGGGAGTTCCTGAAGAGGCAGGGAGCAGGTTTCTGGATTACCACGTGCTGTTGCTGGCTGCAACCTCCCGCTGAGCTCATCTCTGGGTGCAGAGCTGGTGGGGGCAGGGATGAAGACCCATGACAGTGGCAGCCCTGAATTAGCAGCATCCTTTGGGCCTCAACTAGAATGTGGAGTTAACCCTCTCAGTCCTGTCTGAGGATTTGCTGGGATGGAGTCAAGTGAGGCTAGCCTTTCCCTAAAGCCCCCAATACAGGGGGTAAGCAGGAGGCCACACTTCCAGGTTTTCATCCTAACCCTCCGTTGAGAGGAGCTGAGGAGGGGAGATGTGTCCCAATCCTCAGATGACCATTGGCCTTACCCCTCCTCTGGCCAGGTGAGTGCCCCCATGCCCCGTCCTGGGGCCAGCTTGGAGCTGTGCCAGAAGGCCCTGGCCCATCAGCGAGCCCGGGACCTCAGTGAGACAGCCAGCGCCCTGCTGGCTAAGGACAAGCAGATCGCTGCCTTGCAGCGGGAGTGCAGGGAGCTGCAGGCCAGGCTCACCCTGGTTGGCAAGGTGCGAGGCCCGGTCACCCCTTCCCCACCAGCCTTACACGGGGGCAGCCTGCCTGGCTTGTGGGATGTGGACGAGATGTTGATGAGATGCAAATGAAGCAGGAAGGTGGAAGCTGCTGGGGAGTAGGTTCCCCTGGCAACGGCCCAGGTGGGAGCGGGGAGAAGGAGCCTGAACCGAAGGGGGTGGAGCCTCGAGTCCCAGACCTGGGAATCTCTGTGCTCCAGGCTTCGGGCTGTATGCCAGCGGGTCTCGCTGTATTAATCCACACATACCTCACACTTGCGTGAAGCGATGTTCACAAGGCATTTAGCACAGTTCCGGGCACACCGTGAGTGCCCAGTAAATGAGTTACCGTGACTGCACACGGGTTCGCGGAAGCATGTGGCCGGATAAGCATGCACCTATGACCAGGCATGTACGCAGGGAAGGGTCTGCACGTTTACGCGCGTCGGAGCCTCTCCAGCAAGGTGGGGGTCGGGTTCTAGCCCCGGGCGGTCAGGGCTAGGCCTGACTCCCCTCCCTGTCCCCACCAACCCCAGGAGGGCCCCCAGTGGCTCCACGTGCGGGACTTCGACCGCCTGCTGCGCGAGTCCCAGCGGGAGGTGCTTCGGCTGCAGCGGCAGATCGCCCTGCGCAACCAGCAGGAGCCGCCCCGGCCAATCCGGCCCTCCGGCCCCGCGGCCACAGCCAGAGCAGGGGCTCCCGCCCCGGGGGCCCCGGGAGAGGTGAGCTCTGGCGCCGGGGCAAGTATGGGGGCGGGATGTAGATGGGGGGGGGGGGGGCTCCGGGATCTCCCCCGGCACCGGCGCGCAGAGCCCAGAGGATCAGCCAGTGGCGTGCGCTCTCCGAAGGCCCGAGGGGGAGCTTTCCGGACCCCGGAGGGGAGGGTCGCCGGTACCTGCGCCGCGCCGACCCCGGCCATTCGGGGTCCGCCCTCCGCAGGCCTGCGCCCCGTCGCCCCTGTCGCGCAGTCAGTGGTACGGCCCGGCCGCAAATCCCCGGTTGCCCTGGCAGCGGCCCGGGGCCCAGCCCGCGCCGCCGCCTCCCGCCGCCGCCCTAGCGCGGGGACGCCCCCTTCAGCACCCGCCTGGTCCGCCAGGCCCGGCCCCGGCCCCCCGGGGGCGGCGGTGCATCCGCCTCGGCTCGACGTACGGGCGACCCTCCCTGGGCGCTGGGCTTCGGCAGCTGCTGTCGCGAGGGCTTGGGACCCTACTCCGGACCCCCAGAACTTAGAGGTCTGGCTCCTCTCCATCCTCTTTACTTGGGCGGCACCTAGGTTCCCCTCGTTCTGGCAAGAGGGGTGGGAGAAGGGGCACTACAGCGACCAAGGCCTCCGGGCGTGGAGCGCTTCTCGCACAGGTGTTGCCCCTCTGCCCAGCCCAGGGAGCGAGAGGCCCCTCCCGCCAGGAGCTGCCCTCCCCTGGAGTGGGCACAGAGAAACTCAGGTGCGGCGCCGCGGGCTGGGGGGAAGCTAGGGAGAGGGTCTGGCCCGGCCTACAATGCTGTAGGCAGAGCCGGGGCGCCGATGGTCTAGGATTCCTAGCTCAGGGAGCACCACATCCCTGGGGGCGCCGGGCGGTCTCCTAGCTCTCTGCCAGTCACTGAAGGACACCCGGGACGGTTATTGAGTGCAGCGCAGGGCTGCTGTTGGAAGCTAAAAAGGGAAAGCTTTGGCCTGGATAAGGGACCCATCTCCCAGGGCACACACGGGTCTCAGGATCTTGAAAGCAGTATGTCTAGAGGATGTAGGGGTGCCGCCTCTGCCCTCCCCCGTGAGCCGGAGCTGTGTGCAGGCAGCAGTCACTCTCTCTTCTGGAGCAGGGATGGCTTTGCTGACTGTGAGATGGGGTGGGAGCCTACCACACATAGGCCGGGCAGGGGGGCCGGCTGCCCTGGGGCCCTGTTCTCAGGTGCCAGCCCCCATCCCTGGGCATTTCCAGGCCACGCCCCAGGAGGATGTGGAGAACCTACCGGCTGTCCTAGGGGAGCCTGAGAGACAGCAGAGGGTGCAGCAGCTGGTAAGTCCCAGGTCAAGGGCTCGAGGCAACCAGTTGTGGGCAGGTCTGCCTTTCCACATGAGGAGCCCTTGGTTCTGACCCCACAGGAGTCAGAGCTCAGCAAGAAGCGAAAGAAATGCGAGAGTCTGGAACAGGAAGCCCGGAAAAAGCAGAGGAGATGTGAGGAGCTGGTAAGCTCCCAGGGGCCTCCCGGAGTCCAGCCAGGTGGTGGGCTCCCTCTCAGCTCTGCCTTCACCCCTCCTGTCCTTCAGGGCTCTTCTGCCCTGCCTGGCACAGGGTCCAGGTGGGGGAGGAAGGCTTTGTCTGGGAGGGCCAGGTCCTCTGTGTGGGGTGAGGAGGTGTGTGGGCACCGAGCCCCCTCCCCAAAGCTCCCCCGGTCTCTCAGGAACTGCAGCTGAGAGAAGCCCAGAACGAGAATGCCCGCCTTGTGGAGGAGAACTCTCGGCTCAGTGGGAGAGCCACGGAAAAGGAGCAGGTAGCCGCTCTGCCCATCGCCATGGGGCTTGGGCTTCTGCTGGAACCCTGGTCCCCGGGCAAGGGGGACCAGGGTTCCAGCCCTGGTCCCCTCTCCCACCACACTGGGCTCGAGTGTGAAGGGCACTGTCCCCTGGGTGAGGGAGCTGCTGGGACAAGGCTGACACACTTGGCTCCCTGCCCCTTCTCCAGGTGGAGTGGGAGAATGCAGAGCTGAAGGGCCAGCTCCTGGGGGTGACGCAGGAGAGGGACTCGGCCCTTCGCAAGAGCCAGGGCCTGCAGAGCAAGCTGGAGAGCCTGGAGCAGGTGCTGAAGGTGAGGAGGCAGCGGAAGTCGGAGGAGGGTCTCCGACCCTGGTACGAGAAGTAAATGGGACGGTCGAATGTGCCCCGTGTGGAGCACTGGGGTCTGAGGTCCAGTCCTGGTACCGCCAACCCCTTCCCTTCTTTGGCCTCGGTTTCCTTTTTAACAAAGGGTACTGAAACCCATAGGGTCTGAGGCTCTCTCATCGTAGAGCTACAGGATTAGTGGACAGGGGGCCCTGGCCTTGACCTCTTGTCTTTCAGCACATGCGGGAGGTGGCCCAGCGGAGGCAGCAGCTGGAGGTGGAGCATGAGCAGGCCCGGCTCAGCCTGCAGGAGAAGCAAGAGGAGGTCCGGAGGCTGCAGCAGGTGGGAGCAGGGGGCAGGGAGGTCTGGGAGGCCGCTGGAGCCCTCAGTCGTCCACTCATCCAGTGAGCATTTACTGAACACCCACTGAGTGCCATGTTCTGTGCCAGGCACTGGGCAGCAGTGGTGGGGAAAGAACAGGTCCCAGACCAGTCAACAAATAAGCAGATGCTCGAGTGAGATGAACCTCGCCACTGACGGGCCCAGGGGGGATATGACCGGGATAGGGCCAGGGGCCACTTTAGAGAGGGCGGCAGGGAAGACCTCTAATACCTTAAGGTTGAGAAGGAGCCCACCGAAGAGTGTTCCAGGTGGGAGAATCAATGGGCAAATGTCCTGTGGCAGGAAAGAGTGTGGGGCCAGAGCAGTGTGGCTAGACTAGAACCCCAGGAATAGGCAAGAATCAGATCAGTTGAGCAGCTCCACGGAGTGTAGGGGTTGGGGGAGTGGGTGAGGAGGCAGGTGGTCGGTCGGGTGTCAGGGCTGCCGCAGGTGGGCAAGGATGTCCACCTGGGCTACTGGGCTAAAGCGCAGGCAGGGCAGGTGGAAAGGGGGAGGACTTAAAATATATTTTGGACCTAGAATTGACAAGACTCCATAGGATTCTCGTAGCGCCCCTGCTCTTTTCAGCCATTTGCTGAGTAGCCCCTGAGGGACAGGCCTGAGGAGGCAAAGGCTGAAGGGGCCACAGATGTGAGAGTTAGGGAGTACTGAGTTCTGACTTCGCTTCAGGCTAAGTTTGGCTTGTGTGTTAAAAACATACAAGTGGACGTGTCCGTAGACAGTTGGACCTACGGGTCTGGAATCTTGGGGAAGCTGGTCATGAAGATTATAGAGTCATCGACGTGGCCAGCCGTGTGACTAGATGGGACCCCTGGGGAGAGAGTGAAGAGTGTGAGGGGGGGCCCAGCCCCATGCCCTGCAGCACCCTAACATTCCCAAAGGGCCAAAGACAGGGAGCAGGCGAAGGAGACTGAGAAGGAGCATCCCAAGAGGTAGGAGGTAAACCCAGAGGGTGGATGTCCCAGAAAGAGAGAAGCACTATCAGGCCTCCCTCTCCCTGACACTGTTACCTTCTGACCTAAGGTGTGGTTCTGGGGTGGGAGTTCGGTGGCCCTCAGCCTTCCCCTTCCCAGCTCCCCTCCCGCCCCAACCTTTCCGCTCTTTCTTCCCTCCCTTTGCCCTTGCTGCCCCTCCTCCATCCCTCTCCCTTTATCCTGTCCCCGTTCCTCATCCTCCCCCTCCCACATTTTGCCTCCTCCTCCATGCAGGCCCAGGCAGAAGCCAAGAGGGAACATGAAGGGGCCGTGCAGCTGCTGGAGGTAGGGTCCCTGCAGGCGGCCAGCGGCAGCACCGGTGTCGGGGGGAAGGCAGGGAAGTTCAGGGAGAGCTGGAGTGGACTCTGGGAGGTGTGTGTGTGTGGGGGGGGTGTGGGGTTGCAGGAAGGGCCCTTACACGCTCCAGAGCCCTGGGAACCACCCTCCACCATTGGCCTACTTTGGGCAAGGGCACAGCTGGGCAGGGGCTCTTGGGTCTGGGGGCAGCAGTCTCCCCCACTGCCACCCACCCCCAGAGGCTGCCTTCACCCTGAAATATCCTTCCGTTTAGGAACTGCCCAGTCAGTCGAGGGAGCCGACCAGGTAGTGTCCACTTGGGCCCTCTCTCCCTCCCTCCCTCCCTGTCTGCACAGCGACTCGCAGGGTGAGCCATTCTAACCTGTCCTCTGTGCTTTCCTTTCCTGCCACAGTCGACCCTGGATTCCATGCAGGTACACCCCCCGCCCCCATCCTCCCCGGGCTGTCCCTTCCCCTACACCTCTCCAGGCTGGCTGAGCTATGTCTCCTTCCTCAGGTCCAAGTGGCCCCTGCTCTCATGTCCAACAGAGGAGGGTGTGACTGGTAGCAGAGACCCAAGAACGCATAGACGGGTGGGAGGGGGTCACCTCCTCGACCCAGACCTGCCACAGCGCCTGGCAGACACGAGGCCATCCCTCCTCTAAAACCTAGCCTCTCAGACCCTAAGGAAGTTCATCACCAGTCTAACCCATGCTCCTCTTGACCTTGGCCAGAGGAGAGGCGCCAAATGTTGGGATGCTTCTGAAACCTGAGAAAAATTCCTTGAGAAATGGCTCCTTCCTGCCGCAAAGATGTCCCTAGCTCCTGTGGCGGGGGGGGGGGGGGGTTCTCTCTTAAGGGTAGGGATTTGGGTCACTGACTGTGGGAGGGTGACAAGCCGCAGAGCTGAGAAGGGACTGGCAGTGGAACGGGGAGTGGGTGCTATTCCTTTTGGCCTAGAAGCAGCTGGAAGCAGGAAGTACCACTGCCTGGAGTGGGAGGCACCCTCACTATTAAGGCAGTGGGGCCACCAGGCTGAGGGCTGGTGCCCAGGCCTAGGGCTGGGTGGATATGAGCTGAGGTCTAGTGTGGGCTCCTTCTGTGTGGACAGGGCACAGGATGGGACTGGCCGCTTGGCTGGGCCTGGTAGCTTATGGGAGGTCTTGGCCCAGGTCCGGGTTCGAGAGCTGGAGGAGCAGTGCCGCACCCAAACAGAGCGCTTCAGCCTCCTGGCACAGGAGCTCCAAGCTTTCCGCCTGCACCCCGGCCCCTTGGATCTACTCACCTCTGCCCTGGGCTACAGTACCCTTGGGGACCACCCCCCACCCCCCTGCTGCTGTTCCACTCCCCAGCCCTGCCGTGGGTCTGGCCCCAAAGGTAAGGTGGACCCCAGGGATATAAGTATGGAATCCCCAGGCCTGGAGCTTTTTTATAGAGCAGAGTGTTCGGAGTCAAAGAAGGCTAACAACTCACCCAGAGTCACACACCAAATTAGAGCCAGGCCTGGCTAGAACAAAGCTTTGATGGGGGAGAAATGAGCTCCTAGGCGAGGCTCTTCTGGAGTCTGGCCAGGCATTTCGGCCACTGCTCCTCTCCCCCAGCAAAACTCTGCAGTCAAGGCTTGGAGCTGGACCCTAGGAATCAGCAGCTGGTAGTATGGGCTTGCAAAGAGCTGAGCCGGGAGTCAGTCCGACTCAGGGGCCCCAGGCCCTTCTCACTTGTCAGCCCACATGATTCTGAGCATGCCACTAGACCTCTGTGGGTTCTGGTTTCCTAAGCCATAAGACAGAAAAATTCAGAGCACCTCATCAAGCTGCTGTGAGGATCATGTGAGATAATATATGTAAAGCACCACCACTTCCACGGAGTAAGTTTCCCCCAAATATTTCCCTCTTAGAACCATGGCTATGGAGGCCTTGACCCTCCTCTCCGAGCGGCCCCACCCTTGCTCCCTAGTCCCTCCTCAGGCCACAGACCACGTGCCATCTTCTCTTTAGACCTTGATCTCCCTCCGGGCTCCCCTGGGCGCTGCACCCCAAAGTCGTCTGAGCCTGTCCCCACCACTGTTACCGGGGTCCCCCGAAGGACGACCAAGAAGGCAGAGTCCCTCTCCAACTCCTCTCGCTCCGAATCCATCCACAACAGCCCCAAGTCATGCCCCACGCCTGAGGTCAGTGCTGCGGAGGGGCCGGGGGAGAGGGGGGGTTGGGGGGCCCTATCCTCCTCTGGTGTCCCCAGGAGTGGGGTGGCTGCTGGCCACTGAGGGGTCGCAAGTTGGGAAGTGGAGCCAGGCCCTGGGAGAGAAGGGCCTGTGGCTTCCTTGAAGGGCAAGGAGCTCAGGTGGAGGCTGCCCTGCCCTCCAGGGTCCCTGCAGGCCCTACTTAGGGGCTGCCCAGCTCCGCCCCTCCGGGGCTTAGAGAGGCCCCAGAGTACGGAGCTGGATGGAGGGAGACCCTTCGGCGCCGGGATCCGTGTAATGAGACTGTTCATGCGAGTGTCTGAGGCACAAGCAGATGGTTGTGTGGGAAAGAGCACAGGTTCTGGGATTCCCTTCCCAGCTCTGTTTTAGGCGAGTCTCTGACCTTTTCTGGGCTTTGGTTTCCTTGTCAGGATTTGGGATCTAATAAAACCTGCCTTGTAGTATTGTCATGAGAATTACATGAGAAAATAAACAGAAGAGCACTACTGCAGGGCACACATTTATTATCAAGTGCTGGATACCTTGTCCCTCTCTCTACCTCCCAAACCTCAGAAACGGTGGCCTTGGGGGGGCAAGGGTGGCAGGTCTGGAGTGGCCCAGCTGTCTGTGGTTGTGGAACCTGGTAGAACCCAGCCCAGCCTCTACTGCCCCCTTGTGGGCAAGGAGGACAGTGCCGTCTTTGGCGGTGTGGTTGGGGGGCCTCCCTACTCCCCGCTCAGGACCCTCCATGCAAGGACTCTTCAGCCTCTCTCTTCTTGCCTCCAGCTCTCCCCAGTTGAAGTGCTTTGCTGTGTTTTTCCCTTAAAGAGACAAACTGCCATGGATCGCCCACCCCACACGGGTGTGGCTGGATGGCTTCTGCTCAGATGGGGAAAGCAACCTTACTGGGCCCATGCAGTAGAGGCCAAAACTCAGGAGGGATCCAGGTTATTCTCACTCCTCTTTGCCAGGGCAGTGGGGCTCTGCCAGGGCCTGTGGGCCCAGGTGCTGATTCAGAAAACATCAGGGTTTATTGCTGCTGGCCTTGTCTGGCAGGTGCTCTCTATCCCTTCTTGAAGCAGTGGGTCCTCTGGCTCATCTTGGAAACCTGCCTGCATTGCCATTGGCCCTGGGTCCTGAAGACGACTGGCCCCTTCTGTTTGTCCACAGGTGGACACGGCCAGCGAGGTGGAGGAGCTGGAGGCAGACAGTGTCTCCCTGCTCCCAGCAGCATCCGAGGGCAGCCGGGGAGGAGCCAGGATCCAGGTCTTCCTAGCACGCTACAGGTGGGTGCCTCCCCCTGCTCCCCATTTCCCTAGTGTTTCGGGTGCGTGGGAGGAAGGGACCAGGTGAAGAAGACAGAGGCCTCTGGAGGTAGTGGCAGTGGTACGGGGGTCCTGGTTGGACGTGTCCTCTCAGCCTAGTTGGACTGGGTGGGCACAGGAAGCACTCTCCCTGGCTCATGGTGGACCACCAAGGGACCATAAAGACCTCATACAATGGGAGAGAGTAGACGGGACACGAAGATGGATTGTAGGTCCTCTTCCTTCTCCGCACCTCCTTCAACAGCTACAACCCGTTCGAGGGCCCCAATGAAAACCCAGAGGCAGAGCTTCCTCTTACTGCTGGCGAGTACATCTACGTCTACGGCGACATGGACGAGGATGGCTTTTTTGAAGGTAGAATGGTAGCAGCGCTGTTGTGTCCGTCCCCCCTGCTTTCAAGCTCTTCTTCCCAGAGACCCCTCACCCCATGCCCCAGACCCTCTCCCCAGCGTGCTCAGCCCACCAGAACTTTTCTGACTCTGCTAAAAGGCAGCCCCTGGGGAAGGGACCTAGGCAAGGGGGTAGCTGGTCTGGCCGCAGATCTGCTTCAAGCAGGGCAGGACAGGGCCTGCCGCCGTCTGCATACTGGATGGCGTCACAGGGAATTCGGGCTCAATATGCTTTTGTGCTACCGGACAGGGCGGGGTGGTGCCTAACTCCAGTGACATCAGAGTCGGGCGAGTGGCTTAGATCTGACACTGGACTCAGCCGGTGTCAGGAGGAGGAATGAGGGTCCAGAGTCCAGGAAACGGAGTTAGGAACTAGTCAGCAGGTGTCCAGGCCCAGGTGGGGCGTGGGCTACAGGGCAGCTCTCCAGGGCTCTTTGGGAGCTCAGGCAATGGAGCAGCTGCCCCGTGACTGAGACTGGACACCAGGGCAGGACCTGCCAAAGAAACGGTCTCCGGACACTTCCCAGGTGGCCCTGGCTGCCCGGCAGGGAGAACGACGCCATGCCTGCTGAGCCTGGATTGTGGCGCAGGCAGGGCAGGGGGTCTCTGGGAAGAAGAGCTTGAAACCACAGACAGGGATTTAGGAAAGAAGCCAGGTCTGAATCCACAAGGCCCAAAGCTTGGGGTTTGGAAGGCTGGGGCTTCGAGCCCGCTCAGCATCCCTTCCCCGGGCCCGGAGGCTGGTCCCTGAGTAGCTGCCATGAATGATGGTGAAGAGCTGAGCTCCCCAGAGATGTGCATTAACAGAAGTGGGATTAAATATTTCCCAGGAAAAAAACGCTTTTTAAAAGTGAAAAATACTCAGAGCCCATACCTTTTCTTGAAGGGGGGCAGCCAAAACACAAAATAGTAACTAACCACAAATTACTAGAATTGGAACTATTCCATCTGGGATAGACTTAAAGGCCTGGAGACAGCTGGGCCCAGGATGCCCTCTCCCCACCCCCTACCCCTGCCTCCACCCCTAACAGACTTAGCTAAGTGATGCGTTTGTCTATGCCTGGTGCCGCCTGGACCGCTGCCCGAGGTTTGAGCCTTGGGAACCGGGACCTGGCTCTGGCTGGGGCTCCAGCACCAGCCTTTCTGGGCAGTGGGTCTGCTTGGTGCGAAGCCTCCTACCTTTCCCATCCCGTTTCTTAGCGTCAGTGCTTATACTGATGTCCTCAGGCTGCCAGACCAGGTTACACGCTGGCTGGCATAAAACAACAGAAATGCTTTCTCTCACACTCCTAGAGGCCAGACATTTGAAATTAAGGTGTTGGCAGGGCCTCATGCCCTCTAGAGGCCCCGGGGAGACTCCATTCCCCATTCCCAGCTTCCGGTGGTTTCCTAACTTGTGAGCGCGTCACCCCTGTCTCTGCCTCTGCAGTTCCATTGCTGCCTCCTCTTCACTCAGTGTCTTGCTCTGTGCATCTCCTAGAAGGACACTTGTTATTTGATTTAGGACCCATCCATGTAATCTATAACAATCTCTCCTCAAGGTGCTGAACTTAATTACATCTACAAAGATGTTTTTCCCATATAAGGTCACAGCCACAGGCTCTAGGGATTAGGATGTGGACATGTCTGGGGGAGGTCACCAGTCGACCCTCTCCAAGCGCTTACAGTATCTAAGTCATTGGAAGGCACTGTTGTTTCTTCAAGTTTCCTTACGTTCTCTCATTCCTAGCATGAGCAGAGAGTGAGGAGGCTGGGGAAACTCACTGGCTCTCCTGATGCTCAGACCCATTTTCCTCTTCCACACCCTCTTCCTTAAGCTCAGGCCCCTACTTCCCCTTCCTCCAAATAAGGCCCAGCAGCCCCCAGCCTGTCTGTTCCCTGGGAACCCTCTCCCTTCTCCCGAATTAGCTGTGACCTGACATGCTGCGTGCCCAGTTTCCTCCTTCCTGGGCATCCCTCTGTTGTCACGTGTTCAGGGGAACATGCAGAAGGTAACAGAACCTATCTTGGGTCACTGCCTGGACTGGCCGCCAGTCATGCTCCTAGGCCCCCAGCTTGAGGTGGGTCCTCATCTCTTCTAGGACCCGCAGGGAAATCTTCTCTAGCACTCAGGTCTTTTGTCCCTAGAATTGCTTCCGTTGCCCTGACCAGGTGGTGCTTCAAGGAGTTCAGTTTTCCACGAAGGGAAGTTGAAGGGTGCCCCGTCCACGACTCCTTCGGCCTTTGTAGTAGAAACGTTTTCGAACGCCCTGAAAGTTGAAAGAATGATATGGTGAACACCTGTATCCTCATCACCTAGATTCAACGGTTGTTAACATTTTGTCATATTTACTTTCTCCATCCGTAGATTAAAAAAGAGAAATGAGGTAAAAGCAAGTTGCAGACATGGTGACCTTTTGCCTAGCCACGGTTCAGCGCACATCTCAGAAAAGGGACCTTCTCTGACAGCTTAGCACCGCCTAGGCTCTTGTTAGAAATGCAGACTTACAGCCCTGCCCAGACCTAACTAAGTCAGAATCTGCATTTTAACAAATCTCTAGGCAATTCCGATGCGCATGAAAATTTAAGAAGCGCTGCCCTCTCTCACGGGGCTGTTATCGCTCCTGGGAATATTAGCAAAAACTCCCTACTGTTGACTGTTCTTGTCTTTTAAAAAGTGCTCACAGATAAATGTTGATTTGAGTCAAATGCTTAAGATCATGCACTAACCGAAGCTAAGATGCATTTATTGGACTGGTTTTTCTCTACCTCCTCTCTGTCTTCCCCTTCCCTGCCCTCCCTCTGCCAGGGGAGCTCATGGATGGCCGAAGGGGCCTGGTCCCTTCCAATTTTGTAGAGCGTGTGTCCGACGATGACCTCCTGACCTCCCTCCCTCCGGAGCTGGCCGATCTGTCCCACAGCTCAGGCCCTGAACTCAGTTTCCTGAGCGGAGGAGGGGGTGGCGGCAGTAGCGGGGGCCAGAGCAGTGGGGGCCGCAGCCAGCCCCGACCTGAGGACGAGGCTGCAGGGGACGAGCTCAGTCTGAGCCCCCAGCCTGAGGGCCTGGGTGGGCCCCCTGCTGTGCCTTACCCCCGCAGCCTGGTGGTACTCAGGCAGCTTGCCCACAGTGTGGTGCTGGCCTGGGAGCCACCTCCTGAGCGCCTGGAGCTACGGGGCTACCATATCTGCGTGAATGGGGAGCTGCATCAGGCCCTGGGGCCAGGGGTGCCCCCCAAGGCTGTGCTTGAGAACCTGGACCTGCGGGCCGGGCCCCTCCATGTTTCTGTGCAGGCCCTGACCAGCCAGGGCAGCTCTGACCCTCTGCGCTGTTGCTTGGTGGTGGGTACCCAAGCCAGGGTGGGACCTAGCCAGCTGCGGGTCCACCGATTGACGGCCACATCTGCCGAGATCACCTGGGTACCCGGCAACAGCAACTTGGCCCATGCCGTCTACCTCAATGGGGAAGAGTGTCCCCCTGCGCGCCCCAGCACCTACTGGGCCACCTTCTGCCATCTGCGGCCTGGGACCCTCTATCAGGCCCGAGTAGAGGCTCAACTCCCACCTCGAGAGTCCCGGGGACCAGGCTGGGAGAGGCCAGAGCAGCGGGCCGCCACCTTGCAGTTTACCACGCTCCCGGCAGGTAGGCAGCCTGGGGCTCCGACTTGGACTTGGACTGTCTGGAGCACCCAGAAGGCGGGGCTGTGGGCGTAATGGGGGGGGGTGCCAACTAGGCTGCTATCTCGAGGTGAGTGCCCGCATCGCTGGGTCTTGTGCCCTCCTCCTTCCAGGCCCACCCGATGCCCCCCTGGATGTGCAGATTGAGCCGGGACCCTCCCCTGGCATCGTGGTCATCAGCTGGCTCCCAGTAACCATCGACGCTGTCGGCACCTCCAACGGTGTTCGGGTCACAGGCTATGCCATCTATGCCGATGGACAGAAGGTACGGCCTGGGGACTCTGCCTCCCTGTGCCCTGGGAATAGGATGGGGGCCTCTCCTTGCTGCACTCAGAGGCTGAGTCTCCCCAGCCTGGCACACAGCTGCCCTGCCCCTGGTAGGTGGGCGCCACGGAGCCAGCAGATTGGTTGAGGGCCCGGGCTTAGGTAGCAGGTGACTATAATTCAAAAAGCATGCCACCAACAGGGCCCTGTGGCCAGGGGTGGTGTTAAGTGAGAGGAGACGCACCAAGGCTACCGGGCAATGCCTGGCAGGACGCCAATGTCCACTGCTGCCCTCGTGTCCTGACATGTGGCCCTTGTGGCCTCCATTCCCCAGCTACGTCCCCTCTACCCTGCAGATCATGGAGGTGGCCTCACCCACGGCGGGCAGCGTGTTGGTGGAGCTGTCCCAGCTGCAGCTGCTGCAGGTGTGCAGCAAGGTGACTGTGCGCACCATGTCACCCCACGGCGAGTCCGCCGACTCCATTCCAGCTCCTGTCCCCCCGGCCCTGGTGGCTGCCTGCCTGCCAGTCACCGTCTCCTGCCCCTCACCGCGGCCAGGCTCCGAGGCCAGACTACCCCTTGCTCCAGCCTCCCCCGGGCCTGGAGACCCCAGCTCACCCCTCCGGCGCCCTGACTCGTGTGGAACTCGTGAGCCCCCTGGGGGCCCCCCTGCCAGAGAGACACCAAAAGGATCCCACGAGGAGGAGCCCATAGTATCTTGCTCTCAGGTACCATGCTGGGGGAGGGGGGAGCAAGGGGAGGCTGGGAGAAAAGCCTAGGTCTTGGGCCCTTTCTCAGTGCCTGCCATTCCAGAAGGAGGCTGCAGCAGCTGTGTTGGGTGCCTCAGAGGATGGGAGGGCCAGCGAGCCAACGGGGGGTGCGAGAGCTCCTGACCCTGCAGCTTTGCCACTGGCCAAGGAAGACGCTCTCCGGGCACCCTGCTCCAGCCAGGGAGCACTGGCCCAGCAGGTGACCTGTGCTGAGGCCTGCCTTGGAGGAGACACAGGATCTGGGCCGAGGCCTAGGGCTGAGGTACGGGGTTGGGGACACTCTGGGCCATCTCAGAATTGGAGCCTGCCTCCCTGTCTCTGCCAGCCCAAATCTGGGGGATCCTCTTCATTTATTTTCTGCTCTGGTCTACGCTCCAAGTTTGCTGCTTTTTCACTTCGTGTTCCCAGATGTCTCTTCTTTTTGGCTACTATCCTTCTTCTCACCACACCTCCCTGCCCCCACCCTGTGCACACCTCCCATTTGGGACATGACCCCCTCCCCCTCTGCCAAGGGACCCCCGTCATTCTGGCTGGGGCCGACCCTTCCAGAGCCCCCTGGGCCTCCTCACACCCTTCCCTCTCCCCTTCTTTGTCTCCCCTCTCGCAGAGGGAGGATGCAGCAGAGCTCGGGGGCCGTCTGGTGAACTCCCTTGTGGACCACGGTCGCAACTCAGATCTCTCAGACATTCAAGAAGAAGAGGAGGAAGAGGAGGAAGAGGAGCTGGGTTCTACGACTTGTTCTTTCCAGAAGCAGGTTGTTGGCCACAGCATCAGGGAGAATGGGGCCAAGGTAATGGGGGGAGGAGGGGCTGGTGGGCCCTAGACCTCGGGTTCCGGGGCCTCTCATCACCCCCGTGCCAGCAGCTGCTCCAGCCACCACTGAGTGCCAGCAACATTCTAGGTGTGTGGCCTGGGCCCTGTCCCGTGCAGCTGATAGGAAGTTGCTCAGGACTGGCCTCTGCCTTCCTGGGAAGAAAGAGGATGAGGAGCTCTCTTCTGCCCCTTCTCCTGCTCACCACATGCAGAGCCCCAGCCATCTGAGATCCCTGCTGGGAGCTTCCAGGGAGGGCTGGGGAGGCCTCTCTGCTGTTACAGGAGCAGTCTGCTCCCCGTCCCTCTGTCCCTCCGGGCCCCAGCATCCAGGCAGCCTGTTGCTTGGGTGTGTTCCCCAGTTCCTCCTCTGGCTGTGCTCTGGCTGTGCTGTGGGGCTTCGGGCCAGTCCCCTCTCTGGTCTTTCCCCTTGATGGAAGCTGAGGGAGGGCTATGGGGTTCCCTGCAACCCCTGCCCTCATTGGAGGACAAAGGTCACAGCTCTCTCCTCTTCCCATGAACCTCTCTTCCCTGCTGCCCTTCCCCCACCCCAGCCCCAGTCCCAGCCTGAGCCCTTCTGTGAGACTGACAGCGACGAGGAGATCTTGGAGCAGATCCTGGAGCTGCCCCTCCAGCAGTTCTGCAGCAAGAAGCTTTTTAGCATCCCCGAGGAGGAGGAAGAGGAGGACGAGGAAGATGAGGAGGAGGACGAGGAAGACGAGGAAAGGCCAGGGACAGGCTGTTCTTCCCGAAACCCGGGCCCACCTGAGCCGGCAGCACTGGGGCTGAGCTGTGATAGCAGTCAGCCTCGAGGACCCGGCCCGTGTCCCTTGTCACCAGAGCCCTGCAGGGCTGGGGACCGCCTGGAAGATGTGCCTGGACTAGTGGGCGGAACCAGCCGGAGGCGAGGAAGTGGCTCCCCCGAGAAGCCCCCAAACCGCAGGCGGTCCCCAGATCCCCGTGAACACTGCAGCCGACTTCTCAGCAATGGGCCCCAGGCCTCTGGACGACCAGGCCCCACACGGGAGAGGGGCAGCCCCACTGTGGGCGAGGGGACCAAGGGTGTGCCAGATACTGGTGGGAGAGGGCGGCCGCCCCCTTCCCGGAGGTGCTCCCGTGGCCGGGCCCCAGAATCTAGCCTGGCCAGCTGCCTCTCCCCCAAGTGCTTGGAAATCAGCATCGAATATGATTCTGAGGACGAGCAGGAAGCAGGCAGTGGGGGCATCAGCATCACCAGCTCCTGCTCCCTCGGAGATGGGGAGGCCTGGGGCACAGCCCCCACGGGAAGGTCCAGGGGGCCTCTGAAGGCTAATTCGGGCCCCAACCCCTACCCACGCCTTTCGGTCTGGGAGAAGGGGGAGCCAGAGCGGAGAGGCCGCAGTGCGACTGGCAGAGCTAAGGAGCCGCCGTCCCGGGTCCGTGCCCACTCCCCACCCTGGCAGCCCCCTGCCTGCTGCCGCCTGGTGGCTCTGCTTGCTGCCCACCAGCCGCTCCCATTCCACGCTGCCGCCTCCATCCGCAGAGGTGGGGCTGGGCCTCTGGGCTCCCTCCCCTTCCTCCTCCCACCTACATTCCACTGCTTTGCTGCTTCTGCTGACCGGAACTGGGACGCACAATATTCTGGGACCGCTAGTCACCAATTGCCGCCAGCCAGCCCCCCACCGCCTGTGGGCAGGGTGGCCCTTTTCTCTGCTTAGCTATGTCTTCTGGACACTGACCCTGAGAAGGGGCTCGTCTCTCTCACGCTCCTCCACCAGCTCCCAGAGCTGACCTTAGTCCCCTCTAACTGCACTCATCTGCTGGGCTGGCTGGAGCCAGGGTCTCCCCTCCCGCCTTCCTCCCACCACTGGGGTGTCCGAAGTCTCCGCAAGACTGGCCAAGGCTCCAGGAGAGGAATGTTGTGCCCCCGCTCGGCTGTGCTGCTTGTGCTACGGGGCAGAGCTGGGGAGCGTCCGCGGGGGCCTGCCCCTGCTGCACTGCCCATCTGTGGGCCAGTGGCTCACTTCTGCTGTCTGTTGCCCTCTCTTTGCAGGCAACAGAGACTGGGGAGCCCAGAGGGCAGGATGGCTCTGGGCGGAGGGGCCCCCTACGGAGAGGGGTCCAGGCCCCCAGGGCATGCACCACTGAGTTGGGTGAGCACCTGATGGGAGCCGGGCTGGGCTGAGAGGACCTCTCCTAACCCGACCCTTTGGCCAGAGCTTATGGTCATTTCTGTCTCCACAGCCCCTTTGAGGAGCCCCCCAGAGGAAGCGATGGTTTACCAGGACCTGCCTGTCAGGGTCTTTGTGGCTCTGTTTGACTATGACCCTGTGTCAATGTCACCCAACCCCGATGCTGGGGAAGAGGAGCTCCCCTTCAGGGAGGGCCAGATCCTGAAGGTGACTGACTTACTGTGGGCCCCCGGTTCTCTCTCCTCTCCTGTCCTGGAGGTGTCCTAGCCTGTGTGGGTGAGAACACAGCTTCCAGAGCCAATTGATGACTCTGCTGCTTGTAGCTGTGCAACCTTGGGTAGATGAACCAGCCTCTCTGGGCCTCGGTTTCCTCATTGGTAAAATAGGGATAATGGTCACGTCTGCCTCACAGAGGCGGCCGAGGGTCAGGTTCAGGTTCAGTACATGCAGAGGACGTCAGCTGCCCGGCACACAGCACAGGCTAATAACCGCTGCTGTTAGCGGTACAGTTTCTGCTGGGTCTCCAGATATTTATTGAAGGCTTTTTGCCGTTGCTCTGAGGTTACAGAGACCTAGTCAGGGGTGGGCTGGGGGAACGGATGTGTAGGCAGTGAGTGACGAGCATGTGAAAAGGGCCATCTTCTCTCATCCCTCTGATCCTTATTCTTAGTTCTTTCCCCGTTTCCCAGTTCACAGCCCGCACAAGGGAGAGCGTTCTGCAATCCTGATTGGGGTGCTGCAGAGCTCAGGGCCTGGGCCCCAGGGAGCAAGCTGCCCTGGCCTCCTGAGACAACTGGTCTCTCCTTCAGGTGTTTGGGGACAAGGATGCCGATGGCTTCTACCGCGGTGAGGGTGACGGCCGCATGGGCTACGTCCCCTGCAACATGGTGGCCGAGGTGGCTGTGGACAGCCCCGTGGAGAGACAGCAGCTGTTCCAGAGTGGTTATTTGTCCCTGGATGTTCTCTCTGAAGGCTCAGGTATGACCTGCGGCTGTCCCGTACCTACCTCCCCTACCCACTCCCCCACCTCCAACTCAGCCCCTCCTGAGCAATTTGTATGTCCAGGGTGGCCGGGAGCCTCATCCATGCAGAGTCCAGCAGAGCCTGCAGCCTTGCAGAGACTGAGGCCAGTGTGGCCCCAGCAGCAGGCTTGCCGTGTGGAGCAGGGGTCTGCTGCAGAGGGGCTGGGCCACGTAGTTCAGATGCTGGAGCTTAGGAATGGGAGAGGAATGCCCTTCAGAGACTTGAGCATGAGAAGCCAGGCACAGATCAAAGAGGAGATTCCAGAGTCACTATCCTATTCCCCCTCCCCTGCCTCAGTTTCTTTCTTACATAATACTTGCTTTTCTGGATCAGGGAATGGTCCCTTTGTCTACGCTACGGCCCGCACAGCTGGGCCTCCCCCCAAGCCTCGCCGCTCCAAGAAAGGTGGGTGAGACCCCCTTCTTCGTCGGGGCCTGTGGGGATGAGTGGGGGTGGGGGGCACTGCTGGGCTCTCTGGGGAGACACAGGCGGCGTTTTGAGCCGGTAAAAGGAATTAGGGCAGACCTTCATCCACATCCATTCCCTCCACTGGGGGTCTCCCTTTTAATGGGAGCAGGGAGCGGTCTGCTGGGACCTCTGCTCCAGATCGCACCCGACTGCAAATTCTATTTGGCCTGGAGCAAGTCACTTACCTTTCCTGGGTATTAGTTCACTACCAGACCCAAAGGGCTTGGCTCCGCTCTCAGAACATTTGTGTGATGCTGGACACACTGCCTGCCCCGGTCCATCCCCAGCCTGGGATGATGAGAGCAGCAAGGGGCAGGGCTCACTCGCATGTTCTCCCCACAGCTGAGGTGGACAGCGCTGCCCAACCCTGTGCAGGTGAGGGGCTGGTCCTGTGCTGGGGACACTGGGAAAGATGTGGGGCTGGGTGGTGCTTCCGGGCTCCTGCCAGGGGCTGCAGCTAGTGGAGAGGTGGTGAATAGGGAGTCAGCAGGCCTCCAGTATGGGGAGGGCGGTATGGTGTAGGGGGCAGTCCAGAGAGAGTCCCTAGGCCTCTCCCCCTTTCCCTCTGCAGGCCACATCCAGCACGTCTCCTCTGCCAGCCTGAAATCTCCCCGAACCATGGTGGCTGCCTTTGACTACAACCCCCGGGAGAGCTCCCCCAACATGGACGTGGAGGTGAGGACCCACAGAGGGAGGCCAGCCAGGGGGGTGGTGGCAGCACCTGCTCAGGGCTCACACCTCCTCTTGGGCTCTCCACAGGCAGAGCTGCCTTTCCAGGCTGGGGACATCATCACTGTGTTCGGGGACATGGACGATGATGGTTTCTACTATGTGAGAACATTGGGATATGCCCCTCACCCGCCCTTTCAGGGAGGGCTTCCTAGAGCTAAGGAAGGGGATGAGCTAGGGTTCCTGAAGAAAGCCCAGAGGAATGGGCTGAGTCACTGCCCATGACAATGATATTGGTCTCATGTTGTTTCCCCAGGGGCTCCGGGGCCAAGGGGGTGGGCCTGAGGTATCTTTCCTGGGCTCAAGTCTCACCAGCATCTCCTCCCCAGGGGGAACTCAATGGACAGAGGGGCCTGGTTCCATCCAACTTCCTGGAGGGCCCTGGGCCTGAGGCGAGCAGCTCTGACAGGGAGCCTGGGACACCCCAGGCTGAGAGCCAGGTCAGTGAGGAGCTGGGCTCCCAGCTCAGCAGTTGGGGCTGTACCCTGCCAGAGTGGTGGGGTGGGGGGACCAGGACAGTGTCATGGGAGGGGAGAGATGAGCACTGTGCCCAGGCTGAAACCGCCATGGAGAGCCCAGCCAGGGCCAGCTCCCTCCCAGTATGTGCCCCTCTCCGCAGAGGAATGATGGCTGTGACCCTGACCCCTGGCCCATCTGACCCAGCTGCCCACACCCCCTTGCTGATGTAGGTGAGGGGACCTCATGGAAAAGGACCCCTGGCCCCCACACCTCTAGCTAGTCATAGCCTGGGTTTCAGGGAACTTCCCACCCTGTCAGGTCTGTCTCCCTCCCAGGTGCCTTTTAAAGACAATTGCCCAGCAGGGCCCAGCATCCCGGGTCCTTGTTCCTAGAGCCTCCTTCTCCTTGCAGTGGGGGAATACAGTTACGCTCCAGTATCACAAGGCAGGGAGTGGGGGAGGAGGCCAGGCCCCAGCACTCCCATCTCCAGGATTTCCAAAGGCAGAGGCTGTGCAGAGTTCCAGTTCGTGAGAGCTGGGTGATCTGGTGCCTGGGCAGGGAGCATGTGGGTCAGTCCGTAACCCATCTCCTCTCTTTGTTCCCTGTTCTTCAGAGAACGAGGAGGAGACGAGTCCAGTGCTAGATGGAGATAGATATAGAGAGAGAGCAACGTGTAAGTGGGGGGCTGGCCCCCTCTGTTCCTGTGAGTCCCTGCCCCTTACATCACCATCATCAGATAGCGCTCCTCTGTCTTCCTTACTGGAGCCAACCTGGCTCTTCTCTCTCCCAGGGGATGCTCGAGGGAGATCTTGCCTCGAGCCAGATCTGGGTGTAGGATCATTGTCCCCTGCCCCTGCCTTTACTCCGGGCAGTGCCAGCTGTTATAGGAATACATGTCATTTTAGCATTCCCTGCCCCGTGTTAGTGGACCGCTCGTGTTCTATAGCTCCTGCAGCTATAGAAGATTGTGTCCGAGCCATATCGTGACTCCTCAGTATATTATGATACCATATGACTATGGTCTTATAATATTGTGATTATTATTGGTGACCGAGGCATGATACAGCAATGTCACCAGTAATAATAGTCTCTCTGCCCTTGTCCTCTGCATCATGTCCTGTTGGGGAGTCAGATGCATGATTTTACTTCTAATTCTCAATTTTCTCTGTTGGAGGGAATAAAAGGCGGTGGGGGGGTGCTTAAACAAAATCCATAGATAACCCCAAACCATTCATCTCTGGGGTTCAGAGACCCAGTTCAGTTGTTTCCCCAGCAACTCCTCCCTCCTGGGATGTTACAGGAGGAGCCCTGGGAATGAGTGGGAAGAACCCGGGGCTCTCTGGTTGGCTACCAGTCCCGGCTGGTTAGCAGTAGACGCTTAGACTTCTAGGTGCCAAGAGACCTCTTTGGGGGAAGGCCCTGCCACATCATCAGAGCTCTGGGTGGAGTGGCCCCAGGCTGGGCAACCAGCTCCCCTGCCTCTGGCCTGGGCTCCAGTGGCTGGCTCTGGCAAGTAGGGGGTGCGGTTTGAGGAAGGGGAGTGGGGGGCAGGGCTGGGGAACACATGGGCTGGCCAAGACACAGGAGGTCACAGTAGGGATGTGGGAATGGGGAGCAGAGATAGGGAGGCATCCTGGTGGCCGTCCTATTTACTCACCCTGTCCTTTAGACCCCTAATGGCACGATCTGGGTGGGCCTGGAGCAAGGGGAGCCCATCGCGGTTGCCAGTGGAGTTCGGAGGAGCTTCATAAGGGAGAAATGCTAACAGAAGCGGCATGGCAACCTCCGGAGCTCGTGAGGGGCCCTGAGTGATGCCCTCTGGCCCAGGCTCCCTGCAGCCTTCTCAGAGACCATTTAAAGAACAGTTCTCATCTCCTCCTCAGGGAGTGGGCACTGCCTCCACTCCCTGACGGAGCCAGGGGTCCGCCTCTGCTGTCTGTGAGGCGGCACAAGAACTGCCTTCCACGGGGCAGGTGGCTGTCCCTAAGTGGTCCTGGTCCTTGCTCCCTTTGCTGCGAGGGGCTGACGTGGGGGAACTGGGGACACTCATCCCAAGGGGCAGGTCCAAGGACTCCGGAGCTCTGTCAGCCCAGTACCCTATAGAGATGACCCAGAGAAGGGGAAAGCCTTGCCCAGGTTCTGGAAGCAGATCTGGACCTTGTCCCTTCTGACTCCCAGCTCAGCGCTCCCTCAGCAGCCTCACACGCATTGGCCTCTTTGAGCTCTGTTGCGGGGCAAGGGTGGGGTGGTGAGGGCTGTGTTTCTTGACCATAGTCTGTGATGCAGAGGGCTGCAAGCACTCGGTTGGGACAGGGAGTCAGGCCCTGACTTTGACCCTTTTCTCTCGTTTTCCAGGACTGGGCCCACTCAACTCAAGGGCCCCCAGTGCCCAGAGGCTGGCCCTGGGCCCCTGGCCCTGGCAGCTTCCCCATGGTTCAACTTGGGGGTGCACAGGGCACAAGCGAGAAGGTGTGGGGTCTCCTCTCCAAGGGAAAGCAGCTCCTGAGGAAACTGGGCTCTGGGAAGAAGGAGTGATGCTGTGGCCCAGCCTGCAGGCAGAAGCAGCACCTGGGGCCCCCAGATCACTGGGAGGGTAGGGCCCTGGACGCCCGTTCTTCTGAGTTGACACTGTGGCACTTGGACGGCAATCAGAGACTCGGTGAAGGTCAGAGCTGGTTCTCAAGGATGCGTCCTCTGGATGCAGGAGGGGAAACTGAGCTGCGGAATGAGGAAGAAACTTGGTCAAGGTGGCGGAGCACCTCAGTCACAACCAGGACCTGTGACTCCCAGTCCGCCCACTTCAGCCTAGTTTCCCGCCAAGTTCTGCTAGTCCCTTCTTTGGTCCTCCCCCCTCTTGATGGCTCTGGCTATCCTGTTAAGTCTTCCTCCCCCTGAAGGCAAGTTTGCACTGGATTCCCCAGAGCCCCTCCTCCCAGGAGGCTGGCGGGGCAGAACCCTGTATATATGTACATACTCAGTGCCTCGGTCCAGCCTCGTCCACGTCGCTTCTACCGCACAGGCCCAGGAAGGAGAAAGGCCATGCCAAAGCGGGCCTTCCCCCGCTCCATAGTGCTCCACCCCTCCTCCCTGCCACCTGACCTCCTGGCCCCTGTGTGCCCCACCCCCCCCAAAGACCTGGGGGCCAGCGGGGCAGAAAGCAGGAGTTGGGTTTGCCTTATTTTGCTCATCGGATTCAATTTCTCTTTTGCATCATTCTCCTCTGGTCCCTGTCAGAGTCTGGGGGCTAGGGAAGAGGACAGATTTATGCAGGTGTTTTCATACATCCCCTGTTCAGAGTGGGGTAGACAGCTCCCCACCCTGACCCTCACCAACCCCTCTAACCCTGTGGCCGGGTGAGTGTCTCTGCATGTTTCCTTCACTGTGGTGGGAGATCGTTCGACTGAACCCCCACCCTCTGCCTCCGTCTCCAGGGGTGTGGAATGGTGGGGGCATTTGTTTAAAAAAACATTTTATTATAATAAAGTCTATTTTCACAAAACCCATGCTGGGCTCTACCTGGGACAAAGGACACCTGGAGAGGAGGGTCATGCTGAGCTTTGGACTTGACCTTAGAACCCAGAAGTTACTCCTGAGGACGACTGGGGTAAAACCAACCAATACCAAGATGACCAAGCTGTGCTTGGGTTTCTTTTCTGAAGAAGATGGTTTGGCGGCCTCCAGAGTCCCTGGTGGCTGGGGCAGGGTCCTGGCAGGAGGCAGAGATCCAGCCAGGGGATGGTGAAACCCAAGAGAAGGCTCAGGTCCCAGGGCAGTCCACTGATCAAACCCCGCCATGCTGACTTTCCTGTGCCAAATGCATAGCCACGATAGATGGATGAAAAACCAACCAGATAAGCGAGCCAACCATAGAGTTCCACCTGAAAGTCGGGGGGGGGGGCACTTTTAATAGACCAGAACAGCAGGAGTCCAGAGAGGACAGGCTATGTATGGGAGACCTGCAAAGGAGGGTGTGTGCAGGAGACCTGCACATCGTTCCATGCCTAGAGGAGATGCAGACCCAGCCCAGAACCCCCCATCCCACCCTGGTGCTGCTGACGGCTTGAGGAGTCCACATTCCAGGTGGGGAGCAACTAGGTTTGATGGGCTGTTGCACGTTCTTCCTCCCCAGGGGTGCAGGGGCAAAGCTGAGGGTGTCTGCCCTTAGCTAGAAGGGTGGGAGGGGTGGTGTGGGTCAGAGACCACGTGGTGCTCTGGGCGTTGACAGCAGGAAGCATCACTGCCCAGGGTGAGGAGCTCCCCAAGTGTGGCACCTTGGGTCCCGCCCCTCTCTCCCCCAAAACCCTCCCCCTCACCAGCAGCCTCACCTACCCTGCCTGGGAGGGACTCTCAACTCCGAAGGCTGAGACACAACAAACAATTGGGACCATGTGAACAACGTTGAGTCTTCTGACCTATGAATGAAGTGCATCTCTCTATTCTTTAGGTCTTCAAGTTCTCTCAGGAATGTTTTGTTTGTAAGTCTTGCACATCTTCTGATTTATCCCTAATTATTTCATATTTCATATTTATTCCATAAATCTTCTGATTTATCCCTAATTATTTCATATTTTTGATGCTATTATAAATGGCATTGTTATTTACAATTTTAATTTTGGATTCTTTGTCGTTAGTATATTGGAACACAACTCATTTTTATATTTTGGCCTTGTCTGCTGCAACCTCACCAAACTCATATAGTAGCATTTTTGTAGGTTCTTTAGAATTTTCTACATATGTGATCATACCGTATATAAAGACAGTTTTACTTTGTCCTTTCAAATTTCAATGCCTTTATTTTTTTTTAAGATTTTTTTTTAAGATTTTATTTTTTTGACCGAGAATACAAGTAGGCAGAGAGGCAGACAGACAGAGAGAGGAAGGGAAGCAGGCTCCCTGCTGAGCAGAGAGCCCAACGCCGGGCTTGATTCCAGGACCCTGGGATCATGACCCAAGCCGAAGACAGAGGCTTTAACCCACTGAGCCACCCAGGTGCCCCAGTGCCTTTAATTTTTTTCCTTTTTTTTTTTTTTCCTCTTGCCCCACTGCATTGGACAGACCCTCCAGGACAGTGCTAAATAGAATTTGCAGGAGTAGACACACTTGCCTTGCTCCTGGTCTTAGGGAAAAACATTCAGTCTTTCACCATGAATAATGATGTTAGTGACCTATTCTTCTTATTTATTTATTTATTTTTGTAGAAACCCTTTATCAAGCTTGAGGAAGTTCTCTGCTAGTTTGCAGAGAGTTGGGGTTTTTGTTTTTTGTTTTGTTTTAAAATATTCAGTAATAGATATTGGATTTTGTCAAATAATCTTTGTGCATCTGATGGGAGATCATATGGTTTTTCTTTCTTAGTTATGGCAAATTTCTTAGTTATGATAAAATTTGCCATAACTAAGAGTTGGCTCAACTCTTACTTGAGCCAACCAAGTAAGGTTGGCTCAGTGTTAAGCCAACATTAGTTTTCTGGGATAAATTCTACTTGGTCCTGACCTGGGAAGAGGATGGAGGTTGAAAGCCTACCCAATAGCATGTGCCCCTCTTGTTGAGTTTGAGGAGTGGGTACAAGGCACAGATAAAGGGGTTGGGGTTGGGGGTAAGATGGGAGACCCACAGCCTAGAGCAGAGAGACTCTGGGATTCTAATCTGGACTCATCCACTCTGTTTCCTCCCTGTCCTCACCCAAGGACTTTACTCCTTAGGGAATCTCCATACTCTTCTGCCAAAGCAAAAACGTCCCCTTAGGTCATTAATAGTCTAGTCCTCAGGGCAGAGGAAAGGAGCTGTCATTTCCACTCCCCAACCTGGCCAGGGTCCAGCATCACTATGGTCCAGCATCACCATGTAATGTCCCCTTTCACCAGCTTTTGCTGTACTTGAGGCGTTTTTCTCCTGACTTACCATCACTACAGGGTGGGCATGGAGCTGATGAGGGCTAGGAGGGTGGAGGAGGCAGAACTAGAAAGCCCTCCCTCCCCGCTACCCCATCTTCTGCTGGAGACTCCTGGCCCCGCCCTTCTCCCCTCTCAGCATGTGCTCCCCTCATCAGCTCTTGGCATTTTTTGCCAACAATTTCACTTTTGTGTCTCATTTCTGCGACATCTCCACAGTCAGGTGGGGCTGATGGATCCTGCAGTTCATGTGAATTCTGCTTTGAAATAGGGGTTGATATATATACGTATTTCAAGAACTGGGTCTACTTGTAACACAGAAATTAACTGCAGTCCTAGATGCATAAGATAATGCAGGAATATCTTCCAAGTGCTGAAGAGAAAGGAATTGGAACTTGAATTCTATATTGAGCCAAATTACCCAGTCATGAAGCCTCCCACAGGGGAAACGCTTACCCCCGAATGCCTCCTGTGTCAATGCTGTCGTGTCAATCTTTGGTAGTGTTTGACTTCATACTAAGAAACCAAAGTAAAAGTAATTCAAAACCACTGATTATGTACAACAAATCAAAATTTGCTACTTTGGGAAGTTAAGGTAGAAGGAGGGATGATTAGTTCTTTTGTAATTGAGTCATTTTTTTCTTTGTGAAACCATCAGAGGACCATTGGTTTTTTATTTTATTTTATTTTTTAAGATTTTATTTATTTATTTGACAGAGATCACAATTAGGCAGAGAGACAGGCAGACAGAGAGAGAGAGAGAGAGGAGGAAGCAGGCTCCCTGCTGAGCAGAGAGCCTGATATGGGGCTCCATCCCTGGACTCTGGGATCATGACCTGAGCTGAAGGCAGAGGCTTTAACCCACTGAGCCACCCAGACACCAAGAGGACCATTGGTTTTAAAGAAACTGCCAGCCCCCCCGGCAGTTCCGTTCCCCAAAGGTAACCACTGTTAACAGGCTTCTGTGCCTGCTTCCAGGATTTCAATGTGTCTTTAGATGTGTATGTACATCTCTCCCTCTGCCTGATGTGGGGCTTGGTCCCAGGACCCTAAAACATAGAAAAGAGCTGGTTCTAAAACATATACTACATGACACAATTTATGCATGTCTGCATAAATTGTGTCATGTAGTATATGTTTTAGAACCAGCTCTTTTCTTTTGGCAACATATCTTTCTCTATAGCTACGTGTACACCTCCCTCATTAGTTTTAAAGGTTGCAGAAAACACCGTTATGTGCTATAACCGCAAATTTTTTTTGATGGACATTAGGCTTGTTTCTAGTCTTTTGGTTGTTGCTAATGAAGCTGAAATGAACATTCTTGGGCAGGTATCTTTAAGCTTTCCTAAGAATGCATCTGAAGGATACACTTCTTCTTGGAAGCAGAATTGCTGAGTCAGAGCAAATGTACATTTTGGATTTTGACTGACATTGCCAAATTGCCATTCCATAGCATGGGGCCAATCTGCCCTTATTTTTTTCCCATGCTAACTGGTTCTGGTTTTAGCAGACTTTTTACATTTTAACTAATCTGAATGGTAAAGATGCTGTTAAATTCTTTTACTTCAAGTTTAGTGCTTCATAATTTTAGTGGTTTTTTTTTTTTGAAGATTTTATTCACTTATTTGACAGACAGAGATCACAAGTAGGCTGAGAGACAGGCAGAGAGAGAGAGAGAGACAGGAGGAAGCAGGCTCCCCGCTTAGCAGAGAGCCCGACATGGGGCTCGATCCCAGGAGCCTAGGATCATGACCTGAGCTGAAGGCAGAGGCTTTCACCCACTGAGCCACCCAGGTGCCCCAATTTTAGTGTTTTTTTTGTAGAACTTTGTCTCCTGGATACTTACCCCATTCCCACCACCAATAACCACAGGTATAAAGGGGGTTAATTAAATAACCATCAGACATTTGTATTATTGTATAATTTGACTTTTCTTTACCTTTACAATATTACCTAAAACAAATTTCAGAACTATTATTTGAAATGAACAAAAACTTGAATATTCACTTAAATTAAAAAAATCTTTTTCACTAGGGAGTGGAGTCTTTCTAGAATGGTGGGTTAAAAATATCCAATGTTTTTCAGATCCATGAATCTGACTTCTAAAGAGAACTAAAAGGAGCTTACTGAAATTGTTATCTTAAGGAAAGAGCATATTTACAAGATATTACAAGTTCTGTGGAGAAACTTAATGACAAAATTTACATACCTATTTCTAAAAGGAGGTACTTAGGAACAAGCCAGACAAGAAGGTAAAACAACAACATTTCAAGGAAGAATATAGAAGTAGACTTAAATGAAATGATATACTGTGTTACTCAAGAACATAAATTCTCTGAAAGTAATTGGGGAATTGCTGTATCCCCCAGTACCCAGGACAGTGCTGGGATATAGGTGCTCAGGAAATAATGTTGAATGGACGTATGTAATGAATAGGAAGATAAGATATTTTTAAAAAAGATTTGGGATTTATTTATTTATTTATTTTAAGGGAGGGACAGTGTGTGTGCACAAGCAAGAGTGAGCACAGGTTGGGGAGGGGCAGAGGGAGAGAGAGGATCTCAAGCTGACTCTTTGCTGAGCTCAGAGCCCTACTTGGGGCTCGATCTCACAACCCCAAGATCATGACCTGAGCTGAAGCCAAGAGTCTAACTCTAACACTTAACTGACTGAGCCACCCAGGTGCCCCAGGATGATAATATCTTAAAGATGACAATTGTCACCCGATTTATGTATAAATTAAATACAATATCAATAAAAATCTCAATAGGATTTCTTATGGAACTAGACACTCAAAAATTCATAAGAAAGAGTAAATACGTTGAATGTGGAAGATTCTTTTGAAAAAGAAGAATGGGGAAGGATAATTTATCTTAATGGAAATCAAAACATATTAAAAAGTTATGGTAGGTCGCCTGGGTGGCTCAGTGGGTTAAAGCCTCTGCCTTCAGCTCAGGTCATGATCTCAGGGTCCTGGGATCAAGCCCCACATCAGGCTCTCTGCTCAGCAGGGAGCCTGCCTCTCCCTCTCTCTCTGCCTGCCTCTCTGTCTACTTGTGATCTCTGTCTGCCAAATAAATAAATAAAATCTTAAAAAAAAATAAAAATGAAAAATAAAAAGTTATGGTAATTGAATGATAAGGCATTGACACAGGAATTGATAGACTAGTAGATCAGGAGAATAGAATACTCTAGAAAAAAACACACATTTATGGTAATTGATAAAGGTAGTATATCATTTCAGTGGAGAAACAGATTATTCAACTAAAGGCACTGGGACAGTTGGATATCCACTTGGAAATGAATGGAAGTAGTTCACTATTACACTGTACACTTACACTATTCACACACAAAAACTCCAGGTGCTTTAGTGATCTCAATGTGAAAAGTCAAAATATTAAGCTATTAGAAGAATATACAGGAGAATATGTTTATGATCTTTAAAAAGGAAAGATCATTTTAAACAAGTCTGAAAAGGAAAATCCATAAAGAAAAAGACTGATAAATTTGACCACTGCAAAATTAAGAACCTATAGTGGGGGCGCCTGGGTGGGTCAGTCAGTTAAGCATCCAACTCTTGATTTTGGCTCAGGTCATGATCTCAGGGTTGTGAGATCAAGCCCCAAGTGTCGGGCTCTTCACTGGGCATGGAGCCTGTTGAACACTCTCTTTCTTCCTCAGCCCCTCTCGCCTCCCTCTCTCCCTCTACAGAAAAAAAAAAAAAATTAAAACCCCATAAAAACTATAAATAAGAAATGACAGACTGGAAAAATATTAACAATGTGCAAAATAACTGACAGATTAGTATTATTCAGAATATATGGTAACTTTTACAAATCAATAAAAAGAATGACAATCGGATAGAAAAACAAACACCACCAAACACAGGAAATTTTCAAAAGAGCTAATACAGATAAAAAGATGCTGGCTATTAACTAAAGAAATAAAAATTGAACCAGTAGTATGAGTCCAATTTTGTCCTTGAGAATTTTTGTTGAGTTTGGAGGACAGTTTGATAATAGCTATTTTTTAACAATTCTGAATGCACAACACCTGTGGTGCACTTCTCAGTCTTTACACTGGAGAAAGGTGTGTGTGTGTGTGTGTGTGTGTGTGTGTGCAGTGTGTATAGAGGCCTCTTGCTGCATTGTTTTTAAAATAGTGAGAAAATAGGAAAATGTCAGCTTCCATCAAGAGAGGAATGGTCATGTAATGGAGGTAGAGCTCAACTAAAGAATATGTGTAAAAGTTAAAAAAAAGTTGGCTGTTTTCTAGATGGTACATGATAGGTCTGCAAGATGTCACTGAGCGGGAAAAGCACATTGCTCCGCAAAATATGAGATGTGATATCATGTATGGAAAAACAAAGGCAGAAGAATGTTCCCCCGTAGATCCATACATAGGAATGAATAGAAAGTAAAAGGTCTGGGGCATCTGGGTAGCTCAGTGGGTTAAGGCCTCTGCCTTCGGCTCGGGTCATGATCTCAGGGTCCTGGGATTGAGCCCTGCATCGGGCTCTCTGCTCAGCAGGGAGCCTGCTTCCCCCTCTCTCTCTGCCTGCCCCTCTGCCTGCTTGTGATCTCTCTCTGTGTGTCAAATAAATAAATAAAAACTTAAAAAAAAGTAGAAGGTCTGGAAGGGCCAACGCAAGCATGACAGTAGTGTGCCTCTTCGAGGAACAGAGGAAAGAGACTGCAGTCGGGCATGGGCTTCATAACCTAACCCACGGACCGTTTGCAGGATTGGCAATATTTTAATTGTATTCAAAATATATCCAAGCATTATCCATGTCCTTCAAAACCAATTCTTTAAAATGTAAAGAGCAGGGAAAGAAGGCCTCTGGGCTAGGTGCCTTTACTGCCCCTGAGGAGTGCTTGGCCCCGCTGCCGCCACCCCAAGCTCCCAAAGCCTCATTCCCTTCAACCACAGACACGCAGGAAATCCGGCGGCAATCCCAACTGAACTCTTTCCTAAACAGCATGAAGAAAGAACGCGCTGTTTTGCAAGCAGTGGCAGAGAGCCCGTTATCCCACAGGCAGTTGGACTTCACCCTAGGGGTGGGGATGTTTGGGGAAGGTAAGTGGGGAGAAGGGGTGGCTCCCTCAAAGGACTACAGTCTGGGGATGTAGGAGTGGCAGCAGTGCCCTCCAGAGGCCACCCCCAGGATGGCGACCAGGCGACCAGGATAGGGCAAGATTGGTCTGGAGTATCTCCTCGGGCAGACATGTTCTTCTGGTTGCTTCGAATGCTGAGAAGCCTTCTGAGCCTCACAGACCCCTGTGCCACACAAACAAGGTCCACACGAGGGATCCCCCATGGGCAGCCTTCAGCAGACCCTGCTGTGTCATCACTGATCGGTTAGAAACCTCGTAAAGTCACGAAGCCTCCCAAGCCTCCACCCACCTGCAAACGCAAGCGCACAGCCCCAGGCCTGAGCCAAAGGCAGGTGGTTTGGGGATGGTTGAGAATTCCTGAGAATCCTCCCACCTCCATATGGGTACAGCAAAGGGCATTTTTAACATCATTCTTTGAAGAGGCTTTAGCTTTCCAAACATTCATTGCATCATTGCCCCCTGTGAGAAAACAGGGCTGGCCTCTCACCCCCAGCCCTTCATCCCAGGGGTGCCTCCTGCCCAGCGTTTAGCCTCTGGGCCTGGAGCCTGGGGCACCCTCCACTCTGCTGAGTCAGCTTTCTAAAACGTACCTCTGAGCCCTTCAAGGCCTTTACGGCTCCCTGGAGCCTTCAGGACAAGAACTTCTCAACAGGCCATCAAGACTGTTAGGTTCCTGCCTTTCCAAGCTCATCCGGCCTCATCCTTGCCCCCAGCTGGAACTGTCTAAATGAAGACCACTGGTGTCAAGGCCTTTGCTATGCTGTTCTCTGGCCCACAATGCTCTTCCTCCCTGTGTCTACTTGGTCAACCTCTTTCTTTTTTTAAGATTTTATTTATCTAGGGGCACCTGGGTGGCTCAGTGGGTTAAAGCCTCTGCCTTCGGCTCAGGTCATGATCCCAGGGTCCTGGGTTTGAGCCCCACATCAGGCTCTCTGCTCAGTAGGGAGCCTGCTTCCTCCTCTCTCTCTCTGCCTGCCTCTCTGCCTACTTGTGATCTCTGTCTGTCAAATAAATAAATAAAATCTTAAAAAAAAAAGATTTTATTTATCTATTTGATAGAGAGAGAGAGAGAAATGAGAGGGAAACAAGCAGGCAAAGGGAGAGGGAGAAGCAGGCTTCCTACCAAGCACGGAGCTCAAAACGAGACTCAGCCCCAGGACTCTGAGATCATAACCCGAGCCAAAAGCAGATGCTTACCCAACTGAGGCAGACGCTTAACTGACTGAGCCACCCAGGCATTCCCTACTTGGTTGACTTCTAAACATTCCTAAAGATAGTCTCAAGCACCAACTCCTCAAGAAACCCTTCCTCCGTACCGATTGGTCTAAGTGCTGCTCTTCAGTGCTCCCAAAGAACCCTGCACGAGGCTCTTACGTTCTGTTACTGTCATCTGTATTCTCCTGTGCGCTCCTCGAGGACAAGGCCTTCGCTCTGCAGGGTATGCACAGTGGTGAGCACAGGGCAGGCGACATATGCAAGGGCCTGGTAAATACTTGTTGAATAAGTGCCCGAAAGAAAGGTCACAAATAAGTATGCAGAGGTCACTGGGTGAAGAGTGCTGGTGTGGGAGGCAGGCAAACCTTAAGAGATGGTAAACTCTAGGAAACAAAAAGGGTTATTGGAGGGTGGGGGTGGGGAATGGGGTCACTGGGTGATGGGCATTAGGAGAGCACGTGATGTGATACAGTTAGATGCAACTGAGGAACCACTAAATTCTACCCCTGAAACTAATTATACACTATCTGTTCACACACTGAATTTAAATAAAGAATTTTTTTTTTCAAGATTGCTTGTGTGGAAGTCAGGAGACCTAACAGCCAGATTATCCTGAACTGTGCCACACGGTCACCTTCGGCACAGGCGCTTCCTTTCCTGTCTCTGTCTTTTTTATCTGTGCTGCAAGGGGCTTGTGTTAAATGTCTCTTTCCCCCTAAAAAAGTAAAAGGACGCTGACTGTCAGAGTTGACGAGGGTAAAGGGGAACAGGTGTTCCATGCATGGCTAAAGGGAGGGTGAAATGCACTCTTCATGAGGCCATCTGACGATTTTTTTAGTCTATGTTTTATGCGCATTACTTATAATAGCCAAACTATGGAAGCAATCATAGTGTCCATCAATAAATGAATGGACAAAGAGGATATGCAAAGGATGAATTAAGATACATACACAATGGTACATTAGGCAGCCCCCCAGAATAAGATCTTGCCATTTGCCAAGACACTGGTGGACCCAAAGGGTAAAATCCCAAGTGCTTAAATCAGAGGAAAACAAATGATTCCACTCATATGTGGACTTGCAGAAACAAAACAAATAACAAAGAAAAAAAGGAGATGAACAAAACCCCAAACTCTTTTTTTTTTTTTTTAAAGATTTTATTTATTTATTTGACAGACAGAGATCACAGGTAGGCAGAGAAGCAGGCAGAGAGGAGGAAGCAGGCTCCCCGCTGAGCAGAGAGCCCGATGCGGGGCTCGATCCCAGGACCCTGGGATCATGACCTGAGCTGAAGGCAGAGGCTTTAACCCACTGAGCCACCCAGGCGCTCTAAAACCCCAAACTCTTAAATACAGAGAATAAATTGATAGTTACCAGAGGGGATGGAAGGATGGGTTAGATAGATGAAGGGGATTAAAAGTCCACATATGGTGATGGGCACCGAGTAATTTATAGAATTGCTGAATCACTCTATTGGATCTCTGAAACTACTAAAACACTGAATTAATTATACCGAAATTAAAACAAAGTAAAATTAAGGTGTTAGGAAAACAGTAGATGCTATACGGATTACAAAAGATATAGTTCTCCAAATATTTTATAAATACTTAACATATGTTTAACTCAAATATTAAAAGAGAAAAATTAAAGTGGGATACTTGACAATTTTTTTAAAGACTTAAAAATATTGATACCTAAATATGCAACAATTTTACTTCAAGGCCTAAGGAAATAATTGAAGATGTGACAAGAGATTTTACCCAACAGATGTTGGCCTTAGTACTGCTTATAACACTGAAAATAGGAAACAACCCAAGGATCTAACAAGAAGGGATTAGTGAGCAAATCCTAGTACTTAATGCAAAATATTATGCAGATATGTGAATGAACTAAGTCTATTTATCGACATAGAGAGAATCCAGGCTAAAGTACTAAAGTACTTTAAGTACTAAAACTAGGTCGTAAAGCAATATTTAAAGTATATTTTTATCACCATTTTAAATACATATTATATCTACATATAGGGTGTCAAATGATTAAATGGGGTTATTTATGCATAGTGGGGTTATGAGAAATTTTCTTCCTGCTTCTTATTTGTATGAAAAATGACAAGCCTGGAAAGATAAAAATTTTGCTTTTAACCTCACTTGATTAGAAGTAATTTTGGTTTATTTTAATTTTTTCTTGTGTTCTTTGACTTTTCATGAATAGAAATATATTACCTGTAGGATTAAAAAAGTATTTTCTTTTTAAAAAAAGTTTTATTTATCTAGGGGCACCTGAGTGGCTCAGTGGGTTAAAGCCTCTGCCTTCAGCTCAGGTCATGATCCCAGGGTCCTGGGATCGAGCCCCGCATC